>NW_005871055.1:18725141-18758252 GCF_000147115.1 Myotis lucifugus
ACACAGAGCAGGGCCGATCAGGGGGTTGGGGCGCCGCACCCTGTCACACACAGAGCCGCAGGGCGATCAGGGGGTTGGGGCACTCCCCCCTATCAGGCACAGAGCAGGGCTGATCAGGGGGTTGGGGTGCCTTCCCCTGTCACGAACAGAGCAGGGCGGATAGGGAGGTTGTGGTCCCGCCCCCTGTCACACACAGAGCCGCAGGGCGATCAGGGGGTTTAGGCGCTGCCCCCTGTCACGCTGATCCCGGTGCCGGGAGGCCTCGCGGCTCCGCTGATCCCGGTGCCGGGAGGCATATTACCCTTTTACTATATAGGATAGAGGCCTGGTGCATGGGTTGGGGCCGGCTGGTTTGCCCTGAAGGGTGTCCTGGATCAGGGTGGGGGTCCCCACTGGGGTGCCTGGCCAGCCTGGATGAGGAGATGATGGCTGTTTGCAGCTGGTCACACACCCTTCAGGGTGGGGGTCCCCACTGGGGTGCCTGGCCAGCCTGGGTGAGGGGATGATGGCTGTTTGCAGCTGGTCACACCCCCTTCAGGGTGGGGGTCCCCACCGGGGTGCCTGGCCAGCCTGGATGAGGGCATGATGGCTGTTTGCAGCTGGTCACACCCCCTTCAGGGTGGGGGTCCCCACTGGGGTGCCTGGCCAGTCTGGGTGAGGGGCTGAGGGCTGTTTTCAGGCTGGCGGGTGACTGAAGCTCCCAACCGCTCCTTTTTTTCTTTCTTTTTTTTATTCTGGGCCAGCTTTAGCTCTGAGGCTTGGCTCCAACTCTTAGGCCTCGGCTGCTGAAAGCAGGTATCTGGTTTGTTTGGCTTCTATAATCGAAACACTGTTTTAACTCCAGCTCTGAGATCCCGGCTGGCTGAAAGCAGGTTTCTGGGGTTTTGTTTAGCTTCTATATTTGTAACAATGTTTCAAACTGCAAGCTCAGAGGCTGGCAGCGGCAGGCGGGGAACGTTGGCTTCCTCCATCACTGAAGCAAGCAAGCCTCATGTTCGCTTCAAGCTGCCTGCCTGCTGGCCGCCATCTTGGCTGGCAGTTAATTTGCATATCGCCCTGATTAGCCAATGGGAAGGGTAGCGGTGTTACACCAATTTGCATGTTTCTCTTTTATTAGTGTAGATTTCTAGATAATTTGAGACTAATACTATTAAGTATTTTTGGTTGTATACCCATAGAATTTTATTTATAAAAATAAATTCTTAAAATACAAAAAGTTCATAAAAGGGAAATTTACATTTTATATTTTAATTTTACATAAAAGAATCATAACAGCTTATTTTAAGAAAGCAAATAATCTGATTTGCTATGTTTTTGCTGATGTAGCTTTCATTTTAAGACTTAAACTTAAAATGCTTCATTATTAGTGAACATTGTGTAGCATTTAGTTTAATTTAATTACTACTTAATGCATTTTAATGTTTTGGCAAACAATTATGAGTAAACTATTATTTATGGTTTCTTGCATCGTCATAAGTTGAAAATAATAATACATATAACACGTGATTGTTGCAAAGGTTAAATTTATTTTTTCATTGTCAGGTTCATATCTGCAGAGAAATTTTAACCATTTCTAACAATACCTTTCTTATTACAGCTGGTATATTTTCATTTTTTCTCTTATTTAAAGTGGTAATACGTTTTTTCTTAAGTTTATAATCTTTTTTAAAAAGTTTTTATCAAATTTATTGGGTTGACATTGGTTAATAGGACCATATAGGTTTCAAGTTTACTTTTCTGTGATATAAGATCTGTATATTGTAGCGTGTGCCCATCCCTCAAACGAAACCATCTCCTGTCTCCATATATTAGGCTCATCTCCACCCCCACCACCTTCCCACTCCTTTCCCTCTGGTAACCAGCACACTGCGGTCTGTGTCCACAAGTTTCAATTTTATATCCCACATATGAGTGAAATCATATGGTTCTTAGGTTTTTCTGATTGATTGATTTCACTTAGCATAATAGGTCCATCCATGTTGTCACAGATGGCAGTATTTTGTTTTTTTTCTTATGGTTGAATAGTATTCCATTGTACATATGTACCACATCTTTTTTATTCAGTCCTATCAAAGGACATTTTGGTTATCTCCATGTCTTGGCCACTGTGAATAATGCTGCAATGAACATAGGGGTGCATTTATCTTTGCAAATACTCGTTTTCCAGTTTTTGGCGTAGATGCCCAGGAGAGGATTGCTGGGTCATATGATAACTTTATTCTTAGTTTTTTGAGGAACTGCCATTCTGTTTTCCATAGTGGCTGTACCAGTCTACATTCCCAGTGTCAGTGAATTGGAGGGTTCCCTTTTCTCTACAACTGCCCCAACACTTGTTCTTATTTGTCATTTTGATAATAGCCATTCCAACAGGTGGTAACATGAATTTCTTGTTTGGGATTAATTAGGCTTTTGTGGAGTAACGTTGGTATTCAATATGTTGATAAACTTGCATACAAGTTATTCATGTGCCAGCCACTGTGTGTGTGTGTGTGTGTGTGTGTGTGTACACTTGAAAGTAATAACAAGAAAAATTTATGTTATAGAGTATTAAAGTAAAATTGTATTTACATTTAATATCATCTGGTTTTATGTTTTCTAATAAAAACAGTTTATAGTAAAAACAATAAGAATGAGAAAATGAAGATGTGTTTATTAGCGTAATAAAATTTAACTCTTACAGAACTGAAGTGAGAATAACAGAATAATATAATACCATTGATTAATGCGTGGAAGGGTTACAACAAGTATTTTACCTTAAATGTTTCTGGTCTTTAAAACTTTAGGGTTTTATTGTGTATTGCCTTTAAAATGAGTATTTAACTTAGTTTTATTTTTTCAGAGCACCTTCAAGTTTAAATCTGAGAGTGATATTCATTTGGCAGAACATCATAAACAGGTTCTATATGATGGAAAACTTGCAACTAGTATTGCATTTACGTATAATGCCAAGGCCACTGATGCTCAACTATGCCTGGAATCCTCACCAAAGGAAAACGCGTCAATTTTTGTGCATTCCCCACATGCTTTAATGCTCCAGGTGGGTGAATAGTAACTTAGTTTTCATGTTCTCATCCTGGTTAACAGTATTTTTATTTTACATATTAAACATTGTTCATCTATAAATCTACAACTACTCTTTGTTTTTCTTTTTGGTTTTCTAGTTCTTTGAATGACATTTTTTTTCCTTCTTCCCTTTTTTGGGCAATATACTTTACCTTGGACTTGTCTCCTTAATAGGATATCTGTCATTTCTGATCTCGTATCTTCTATAGCCTTTGAAATAAAATCAGTTGGTTAACTGAACAGATGTTGTTAATATAAAAATATACTTTGGTTTAATAACAGTAGTGTATATCTTCCTAACATAAAATTCCTTGAGAATCTTTAAATCCATTAACAGTATTTCTTATTATAAAAATCTCTTGACTTATAGCTTTATATTTTTAGTGTAAAAAATCTCTCAACTTAGATTTCACATTTCTGTTTTATATCAGCATCAAAAATTGTATAATTGAAAATTTTTTAAATGTCTAGCTAATGTTATTTAATTGTATTTGAAGTTATTTGGAACAAGGAAATAGTGATAATATTATGCTTCAGAAATGTTATCAACATTTTTGTTTTCTGAATGTAGGATGTGAAAGCTATAGTAACACATTCAATTCATAGTGCAATTCATTCAATTGGAGGGATTCAAGTGCTTTTCCCACTTTTTGCCCAACTGGACAATCGACAGCTCAATGACAGTCAAGTGGAAACAACTGTCTGGTAAGTTTTTTTTTAATGTGTAATTTCTTATATTTTTTACTTACTTAGATTACACCTGGTATACTTGGTATTGTATAAATGTATTATATTTGGGTTTTATTCTTAGAGTTTGAATAAAAGTTTTTTAGGAGTAAGGCAGATACATATTTAACCCTAAAGAAGAGTGACTTCC
This sequence comes from Myotis lucifugus, assembly GCF_000147115.1. Taxonomy (NCBI): domain Eukaryota; kingdom Metazoa; phylum Chordata; class Mammalia; order Chiroptera; family Vespertilionidae; genus Myotis; species Myotis lucifugus. The sequence goes on from NW_005871055.1 coordinate 18,729,082, forward strand.
TTCATTATAAATAAAAAATTCTTACCAGTCGAAACATAGTGATTACATTATGCAGTTGAGGGAAAATATTACTCTCAACATTATCCTTTGCAAATACTCATAGGTTGGATTGTCCATGAGAAATCCTGTCAGGTTAAATAAAATTATTAGGGTAAAGTTTATTTTTAAGAATAATATTTAATAACAGTTACATAATTTAAATACTGGTATTATTTTATAATGCTGTTATCATAAGAATAGCACAGACATTAGCTTTTCTTTATATATAGTTCATGTTTGAGAGCCCAAGTCTAAACAGTGGCATATCTGTGTCTATAAAAATTCAATATCTTCTAAGTAGGTTTATTTCTGTTTTTGTAGCTTCCCTCCTTTTTATTAAAAATATCTCATGCATAAAACTCTGATTTAATCATATCTTAGAATCATATATGTAAGAAGTTAAATGTGAATTTTAACAGCTATTTTTGCTGTGTACATTGCTATGTTTAGAGAATTTAAGGGGAAAGTTTTATAGGCAAACATTAATTTCTACTTCAAAAGTAATATAGGAATGCTTCATTAGTATGCACATAAAATCCTTCAATTTTGAATTGATGAAAAAACTAGTGAATGAAGCAAAGATGGGAAAATTTAAAGTCCACTGAAATATAACATGACTTTCTCATAGTTATTATCTAATCTAGCTATTAACAAAATTCTGTTGTATTATTGCTATTAATATTGTCCCTGTGTGTATAAATGTAAATACAGATATTATCTGTACCTTTATAAAATTCAGCTCCCGTTCATAGGTCATGCTTTCTTTCATATCAGTACAGTATAAAGATTGAAGTTTTGAAGTGACATGGAATCCTGAGGTCATGTCCTGTTATCATACCACTTTTGTATGAGGTTTTAAATAATTTCTTTGGGAGGCAGATCAGCATTTTGGAAAAATAAAACTTTAAATTCCAGTCCTGAATTTCAATTAAAAATGTTTTATCTTTATTATCTAAGTAATCCAGTACACATTATGATCAGTAATTAAAAACTTATTAAGCGCTATGAAAAAAAAAGTTGAAGATGAGGTAGCCAGTAGAAAACTCCATGTGTAATTTTAATATTCCTTATGAAATTAATATTAAGTCTATAATTATTTTAACCTAAAATGGAATTATTTTGCTTGAAAAAGAAATATTAGGAAGATTATGCAGTTTGAAATGTTATAACTAAAATTATCCACAATAACTTACATCTTTATGAATAGCTATTATAAAATCTTAGTGCTAAAATTATACTTAACAGTTTATCTGGTTCATTCATCTAACACACATGGGTTTTTTTTTTATTGCCTGTCATTAAAACTCATTTTAGTTTTTACATTATATTTTGGTATTTAAATTGTATTTATTTTATTATGGGGATAAAAGACAGTGTAAAGGTTCAGCATTATGATTTTCATTTTGATTTGTTTGTTTCAAGTTACTTTATATAATTCATTTTAAATTTTCTCTGTAATAAATAACTTCAGCTTTTTCAGTGATATGTATTTTCTTAGTTTATAGCCAATAGAGAACATACAGGTATCACTCTCCTTTTCAATAATAATACATACACAATTCCAAGCTACCCTGTGCTTTTTTGAATTCTTACCAGATGAAACATAATTACTATTTTTTGTTAATTGTGTTAAAAGCCCTTGATGTCTGAGGTTCACTTATTTGTGGACAGTTGTGTGCATCAGTAATATAATCTTTTGTCATTTAAAGTTTTGAAGTGAACATTATAGACGTGTGTACATCAGTAATATGGGCTTTGGGTTTTAAATGTTATATGCAAGTTGTTAAATGGAATTTCTCTCTCTATTTGAAGAACACAGAGTCTTAGCTATAGGATAGGGTAAGCATTATTAGAATTTCATGTTTTCTAGGAAAATAATAAATCCATATTTATGAATGAGACCTTGAAATAGCCTATATTTTATTTTTAGTCAGCATAAAAATATTGTGTGGGAATGAAAATCTATTTGAAGTTTTTAAATCTTCCAGATAAAATTCAGTAGACTCTATTTTTTTTTGAAAATTTGTTCACAAATGAAATACATGCCCAAAATTACAATATTACCTAATTCTTAATCACATTTTGGAGAAATTGAGCAAATCTCTAAAATAAGTTATTTGCCTTCTGTGTTTCAATTTGAAGCATTTTAGGTCCCATGTACTTTCCTCCACTCAGTAGTCATTTTTAATAATTTTTTTCTTTTTCAATAAGACTTAACATTTATTGGCACTACTGTGCCATTATTATAAACTTTGATGACTTTTACTGGATATAAAGGGCTTAGGATTAAAATAATTTATTGAAAGAATAATCTTATTTCCTGGAGCCTTTAAAAGTAGGCTTTATTTGTTAAGAGAATTTTTGTGGCTTGTTTTATCATAAAGGCTTCGTACTATAGCTGTTATATGTGTGCCAGACTTGGGTTCAAATCTGAAGTTTACTATTTATTATTAGTGTAACACTGAGTATGTTATTACCGTTTTTTGTGCTTCCGTTCCCACCATTATAAGATAGGGGTATTAGTAGTTTACTGGATTATGTAGCTTAAATGCGATAAAATATATAGCTTAAAATACTAATCACTCAGTACATGATGGTTTTGTTATTATGAGTGTGGGCTAGGGGATCTACAAGATTATCTAAAATACTATGGTTTTATATTTAAAAGATTATATATTATCTCTCAAGAATTAGTTGTTATTATAGGGGCCATATTGTTTTATATTTGAACTTTTTTCTACTTATTTAAGTAGTACTTTTATTTTGAATTTTAGTTGTAATGATCAAAACTTCTTTTGAATGATTCTATCCATTTTTTAGATAGAGTGGCTTAAAATTGAGGACTTTAACTCAGGTTTTTAAATATATATCTATATATGTATATCTCTCTCTATATATATATATCTTTATTGATTTCAGAGAGGAAGAGAGAGGGAGAGAGAGATAGAAACATCAATCATCGATCAGCTGCCTCCTGCATGCCCTCCCCACTGGGGATGGTGCCTGCAACCCAGGCATGTGCCCTGACCAGGAATCAAGCCATGACCTGCCACTGTGCCATGCTGGCTGGGCATTAACTCAAGTTTTGAACAGAGTCAAACAAAACACACCAGGTCAAACAAAGCTTGGACTGGCTTAAGATGATTTTCTTTAGTTGGTTTTTAGATTTTGTATAGCTATCCTCTTACTCTACATCTTTAGATATAATATTTTCTACAGACTCTTATTTTAACATGTAGCTAGCCATTAGCATGGCATAAAATAACTAACCAACAAAGGAGTAGATAAATACTCTTGAACTGAGTTAACTAACATGTGGCAACACATACAATATTGTTGATGTGATCTGTTTTTAGTAAGTAAATGAGGCCAATATGTAGTCACAGTTGTGATTTTATCCTGTTCATAATGATTCTCAATCAGCATGATCACCTTGAGTAATACTGCCCAAGTGACCAAAGCTATTTGGATGTTTTATCATTCCTTGGGGACTAGTAGTATTTTATATTGTACTGGTTGATCTTTCTCAGTCAAGTGAATATTGAGAGCAGTAACTATGCAAATTGCCTTTCACTAGACATTTAATAAATACGCCTGCGCCGCGTTTCCCATTGCCCCACCGACCGACCGACACCCCCCACTTCTTCTAACGCCACTTCAAAATAGACTCGCCCAGGCCGAAAACCGACTTCTGTGCCTGGGCCATGAAGTTTCAATCCCACTGTACGTGTGTGCCCGCACGTGGTATTTTGTGGAAGAGCCACACTCAAGGGGCCAAAGAGCCGCATGTGGCTCGCGAGCTGCAGTTTGCCGACCACTGGCTTAGTGATGTTTCTCTCTCATCGATGTTTCTAACTCTATCCCTCTCCCTTCCTCCCTGTAAAAAATCAATAAAATATAAAAAATAAATAAACAAAATAATGAGCAGATTAATAAATTATTTCAAGAAGTATAACTCTAATCTTGAAATAATCATATCATCTGTATTTTGTGTCTAAGAGTGACTCAGTATATTAGAAATTTCATTTTCCTTTGATTTGGATTATCATACACATTGAATACAAATGCCATATTCTTTTTTTTAAAATATATTTTATTGATTTTTTACAGAGAGGAAGGGAGAGAGATAGAGAGTTAGAAATATGATCAGCTGCCTCCTGCACACCCCCTACTGGGGATGTGCCCACAACCAAGGTACATGCCCTTGACCAGAATCGAACCTGGGACCCTTCAGTCCGCAGGCCGACGCTCTATCCATTGAGCCAAACTGGTCAGGGCCAAATGACATATTCTTAAATTTGGCCTACACCCCTTCTTTTTAAGAATGTATGTTATTAAATTCTATGGATGATACAAAATAGAATAAATCTTCCTCATTGTGTGACTTAAGAACTTACTTTGAAAAAATACTTTTTTTGACTCACGGTATAAATAGGCTTTTTATGGTAAGCAGTTAAAAATGTATGAAGCCCTGGACAGTGTTACTCAGTGGTTAGAGCATAGGGTTGTGGGTTTGATTCCTGGTCAAGGGCAGGTACCTCGGTTGTAGCTTCCATACCTGGCTCCAGTTGAAGTGTATCCTGGAGGCAATCATTCAATGTGTCTCTCTCACATAGATGTGTCTCTCATCTCTCTCTCTCTCTCTCTCTCTCTCTCTCTCTCTCTCTCTCTCTCTCCCCCCCCTCTCTTTTTCCCTCTCCATCCCTCCCTCCTTCCCTTCCTCCCTCCCTCCCCCCTCCCTCCCTCTCTCCTCCCTTCCTCCTCCTTTCCTTTCCACTCTATCTAACCTTTCCACTCTATCTAAAATCTTCATCAGGTGAGGATTAACATGACAGACAAAAAACGTATGAAAAGAGTAGTTTTCATTAGAGACAGTGTGATGCGATGAGCAGATCTTCTTTAGGTGTAATATGGATTAAGACAAACTGATGTTTTGTTATGTACTATCTGATCTTAGGAGATGGTAATGTCTGAGGGTGTGTAGTAGTAGTAGTAGTAGTAGTAGTAGTAGCAGCGCATGGTGTTTATTGATAACTCACTATGTGCCAGTCACTGTTTGTAATTATATTGTCTTTTCTAATTCTGTTTAGCTGATGAGGGAGGGAAAAATTAAGTAGCTTGCTCAAGGTCCCAGAGACCCAAGTGGTAGATTAGAACCAGGGCACTATTCCTGAAAGACTGACTCGAGAGCCTTCATTGGAAACCACTACAGACAACACTGAGAATCAGTTTTGCCAGCTGTGGAATGATTTTAATAATACCAACTTTACTTTATTGTAGTATGCATTTAAATAAGATAGTATATGTAAAGTGTCAGAGTTCCTGGTATATAGTAGGCATTTGATGAGTTTTCTTTCCTTCCTCAGTAAATATTGGTAAGTCTATTGATGTGATACAATCTTGTAGTACTAAAACTTATTTTAATGCTATTTTACCTCTGATAAATTATACAAACCAAAATGAATTTCAAGTGATAACTTAAATAATCAGAAGTATATAAATATTTTTCTCAGAAAAGGTTTTTTTGTTGTTTTATTTTTATTATGAGACATGTAGTTTAATAGACTGCCTGACAGAATATAATGTATAAAAAGATTTGCCCTAGCCGGTTTTTCCCAGTGGTTAGAAGATTGGCCTGTGCACTGAAGGGTATTGGGTTCCATTCCCAGTTAAGGATGTGTACCTGGGTTGTGGGTTTGCTCCCAGTCCCCACTTGAGGTACTTGTAGGAAGCAACCAATGGATGTGTCTCACATGGATGTTTTTCTCTCTTTCTAACCCCTCCCTGCCTTCTACTCTCTGAAAAAAAAAAATAACTTAGAGAATCCCTTAACACATTGATGTTAATAATGCTATCATTGAGAATACTCTGGTAATATGAATATTAATGGCTCATTAATTTGGTTAGTGAACTTAAATCAAGATTTCTCCCCCCAAAAATATCTTGCTAACCAGTTATTACAGTAATTATCTTGAACTTTATAGCCTCCTTAATAATTAAGTAGCCCCCTTAATAATTGAAGGTTTCATAGTAAAGTCCTAATTAGAACTAGTTATATGCAAACCAACAAAATTACCTGAAAATTTCAACATTTCAGTGTCTAACTACCTAATACAGATTTTTTTCTTAAACTTCACAGTGACATAAAAATCTTTCTTCTGGCTATATTTCCTTAATTCTTGTTCAAGGAAAAGTGCCTAGTATGTACATAATGTCAAAATTTGATTATCTAATTTTAGACCAACAGATATATGATTATGATTGCTTTCAGTAAGCAAAATAAGTGAGATAAATACTTATTTTTAATGGTTGTCTTTCCTGTGGAGGTTGTTGCTCATATATATAGAAGATAATTACTATTTCAGTTTCCAAAAGTTTTTAAATATTTTTGAACATATACCTATCAAATCATATTACTTTTTTATAGTTTTCAGAAATGTACATCTGTCACTCCTTAGTATGCATATTTGTTGGTTTGCCTGTTTTGTGAAGATTACTAAGTTAGTAATGAAAATATTCTTTCCCATGAAAGAGACACAAAAAGTGCCTTTGAAGTATTGTGATACTATTATTAGAGGAGAAAATTTAATAATTTGTGTAGTGAGATTTAATGAGGGTAAAATATAACTTACATTGAATTAACTGAGCAAATTAATTTGTAAAGAGTGAAAAATAAAGTACAGTAAGCATTTTGCCTGAAACATAGGGACATTTTAATGTGATGTTCAAATTGTTCTCTCTTCTTTGTTAGGCAAGTCATTTTTATTCCAAGAAATCTGTACAGAGGCTATCTAATAATAAAGTTTATAGTACTTATGTAATTTAGAGTGTTTTTCATAAGTAATTATTTTTCTACAATAATTCTTCAATAAAACGTTTCCTTTAAATTTAGTGAAATCTATTTTAATGCTATGTTACTTTGTGCTGTTTTAGTTTACAACACATAATCTTCAATGCACTTCTTGCCTTCATTTTCCTCTAGTTTGCATATCTACATCATCTGTCATTCAATATTCCAATCATATCTTGTTACAAAAGGTATTGTTATTTTATTATGGAATAGTATTAATTTCTTTTAACTTCTCTATGTCATTAAAATTCTTTTGAAAATAAGTAAATTGCTTTATTTTAATTTTATGGTAATCATACAGTCTAAAAAGAAAATTAGTATTATTTGTTTTTATAAGAAATATTGTCATATGCCTAAATATTTATGATTTAATCTCAAAACTTCAGAATATTTTTAATGAAAAAGTGGGTATAATACTGAGTCTCCCAGGTATTTAGGCTCTTTCCTTCCTTTCTCCTAGATGTGATGACCATTATGTGCAGTGAGTGGAATCTATGAAAAAAAAAAATTAACAGGGCATCATTAGGAGGTTGTGGTTAATTTAGTATTGGGGTTATATTGCCTTTTATTTTTTTAAAATATCTTTTTATTGATTTCAGAGAGGAAGGGAGAGGGAGACAGTGATAGAAACATCAATAATGAGAGAAAATCATTGATTGGTTGTCTCATGCATATTCCTAACTGGAGATCGAGCCTGCAACCTAGACATGTGCCCTTGACCAAAATCAGACCAGGGACCCTTCAGTCCTCAGGCTGATGCCCTGTTCACTGAGTCAAACTAGCCAGGTCTTGGCTTTTATTTTAATTTGTTTCTAGGTTCATGGTCTTGTTGTCTAAGTTGACAGCTCCCAAAGCTTTCCACTAGCTGCCTTCTATTTAAGCTCCTATACCCAAACCATGTGTAAAATATCTCAAACTCAAAATGCCACAAATAAAACTCATAACCTAACCTTCTCAGAAGTCTGCACAGTTTCTGTTGCTTTTAACTTTTTTTACTTTTAACTTTATCATTATTTTCCCCTTTTTTAAAGTAAATTTATTAGGGTGACATTGGTTGACATGACCAAATAGGTTTCAGGTGTGGTAAGATCTGTATATTGCACCATGTGCCCACCATCCAAAGTCAAATCTTCTCCTGTCACCATATATTAGGATTCCCTTGTCCCCCCACCCACTTCCCTCTGGCAACCACCACACTGCTGTTTGTGCTCACAAGTTTCAGTTTTATATCCTACATATGAGTGGAGTCATATAGTTCTTAACTTTTTCTGACTGACATATTATACTTAGCATAATATTCTCAGGGTCAATCCATGTTGTTGCAAATGGCAGTATTTTATCCCTCCTTAGAGCTGAGTAGTAGTCTCTTGTGTATGGGTACCACATCTTCTTTATCCAATCCTCTATCAAAGGACACTTTGGTTGTCTCCATGTCTTGGCCACTGTGAATAATGCTGTAGTGAACATAGGGGTGCATATATCTTTGCAAATTTCCAGTTTTGGGGGCAGATATCCAGAAGAGGGATTGCTGGGTTATATGATAACTTTATTCTTAGTTTTTTGAGGAACTGCCAGACTGTTTTCCATAGTGGCTCTACCAGTCTACATTCCCAACCCTTTTTTCCACAACCTTACCAACACTTGTTATTGCTTGTCTTGTTGATAATGGTTGCTCTAACAGATGTGAGGTGGTATCTCATTGTAGTTTTGATTTGCATTTTCTTAATGGCTAGTGAGGTTGAACATCTTTTCATGTATCTATTGACTGTTCATGTGTCTTCTTGGCAGAGGTGTATTTTCAGGTTTTCTGCCCACTTTTTACTGGGTTGTTTTGTTTGTTGTTGAGTTTTATGAGTTCTTTATTAGAAATGAAACTTTTGTTAAAGCTGTTGTTTGGAAATATCATCTCCCATCTGGTTGGCTGCCTCTTTGTTTTGATTTTTTGTTTGTTTGTTTGTTTTTTGTCATTTCTTTCGCAGTTCAGAAGCTTTTTAATTTTATACAGTCCCATTCATTTATTTTTGCCTTTACTTCCCTTGCCTTTGGGGTCAAGTTAGTAAATGTTCTCTACCACCAAGGTCCATAAGTTTGGTACCTATATTTTCCTCAATATACCTTATTGTTTCAGGTCTTAAATGTAGGTCTTTGATCCATTTTGAATTAAGTTTTGTACCTGGGGACAAACTGTAATCCTGTTTCATTCCTTTGCATGTGCCTTTTCAGTTTTTTCAGCATCATTTATTGAAGAGACTAACTTTACTCCATTCTGTGTTTCTGATCAATAATTATCTATTCACATACATGTGGTTTTATAGCTGGATTCTCTATTCTGTTCCATTGATCTGTGATCTCTGCCAATACCATGCTGTTTTGATTATCATAGCTCTGTAGTATAATTTGAACTTAGTGTGATACCTCCAGCTTCGCTCTTTTTTTCTCAGGATTGTTTTTGCTCTTTGGGGTCTTTATGGTTCCATACAAATCTGATGATATCTTGTTCTATTTCTTTAAAAAATGACATTGGGATTTTGATGATGATTGCATTAAATCTCTATGTTGCTTTGGGTAATAAGGCCATTTTAACTATATTGATTCTTCCAATCCAAGAACATGTGATATTTTCCCATTTTGTTGTGTCTTTTTCAATCTCTTTTAATAATTGTCAGTATATAGGTCTTTCATGTTCTTTGTTAAGTTTATTTCCAGGTATTTTTATTCTTTGATTTTAGTTGCAAAAGGAAGGTTTTTTTGTTGTTGTTTTTTACATTTCTTTTTTCTGATGTTTTGTTGTTAGGAAGGCAATGGATTTTTTGCATATTGCTTTTGTATCCTGCAACTTGACTGTATTTGTTTGTTGTTTCTAATAGTTTTTGGAGGAGTCTTTAGGTTTTTCTATATATAGAATCAAATCTTTTGAAAAGAGTGACAGTTTTACTTCTTCCTTCCCTATTTGGATGCCTTTTATTTCTTTCTCTTGCCTTATTGCTCTGGCTAGGACTCCCAGCATTATGTTGAATGAGAGTGGTGAGAGTGGACATCCTTATCTTGTTCCTGATCTTGGAGGAAAAGCTTTCAGTTTTTCACCATTGAGTATGATATTAGCTGACGGTTTATCACATATGGCCTTTATTAGTTTGAGATACTTTCCTTCTATTCCTATTTTGAGTGTTTAAATCATAAATGTATGTTGTGTCTTTTCAGATGCTTTTTTTTTGTATCTATTGATAAAATCATAGGATTTTTATCCTTTCTTTTGTTAATATGGTGTATTACATTGATTGATTTGTGTCTGTTGAACCCTCCTTGTGCACCTGGAATAAATCCTACTACATCGTGTTGTATTATGTTTTTTATGTATTTGATTTCCTAGTATTTTGTTGAAGATTTTTGTATCTGTATTAATCCTAGATATTGGTCTGTAGTTTTCTTTCTTTGTGTTATCTTTGCCAGGTTTTGGTATCAGGGTTATATTGGCCTCATAAAATGTGTTAAGAAATATTGCCTCTTCTTCAGTTTTTTGAGAAGGATAGGTTTTAAATCTTTGAACATTTGGCTATTTGGTCCTGGAATGTTCTTTTTTTGGGAGGTTTTTGATGATTGTTTCAATTTCCTCACTGCTGATTGGTCTATTTAGGTTTTCTAATTCCTCATAATTTAGTCTAGGAAGGTTATATATTTTAGGAACTTATCCATTTCTTCTGGTTTATTGAATTTGGTGGCATATAATCTTTCTTAATATTCTAATATAATCCTTTTTATATCTGTGATGTCTGTGGGGAAGTCTTCTCTTTCATTTCAGATTTTGTTTACATGGGTCTTTTCCCTTTTTTTCTTAGTGAGTCTAACCAGGGTTTGTCAATTTTTATTAATGTTTTTAAAGAACCAGCTCTTTGTTTTATTAATTTTTTGTATAGTTATTTTATTCGCTATTTCATTCAGTTCTGCCCTAAATTATATTATTTCCTTCTGCTGACTTTGGGTTGCTTTTGTTCTTTTTTTCTAATTCTTTAAGATGTGATGTTAGGTTGTTTACTTGATATTTCTCTTGTTTCTTGAGATAGGCCTGTAATGATATAAACTTCCCTCTTATTACTACTGTTGCTGCATCCCAGATGTTTTGATGTGTTGTATTGTTATTCTCCTTTGTCTCTATATATCTTTTGATCTTGATCTCGTCTTCCATTTCTTATTTGACCCAGTCAATTTTTTTTTAGTAGTATGTTGTTTAATCTCCACATATTTGTTGGTTTCTTTACTTCCTTTTGCAGTTGATTTCTAACTTCAAGGCATTGTGGTTGTAGAATATGCTTGATATAATTTCAGTCTTCTTGAATTTGTTGATGTGAGTTTTGTGACCTAACATATGGTCTATCCTTGAGAATGTTCCATGTGCACTGGAGAATAATGTGTAATCTGATGTTCTGGGATGAAAGGTTCCATAAATATCAATTATGTCTATTTGGTCTAGTGTGTCATTTAAGGCCTATATTTTATTATTGATTTTCTGTTTGATTGATATATCTAGAACTGTCAATGTAGTATTAAGGTCCCCAACTATGATTGTGTTTTGATGTGTTTCTCCCTTTAGCTCTATAAGTAGTTGTTTTATATATATATCAGTGCTCTCTGGTTGGGTGCATATATATTAAGAGGTGTTATGTTTTCTTGATGTAATGTTCCCTTTATCATTATAAAGTTTCCATCTTTGTCTCTTGTTATCTTGAAATCTATTTTGTCAGATTTAAGTATGTCTAAACCTGCTTTTTTGTGGATGTTAATTTGCTTGGAGAATAATTTTCCACCCTTTTACTTTGCATCTACCTTTGTCTTTTCAGCTTAGATGTATGTCTTGTAGGCAGCATTTGGTTGGGTTTCGTTTTTTGATCCATTCAGCTACTCTGTGCCTCTTTATGAGTGAATTCAGGCCATTTACACTTAGGGTAATTATTGATGTCTGAGGATTGCCTATGGCCATTTTATCTTTTGTTTTCTGGTATAGCTCTGTGCCTCCATTGGTTCTTTTTCCTTTGTGTTTTTGTTTGGTGGTATTCCATACTTCTTTATTTCCTCTTTTTTTAAGCTTTGTGTCCTGTTTTGAAGATTTTTGTGGGTGGTTATCATCCTATCCAATAAAGCAAGAATATGCTAATTGACCCTCACACTGTCGCAAAGATGGCGGTGCCCACAGCCAATAAGGAGGGAATATGCTAACTGATTGCCCCGCCCTCAAAGATGGCAGCGCCCACAGCCAATAAGGAGGGAATATGCTAATTGACTGACCTGCCCTCAAAGATGGTGGTGCCCACAGCCAATGAGGAGGGCATATGCTAATTGACTGCCACACCATCAAAGATGGCGACACCCACAGCCAAAAGATGGTCAGCAGGGGAGGGCAGTTGTGGGTGATCAGGCTGACAGGGGAGGGCAGTTAGGGGTGACCAGTCCTGCAAGAGAGGGCAGTTAGGGGTGACCTGGAAGTCAGGGGAGGGGAGTTGGGGGCAATCGGGCCGGCAGGGGAGGGCAGTTGGGGGCGATTGTGCCAGCAGGGGAGTGGTTAGGGGGTGATCAGGCTGGCAGGTAGAAGCAGTTAGGGGCAATCAGGCAGGCAGGCAGGCGAGCGGTTGGGAGCCAGCAGTCCTAGATTGTGAGAGGGATGTCCAACTGCCAGTCCCACAGGGATCGGGCCTAAAACGGCAGTCGGACATCCCCCGAGGGGTCACAGATTGGAGAGGGTGCAGGCTGGGCTGAGGGACACCCCCTCCCCCTGCCAGTGTATGAATTTCATGCACTGCGCCTCTAGTTAGGTTTATTAAAAATAAAGTTCATATATACCATAGTATTTTTTCTTTTGAGTGTAGGTGAAATTCATCCTCCTTTGCCAGTTCAGACCCTAACTCCCCTCCCCTTTTATGTTTTTGTTGTCACAAATTATCCCTGTTTATACTGTGACTTTTTTGGTGACCTTACTTGTAGTTTGTGACCTTCTGTTCTTTGTTTCATGTAGAGTAACTCCTTTGAGTATGTCCTGCAATGGAGGTTTTCTGGTGATTAAATGCCTCAGCTTCTATATGTCTTGGACCATCTTTATTTCTCCTTCATATTTAAAGGATAATTTTGCTGCCCGTATTATTCATGGCTGGCAATTTCTCTCTTTCAGACATTTGAATATTTGGTTTCTCTTCTTCCTTGTAGAGTTTCTGCTGACTAGTCAGATGAAATTCTAATGGGTTTTCCTTTATAGCTTTGAGAATTTTTTCCTTCTTTTTTCTTGGTAGCTTTGAGAATTTTTTCTTTGTCATTAATTTTTGACAGTTTTAAAATCAAGTGTCTTGGAGAGGGCCTCTTTGGATTGAGGTAACCAGGTATTCTGTTTGATTCTTGGATTCAAGGATCTAGTTCTTTCCATTTGTTTGGGAAGTTCTCATCCACTATTTGTTTGAATAGACTCTGCATTCCCTCTTCCTCTCTTCGTCCTCTGGAATGCCTGTTATTGTAATATTGCTTTTTCTGATAGAGTCAGATAGTTCTTGTAGAACTCTATCATTTGTCTTTATGCTCAGGTCTCTCTTCCTTCTGTGCCTTTTCTAGTCTCCTATCTTTGATATCACTAATACTTTCTTCCATCTGGTCGGCTCTGTTTTCTTTGCTCAGTAGTTTACTCTTAATCTCTTTAATTGCATGCTTTATTACCAGGACTTCTGATTGGTTTTTAAAAAGTCTTAATGTCTTTGGTAAAGTATTAATTTTGTTCATTGATTTTTTTCTGAGTGACTTAAATGTATGTGTTTTCTTGCATCTCATTACGTATTTTTAGAACTGCAATCTTGCAATCTGTCATTCATATCACATATTTCCATGTGTTCCAGCTTGCTTTCTAGGGGTTTTTCATGTTCTTTCTAATCATCCTTGTTACAGTGGTTATTCATGGTATTTACTGCTCTAGTTTACCTAGGCTATTTTATCTGTCTATATTAATGGCTGTTGGCAGCTTCCTCTGAAGAGGTCTTTCTACTATTTTCCAGTGTTGACCCCCAGGGCTTCTCTAAGATAGTACTGCTAGGCTGCTTTGTGTTGGGGATTGTATTACCCTCACTGTATAGGTGACCCCTGACCTTTGTCAGGTCCTGCTCCAAGCACCCCACCTGGGGATCAGGAAAATAGTGCTTCTATTCCAATTGCTCTTGGTTTACAGGTAATATGCTCCTCAACCTGAGTCCAAGGGCAATGGGAGGAGAGTTTGGGGAGTGTATATTTTGGCAGTGCTCTCTGCTTCTATTTCTTTGTTTGAAATAACACCACCTGACAGTGGAGTATAGCAGGGCAGATCTCTGTGCTCTGTCAGCCATCTGCTGGCTCAGTCACTGTTAGCTCTGCTCACTGCTGGCCCTGCTAGACTGCCCCTGCAGCTCTCCTTTCCTCAGTGCTGAAGGAAGTGCCTGCTATTGCAGGCTTCCTCCCCTCTGCACACTGAGCCTTGAACTCCTCTTTCCAGGGCTGCATCTGTGAGCAGTCTGTGCTTTCCTTTCTTTTTGTCTCCCTGTTTATTCCTGGTTGCCCAGTTTTAGATTATTCAGTGGGTGGATCTCTGAAGTGTGCCTTTGTATTGAGCAGGGAATTCTTTGTTGAAATAAAGTTGCTTAATTTGTTGAAATTTCAGGGGGGAGGCAAAGGTTACCTCTCTCGCCTCCATTCCTCTGAAGTTATTTCCTATCATTATATTATTGTTAAAAATTGTATTTTTTAGAGCAGTTTAATGTTTACAATAAAATTTTGCAAGGCTCTGCCATATACTCTCTCTCCCCACACATACATACTCTACCGCATTATCAACATCACTGACCAGAATTGTACTTTTTAATCAAGGTTTAAACTAAATTGATACATCATAGTCACTCAAAGTTGATACTTTGAGTTTACTCTTGGTATTGTGTATTCTCATGTGCATTGGGTTTTGACAAAAGTCTAATGACATATATTAATCATTATAATGTTATAAAAAATATTTTCTCTGCCCTAAAAATCCTCTGTGCTTTGTCTGTTCATCCCACTCCCAGAAAGTACTGATCTTTTTATTATCTCCGTATATTTGCCTTTCCTACAATGTCATATAGTTGAAATCACACAGTAGGCAGCCTGGAGGTTAGGGAGAGTGATGGGGTCTGAAGGTTCCAACACACTAATCACATGGTTGGCTCCACTAGCAAGTAGGTCCCATTCTTAGGCAAGTTACAAAATTTATCTCATTAATATAACTAAAGACAGCTATAATTGTTCTGATCACTTAGAAAATTTCAAGGACTTTAGGAGCTCTGTGCCAGAAATTGGGAAGAAGACCAAATGTATTTATTATAAGTCAATATCATATCACGTTATAAATTTACCTATATGCATTGCTTTAATTTCATTTCACAAATTTGGTAAGTTGTGCTTTCATTTTCATTTCATTTAAAATATTTTTAATATCTCATGATTTCTTTTTTACCCAGGTGTAATTTAGAAGTGTGCTGTTTAATCTGTACTTCTTATGGGATTTTCTAGTTATCTGTTATTTCTACTTAATTCCACTATGATCTGAGTATAGATATTGTATGCTTTCTATTTTTTTTAATTTGTAAGATGTGATTTGTGATCCAGAAGGTGGTCTGTCTTAGTGAATGTTTCACGTGAGCTTGAGAGGAATGCTTATTTTGCTGCTGTTGAATGAAGTAGTGTATAGATGTCAGTTATCTCCAGTGGTTTGTTGGTATTATTGAGTTCAACTATATCCTGATTTTCTGCCTTACTGTATTTGTCCTTTTATTAGAAAGGAGTGTTGAAGTCTCTAACTATCATAGTGGATTCATTTCTTTCTCCTTGTAGTTATAGCAGTTTTTGCATCATCTGGTTTGATGCTCTTGCACCTTGAGAATTCTTATGTCTATTCAGAAAATTGACCCTTATAACATCATGCAATGCTCTTCTTAATCTTTGTTAATTTTCCTTAATTTGAAGACTGTTCTGTCTGAACAGTTATTTTGAACAAACTTTATCAGATTACTTTAGATTAAAAAATAGAACTTTTTATTACTATTTCTTCAGTGTTCTTTCTTTATGTAGATCCAAGTTTCTGACCTATATTGTTTTCTTTCTCTTTAAAGAATTTCTGTTAACATTTTTACACAAGTCAGTTCTACTGGAAACAAATGTCCTCAATTTTTGTTTGTTTGGGAGTCTTTATTTCTTCTTCACTTTCAAAGGATAATTTTGCAGGGTACAGAAGATGAGGTTGATGGTTTTTTTTTTCCCTTGAAGCTTTAAACATTTCACTCCATTCTCTTTTTGCTTGCATGGTTTCTGAGGAAAAGTTAGATATCATTCTTCTTTTTGCTATATTTAAGTTGTCTTTTCCTTTTAGGAATTGTTTAACTTTGATTTTCTGTAATTTGAAAATGATATGCGTAGGTGTAGTTTTCATTTCCTTCCCTTTAAAAAAAAATTTAAAATTAAGATTTCCATTTCTATGCTTGCATTGCCCCTTTGTTCTTTCATGCTATCTATTTTTATCATTCAGAACCCTTTGCATATTAATTATAGTTGTTTTAAATTCCAATTCTGCTAATTCCAACATCCCAGCCATATCTGGGTCTTATTCTTGATTTGTCTTTTTAAATTGGAAATTGCCTTCTAATTTTGCCTTGATAGTCAGACATGATGTACCTGGAAAAGGAATTGCTGTAAATAGGTCTTTAGAAATATGTTGGGGGAGGAAGCACTTTATAGTCCTTATGATTAGGGCGTGTTTTTGTTTGTTTGTTTGTTTTTGTTTTTTACTGTTTAAAGTATTACAAATAGTAGTACGTTTGTCTCCTTTTTCCCCCATAGACCTCCCCCCAACATCCCACACCCCCTGGCACATGCCCTCACCCCCCTAGTGTCTGTCCATTGGTTATGCTTATATGCATGCATGCAAGTCCTTTGGTTGATTTCTTACCCACCCCCCAACCTTCCACTGCCTTCCGCTGAAGTTTGAAAGTCTGTTCGATGCTTCTTGGTTTCTGTACCTATTTTTGTTCATTGGTTTATGATGTTCTATATATTCCACAAATTAGTGAGATCATGTGATATTTATCTTTCTATGACTCGCCTATTTCGCTTAGCATAATGCTCTCCAGCTCCATCCATGCTGTTGCAAATGGTAAGAATTCCTTCTTTTTCACAGCAGCATAGTATTCCATCGTGTAGATGATGTACCACAGTTTTCTAATCCACTCATTTGCTGATGGGCACTTAGGCTGTTTCCAAATTTTAGCTATTGTAAATTGTGCTGCTATGAACATATCTGTGCATATATCCTTTCTGATTGGTGTTTCTAGTTTCTTGGAATATATTCCTAGAAGTGGGATCTCTGGGTCAAATGGGAGTCCCAGTTTTAGTTTTTTGAGGAAACTCCATACTATTCTCCACAGTGGTTGTACCAGTCTGCATTCCCACCAGCAGTGCACAAGGGTTCCTTTTTCTCCGCATCCTTGATAGCACTTGTCATTTGACAAAGGAGGCATGAACATACAATAGAGTCAAGACAGTCTTTTCAATAAATGGTGTTGGGAAAATTGGACAGATACATGCAAAAAAATAAAACTAGACCACCAACTTACACCATACACAAAATAAACTCAAAATTGGATAAAGGATTTAAACATAAAACAGAAAACCATAAAAATATTAGATGAATCTACAGGCTGAAAAATCTCAGACATATACCTAAGCAATATCTTAACTGATACAGCTCCTAGGGCAATGCAAACTAAAGAGAAAATAAACAAATGGGACTACATTAAAAAAAAAGTTTCTGTACAGCAAAAGGAACCATCAAGAAAACAATAAGAAAGCCCACTGCATGGGAGAACATATTTGCCAATGTTATCACCAATAAGGGTTTAATCTCCAACATTTACAAGAAACTCATACAACTTAACAAAAGGAAGATAAACAGCCCAATCAAAAAATGGGCAATGGACCTAAATAGATACTTTTTGAAAGAGGACATAAGGAAGACCAAGCGACGTATGAGAACATGCTCAAAGTCACTAATCATTTGAGAGATGCAAATCAAAATGACAGTGCGGTACCAACTCACACCTGTCAGAATGGCTATCATCAACAAATCAACAAATGACAAGTGAAGGTCTACTCCTGCATGAATTTCGTTAATTTTGCATCCTGCTACTTTGCCTAATTCATTTATTAATTCTAGTAGTTTTTTGATGGAGTCTTTGGATTTTCTATGTATAATATCATGTCATCTGCGAATGATGACGATTTTACTTCTTCTTTTTCAATTTGGATGCCTTTTATTTCTCTTCTTTGTCTGATCGCCATGGCTAGCACTTCCAGGACTATGTCAAACAGGAGTGGTGAGAGTGGACATGCCTGTCTTGTTCTTATTCTTAGGGGAAATGGTTTTAGTTTTTGCCCATTGAGTATGATATTGGATGCAGGTTTGTCATATAAGGCTTTTATTATGTTGAGGTATGAGCCTTCTAATCCCACCTTGCTGAAAGTTTTTATCAAAAAAAGGGTGTTGGATTTTGTCAAATGCTTTCTCTGCATCAATTGATATGATTATATGGACTTTATCTTTCAATTTGTTTATGTGATGTATCACCTTTATTGATTTGCGGATATTGTACCATCCTTGCATCCCTGGGTTAAATCCCATGGTGTATGATCTTTCTGATGTACTGCTGGATCCGATTTGCTAGAATTTTGTTGAGAATTTTGGCATCTATGTTCATGAGGGATAATTGCCTATAATTCTCTTTCTTTGTGTTGTCTTTATCTGGTTTTGGGATAAATGTAATGGTGGCTTTGTAGAAAGAGCTTGAGAGTGTTCCTTCCTCTTAAGTTTTTTGGAATAGTCTGAGGAAGATAGGTTTAGTTCTTTGAATATTTGATAAAACTCCCCTGTGAAGCCATCTGGTCCGGGGCTTTTGTTTGTTGAAGGTTTTTTGATTACTGCTTCAATTTCCTCTATAGTTATCAGCTTATTCACATGTTTGATTTTTCCTGATTGAGTTTTGGAAGATTGTATTTTTCTAGGAATATATCCATTTCTTCTACGTTAACCAGTTTGTTGGAATAGAGTGGCTCATAGCATATTTTTTACGATACTTCATATTTGTGGGGTCTGTTGTTATTTCGACTCATTCTTTTCTGATTTTATTTGGGTCCTCTCTCTTTGCTTCTTTGTGAGCCTGGCTAGAGGTTCATCAATCTTGTTTATACTTTCAAAGAACCAGTTCTTGGTTTCATTGATCTTTTTTTGGTCCCTATGTCATTTATTTCCCCTCTGATCTTTATTATTTCCTTCTGCTCTGGGTTTTTCTTATTGCTCTCTTTGTAATTCTTCAAATTGCAGAGTTAGATGGTTTATTACAAGTTTTTCTTGTTTTTTGAGGTAGGCCTGTAGAGCTATGAACTTCCCTCTCAAGACTGCTTTCACTGTGTCCCATAGGTTTTGGATTGTTGTGTTTTCATTGTCATTTGTTGCCTTGATGCTTTTTATTTCTTCTTTGGTCTCTTTGGTAACCCAATCATTGTTTAATGGCATGCTATTTAACCTCCAAGTGTTTGAATTTTTGTGATTATTTTTATTGTAGTTTTTCTGTACTAATAATAGCTTAGGTGGTCCTCGCGCCCTCGTGTACAAGGTCGTCACAAGATGGCTGCGCACACAGTGGGGGCGGGTCCCAGAGTCCTCTCTGCATGGTGAGGCGTGGGGTTCTGCGGCTCCACTCGGTGTGGAAGAGACTAGTCCCAGCAGAGGAGGCGGGTTGTGGCAGGGGTGGGCAGTTGTGAGTGATCAGGCTGGCAGGGGAGGGCAGTTGGGGGCAATCGGGTTAGCAGGGGAGCAGTTAGCCGTCAATCCGGCCGTCAGGGGAGCGGTTATGGGGCGATCAGGCTGGCAGGCAGAAGCAGTTAGGGGCAATCAGGAAGGCAGGCAGTTTATTATAAAGTTAAATATACACTTATTTTGTTATTCAACCTTTCTACTCCTGGGATTGTGCTCATGAGAAATGAATGAAAACTGTGTTCACACAAAAACACTTTTGTGAATGTTTATAGTAGTCCTATTCATAATTGCTATTAACATATATAATTCAAATGTATACAAAAATTGTTGCAATCCATTCATACAATGGTATTATATTGAATAGTTAAAAGGAATAAACTCTTGATGTATGCAACTACTTGGATGAATCTCAAAGGCAGTATGTTGAGGTCAATGACATACTCAGATTATATATTGTATGATTCCATTTATATGAAAATCATGAGAAGTCAAAAGTAAAGTGATGGATAAGAGGTAAGTCCTTACCTAAGGTTACTGGTGTTGGGAGACTGTGGCTTATAAAGATGTAAAGGGATAGGATAAATGAGTATTTTTGATATGATGTAACTGGTATCTATCTATCTTGATTTTGGTGAGATTATACAAATCTAT
The DNA here is from genome assembly GCF_000147115.1 of Myotis lucifugus. Lineage (NCBI taxonomy): Eukaryota > Metazoa > Chordata > Mammalia > Chiroptera > Vespertilionidae > Myotis > Myotis lucifugus. The sequence goes on from NW_005871055.1 coordinate 18,749,454, forward strand.
ATATCTAACATTCTCAGAACTCTACATATACACATAAAATAAAGAGGTCAGTTTTACTGTATAGATCACTTAAAAAAGATAATTAATGATAAACAGAATAGAAAATTATTGGGCCTACAGGGTGGGCAAAAGTACGTTTACAGTTGTTCATATGGAAAATAATTCAATGATAAATAACAATACAAGAATGAACTCTGCATTTCCCATACTCACAACTGTAAACCTACTTTTGCCATACTATATACGTAGAGTCAAATAATTATTTCAGCTTTCTGTGTAATCAGCTGTTTAAACATTTTTTCCTTTATTTTGTAATTTCAGCACATCTAGGGTATATTTTTAATTCTGCTTTTGTTAAATAGGCTGAGGATTGGCTGAAAGTAAAGCCAGCACCAGATAAAGCACTGACCAGTTGGCTTCCCTGCAGTAGCATGCTTTCATCATGAAGGGCATTACATATATAGTTAAGATTAACACATGTAACACATGTGTAGTTATAATCTTCCTATTTTTTCTTTGAAATTTAGTGTTTTTTTAAGTGTAGGAAATTACAGCATCAAATTTCTGAAGTATTCATGTATTATTATAGTGGTGCTGCTACTTGTTACATGTCCAGGAAAGTTTTCATAAATAGACTAGGGCATTTACTAGTAGAGCATTGAAGTGGCAGTGTGTCATTTGAGGTTAAATTGCAAACTGTTAGGTTTTGAGAGTTTTTTTGTTTTGTTTTGTTTTACATTAGAGCCTTTTCAGTTAATATCTATCAGCCATTTTATAGATATTACTAGAGGCCTGGTGCACAAAAATTTGTTCACTGGCGGGGGGGCTGTGTCCCTCAGCCCCACTTGTGTCCTCTCACAGTCTGGGACCCCTTGGGAGATAACGACCTGCTGGCTTAGGCCTGCTCCCGGGTGGCAGAGGGCAGGCCCAATCCCTAGGTGCAGCCCCTGGTTGGGCTCAGAGCAGGGCCGATAGGGGAGTTGGGGCACCGCCCCCTGTCATGCACAGAGCAGGGCCGATCAGGGGGTAGGGGAGCTCCCCCCATCACACACAGAGCAGGGCGGATCAGGGAGTTGGGGAGCTCCCCCCTGTCACGCACAGAGTAGGGCCGATAGGGGAGTTGGGGCACCAACCCCTGTCACACACAGAGCAGGGCGGATCTGGGGGTTGGGGCGCCGCCCCCTGTCACCCACAGAGCAGGGCCGATCAGGGGGTTGGGGTGCCGCTGCTGTCACACTCAGGGCAGGGCCGATGGGGAGGTTGCGGCTCTACCCCGTCACACACAGCGCAGGGCCCATGGGGGGGTTGGGGCGCCTTCCCCTGTCACACACAGAGCAGGGTCAATCAGGGGGTTGGGGAGCTCCCCCCTATCAGGCACAGAGTAGGGCCGATCAGGGGGTTGGGGCGCCTTCCCCTGTCAGGAACAGAGCAGGGCCGATATGGAGGTTGTGGCCCTGCCCCCTGTCACACACAGAGCCGCAGGGTGATCAGTTGGTTTGGGCGCTGCCCCCTGTCACGCTACTCCAGGGGCCAGGAGGCCTTGCGGCTCCGCTGATCCTGGTGCCAGGAGGCCTCGCGGCTCTGCTGATTCCGGTGCCAGGAGTCCTCGCGGCTCCGCTGATCTTGGGTTCGGGAGGCCTCGCGGCTCCGCTGATCCCGGTTCTGGGAGGCATATTACCCTTCTACTATATAGGATAGAGGCCTGGTGCATGGGTGGGGGCCAGCTGGTTTGCCCTGAAGGGTGTCCCGGATCAGGGTGGGGGTCCCGCTTGGATGCCTGGCCAGCCTGGATGACAGGCTGATGGCTGTTTGCAGCTGGTCACACCCCCTTCAGGGTGGGGGTCCTCATATGGGTGCCTGGCCAGTCTGGGTGAGGGGCTGAGGGCCGTTTTCAGGCTGGCGGGTGACGGAAGCTCCCAACCTCTCCTTTTTTCTTTTTTTTTTTAATTCTGTGATTTATTTACCTTCTATAGCTGTCACTGGAGCTGAGAGCCAGCTTTAGCTCTGAGGCCAGCTCCAGCTTGAGGCCTCCGCTGCTGAAAGCAGGGATCTGGGTTTGTTTGGGTTCTATAATTGTAACACTGATTTGGTCCTGCTCGCTCCAGCTCTGATGGCTGAAAGCAGGTATCTGGAGTTTTGTTTAGCTTCTATATTTGCAACAATGTTTCTTAGAGAGCAGCTCAGAGGCCGGCAAGGCAAGCGGGGAACCTTGGCTTCCTCCGTTACTGGAGCAAGCAAGCCTCCTGTTCACTTCAGCTGCCTGGCAGCCTGCTGCCATCTTGGTTGGCAGTTAATTTGCATATCTCGCTGATTAGCCAATGGGAAGGGTAGCGGAGTTATGGTTAATTACCATGTTTCTCTTTTATTAGATAGGATGAATGGAACTGATCAAGAGACTCTTGTTCTCAAACTTTGTAAATACTGATAGATATTATGTAATAACACATTATGACATAACGGATTTATAATTAATTCATTTACATGATCAAATTTTTAAATTTTGTTTCTTTGATAAGACAAATTGTTATACCTTTCAATCACACTTTAATAAACTTTGATGTTTTTTGGCTATGAATATATTTTGTCAGAAATAAAATAGGCTAATGAAATATAAAATCAAAGTTTGTTACCAAAAAAAGGTAAAAATGTGTTACAGCTTGACAAACTTTTAATAGAGCCTTTCAAGAATGCTCTTAAATAGCCATGATAGTGGCAGCTATTGAATGGCTGCCTGTCTCATAGCAGTTTGAAAGAAAAGAGAGATTACAGAGGAGAGGTTTCATGGTGAAGTGCAGGCTCAGTGATTTCATGTGCTACCCAGTGTATTCCATCCATCCTTACATTTTATTGTGCTGCATTTCACTCTTTTCTTTTTTTGACTTGCAGATAAATGTATTTTACTTAATTTAGTGTATATCTCCACTTGTTGTCTTATTTGATGAATGTAACAGTTTGTGTACCAGGATTCATTGCATATGTAGGCAGGTAGGCAATGGTCTTTTGAGATAGCATCTTCAGGAATATATTGTCTAAAAGTGACAGCTAAATGTACCTGGAGTTGGAAACTTTTGGTTTGGGCGTTTCTAATTTTGAACTGTGAAAAAATTTAACTCTTCTAACTTACTGTGAGATTTTTTGTGTGTGTATGTTGCTGGAAATTGTGTTGAGTGTAAAATTATCTTGAGTTGGACTTGAGTTGATTTCTTTTACAGTTTTATTCTTGCTATGATCACTCTCATCTCCAAAGAGTTTGTAGTGGAAAAAAACTAGCATTAAAACTATAGTATTAGATATTTTATATAAGTTTAATTATCTTTTGCAAGGTTTCAATCTATTTCAATACTAAAGTAAGCTACCTAAGACATGAAACTTTATGAAAAAGCCAAAAGACTCTCCCTCCCCTAACTGGCACCTTAAATCTTATTAGGACTTAATCTACTTCTGAATTTATTCTGACAGTTACTTTGCTTGTAGTGAGTGTTTTTTAAAGATTAAAAACAAATTTTTATAAAGGAATGTGTTGAATTTCTGAATGAATATAGAATATTTTATTTTAACACTATTAATTCCAATTCTTAATATATTTAAACAACTCATCAAATTGAGGTACTTGCTTGTACAAAGCAAATTGAAAAGTGATTTTCTATATTCTAAGAACCGCTTTTGAACTGAACTTAGGTTATATATTTAATATTAATCATTTCAGTAATAAAGTAGGTCTATCTTTATGATATATTTTATCTTTAAATAATAAAGTACCTCAAATAATAAAATAATATTAAAATCAAGTAAAAATCTATAGTTATATAAATTTTAATGGAACCTAAATATAGTCATATTTTTTATTAGAAACAGAATTTAGTTATATTTTTACATAGTTATTAAAATTATTTGGTGTTAATGGACCAAGACTGGTGTGTGTGTGTGTGTGTGTGTGTGTGTGTGTGTGTGTGTAATATGGGCCAGAAAGCTCTAGACATTTTAATAAACATAGTAAGTTGTTAAATGTATTATACTATTTTTTCAATTTTCCTAAGGTCTAGACCTTTATAAGTATATCACTTGAAATAAATATTATTTCCTAGATTACTTGAAGCTTATTAAAAATTGGAAGATTGTTATTATTTTTAAGATATAACCCTAAAAATATTTAGTGTCATTTTCCATTAAAGGAGACAGAATTAAAAACCCATTAACTGTTTCTGAAGTAGAATTGCTACGTACAGAACATCTGTTACAATGTCTTTTGAAAAGTTTAGCAGTTTTATCTTATGAGATAAAAATCAGAGTACTTTTTATCTATCAAGTAAAAAAATTCTGTGAACATCTCTTTCTAGCAATTGCTACACTTTTCAAGAGATTTTCTCGTTTTGGCTGACACAGATACTTACTTTTGACTTATCCTATATATTTAGATCCTCTACAGTTGAACTGATGTGTCTAGACAGGAAGTGGTATGTAGGAGATATAGGAATGGGCTGAAGTATCCTTTATATTTGCCTTTGTATCTAGGGGAGTTGGAAATAGGCAAGAATGGAGAAAAATTTTGTATGGCAGTACACAGAATTTTGCAAGTTTATTGTGAGCCCTGCAGCAATCCGATGCATTTTAGTTACTGGTAAGTTTGTTAAATTATGTTTGAAAATGTACCTCTTCGAAGATGGCCATCTCTTTACTATTACATCTACCATGTCAAATATATCTATTTTAAAGATTTAAAAAAGATATGGTATTGCTATTGCATTGGGTCTTAGGTATAAATGAATAATACCTTTGTTAGTGAATGAATTTGACTTTTCAATTTTTGTCATAGTTAAAATTGAAGTGAAATTAATATTATATGGGTATTATATCATGTGTTAAGATTTTGGAAAAATAAAATTAATATTTCTGGTTTTGTAATGAATCTCTAGTGTGTTTAGAAGTCTTGAGTTAATTCATTAGATGTTTGAGAAAGTTGTCTTTCTGACATAAAAGAATAAGAAAATCTATGGCATCCTTTTAATTTTATATGGGTCTACACAGGAGGAAGATTTATCATAAGAAATACTTTGTGCATTTTTTTATGGACCATAGGGACCATAGTGATGCTTTTCTGGTCTTTTTGGCAGTGCTGATGTTTAGGAATCCTAGTCATCTTCCTCTCTAAATCACTAACTCAGATGTAGGTTAAAATTCCATGAACAGATTAGGAAATTGTGTGATCTCTATGCAATCGCTGTCTTCATTCTTTTCAAACATGTAGGCAGAAGTACTATGTATAATAGTACTTAAGCAGTTATTTGTGAAGTGGCTTTGACTATTGATACAATTCATTTAAAATGGACTAGATTGCTTTTAATAGCTGTTCTTTTTTTTACAGAAACATTTAAAAAATCCCAAGGAATTCCTTGGGAGTTGTGTTTTTCTTGTAAATATCTACCTTTGGTTTTTAGGACAGAGTAAAACAATATCATTGATTAGTAATACTAGTTTACTTGTTTTTGTGGTTTAAAGATACAGGGCCAAATAATGTAATAGAATTTTAATTTCCTGTAATGAAGTACTTTGTTTTCAAATGTAGTATATTTTTTTTCTAGCTGAAATCTGTTAAACGATTAATTTTTACAATAATGATAATTTTTGTTAATTATTTTTATGAGAATACTTTTCTAATTTGAACAAGTATAACCTCACTGTTAGAGAAAAGTATTGTTTGTAATTTTTATTGAAATCAGAAGAGCAACCCTCAGGTAGGTCAGGTAAGTGCCCATGACGCTCAAAACCCTGAACCCTGCCGGCCAGGGCTCTCTGGATTTTTTTTTACAAAAGTATTTTTTTTAATAACTCAAGAGAATATAATAACTTTAGATTATTTAGGGGCCTTAGTAATTTTCAAGTTTTCCTCATTACCAGATTTTCTTAATTTCTTTTAGGAATGAGTACTTGTGTATTAAAATATATTTAGAAATTTGAGGCTTTACCCATGCTTGTGAATATAAATAGGGAATTTAGGGTCCTTGTAAAGCACTTTAAATAGATATTATTTTAATAGGTGGTAAAGTCTGGCTTATAGTCATTTATTGCTATAAACTATGGTAACATATAACTAGAAATACTGTCATGTATGAATGCTGCTGTTTGAAAATTGTTCTATGTAACTTTCTGAAGTAATATATTACCCCAGCTTAATTAATTGCAATACTTTGTTTTTCTTTTGTTTCTTCATTCAGTTACCACATCAAGTGTTTTATGTTTGTCTGGCACATATCTTTATGTGCTTTTATGTGTTGTATATACATTGTGTTATTGTCACTTTTCATTTTAATATTACATAAATCATTTCTTTTCTCTGCTCTCATGAACTTTCCTGAGGGCATTTAGGGACATAAGTAACATGTTTCATATGTCTCCAGATATATATTTTTTTGACCCTTACCCAGAAGTGAGGATATTTTTTCCATTGATTTTTTTTTTAGAGAGAGTGGAAGGGAGGGTGAGGGATGAGAGAGAGAGAGAGAGAGAGAGAGAGAGAGAGAGAGAGAGAGAGAGAGAAACATCAGTGTGAGAGACACATCCATTGGTTGGTTGCCTCCTGCATGCACCCTGACTGAGGACAGGAGTGGGGGATGGGGGAGTGGGGATTTGGGGAGGGGTTAAACCTGCAACCCCCAGGTAGGTCAGGTAGGTGCCCATGACCAGTAGTTGAACCTGTGATCCTCTAGTGTACAAGCTGACGCTCTAACCACTGAACCCTGCTGGCCAGGGCTCTCTGGATATCTTAAAAAAAAGTAATAAAAATAGGTCTAAATGAAAGGTTTATTAAAAAGTCAGTGTGTTCTTCCAAAACAATCTCGTATACCTATTTAAAATTCTCTAAGATAACATGTTCTTTAAAGAAATATTATGATAAAGTCTTTATTATGATGAAGTGACATTTTGGGGTGTGTTTCTTATGTTAAATTTGCTTGAAACAGGGAATACATATGTGTATAGGTAAACTTAGATGTTTTGCCTTGGAACATAAAAAAATCTACACAGTTATTTGTTGATTTATGATATTTAATTTTAAATAGATGAAACTAGTTTTCTCATGTTTGTAAGAAATATATTATTGCGTAAATAAGGTATAATCATTGTCAGCAAAACAGATTTGATTTAAACATGGTTATCTTTTGTCATAAAAATATTGAAATTGAACACTATTTATAATCAACAGTTGATGGTTATATAATGAAATTATCTGTACTTTACATGCAGTGCTACTCTTTTGGCTTTCCTGGTTGAACTGCTTAAAAGTTCGGTAGCCATGCAAGAACAGATGCTGGGTGGAAAAGGCTTTTTAGTCATTGGCTACTTACTTGAAAAGGTAAGTGATATGTAATGATGATTTTATTGTGTAGCCTTCAAAGATGGACAACTGACAATCACTAATTATAGTTTTTCTATAGTTTCCTTTTCCATTAACTGTACAGAGGCTATATTTTAGGCTAATTCATAAACATTTTTATATTATGCACCTAGATGTAAGTGTAGACATTGAACTAAATTGGGTTAGAAATTTATATAACTAAGAAATTCTGAGTGAAAATAGAAACTAAAAAAAAATATTTCACCTGCTTTTCTTCAAAGTTATAAGTTTGTTCTTAATTCTTTTTTAATTATGGAAAACTGTTTCCTATATCTCGAGTATTGATAATTGCCTAGATTTATCTGAAATTACATTTTACATGAATGAGAATCTATAAAATGCCTTTGCCACATAACTGCACATGACACAGTAACTATCAGGAACTACCCCTTACATAAACTTGTCATTTATTTACTAATGTTTTATCAGCATAATTTTAAAGAGCTTTTTTTTTTTTTAATCCTCACCCAAGGATATTTTTCCATTGATAATCAGAGAAAGTGGAAGAGAGAGGGAAAGACAGAGAGAAACATTGATGTGAGAGAGAGACATCGATTAGTTCCCCCTGCATGAGCCCTGACCAGGGCCTGAGCCAGGGAGGAACCTGCAACCAAGATATGTGCCCTTGACTGGAATCAAACCCGGGACCCTTCGGTCCACAGGCCTATGCTCTATTCCAGTGATGGCGAACCTCTGACAAGCGAACTCATTTTTTTGGTTGATTTTTCTTTGTTAAATGGCATTTAAATATATAAAATAAATATCAAAAATATAAGTCTTTGTTTTACTATGGTTGCAAATATCAAAAAATTTCTATATGTGACACGGCACCAGAGTTAAGTTAGGGTTTTTCAAAATGCTGACACGCCGAGCTCAAAAGGTTCGCCATCACTGCTCTATACACTGAGCAAAACTGGCTAGGGCTAAAGTGAGCATTTGTTTTACACTAAAACTTAGCTTAAAATTAGAATATTGTGAAAACACTTAAAATAAAATAAATAGACTTCAGTACTTTCTCTTTCTCGGAATTAATGCCTTAATATTATATTGTCAATTTAGTGGGTAAAAATATTTTCTTGCCCTAACCGGTTTGGCTCAGTGGATAGAGCGTCAGCCTGCAGACTCAAGGGTCCCAGGTTCGATTCCGGTCAAGGGCATGTATGTTGGTTGCGGGCACATCCCCAGTAGGGGGCGTGCAAGAGGCAGCTGATCGATGTTTCTCTCTAATCCATGTTTCTAACTCTCTATTCCTCTCCCTTCCTCTCTGTAAAAAATCAATAAAATATATTTTTTTTAAAAATATTTTCTTGTGGTTTTTATTTGCATTTTTTTATTTTGAATAATATTGGATATATATGTGTATATATATATGTGTGTGTAATATATATATATATATATATATATATATA
>NW_005871055.1:18758352-18816677 GCF_000147115.1 Myotis lucifugus
TTATTGGACGTTCATTGTTTCTCTTCTGTGAAGTGCTTATTTATGCCTTTGCCAATGTTCTGTATTACCTTCAATACCCCTACTCCTAGGCGGTCTGTAATCTACTTTTTGTCTCTGTGATCTTATGTATTCTAGATATTTCTTCTAAGTGGAATCATATAGTAGTTGTCCTTTTGTAAATGGCTTATTTCACTAAGCACAATGTTTACAAGATTCATTGTTGTAGCATATATCAGAACTTCATTCCTTTTTATGACTTAACAATATTCCATTGTATGTATTTATTGCATTTTCTTTATTCATCTGTCAATGGATATTTGTATTGTTTCTATCTTTTGGCTATTAGAAATAATGCTGCCATGAATGGTCATATACAAATTTGTGTGTAGACATATGTTTTTATTTCTCTTGGGATGAAGAAAAATCAATTATCTTACCTATAAGTTGATTTTCAGGGTCCTATTTTATATTTATTTAAGAAATTGACAGACTGTTTTCCAACATAGCTCTACCATTTTACATTCTTATAAGCTATTGTATTTTTTTTTATTCTAGCCATCTTAGTAGGTGTGCAATGGTATATTAGTTTTTATTTACCTTTCTTTGATATCTAATGATAAGCATCTCTTTATGTGCATGTTGCCTATTTATACATATTTTTGAGAAATGTCTATTTAGAACTTTTGTCAATTTTAAATAATTCGAGTTATGTCTTTTTTATTATTGAGTTGTAGGAGTTTTTATTCTATATACTAATTCTTAATTAGATGTATGATTTCCAAAGGTAGTGTTCCATTCTGTAGATCACTTTGTGTTATCATTTGCATTTCTCTAATAACAAATTAAGTTTAGCATCCTATATAGTAAAACCCTAATATGCAAATTGACCAAATGGCAGAATGACTGGCAGAACGACCAGTCTCTATGACACGCACTGCCTCCCCGAGAGGGAGGTTATCGTCAGAGGCAATCGGGGGCATGGCCAGCCAGTGGGTGGCTCCAGGCCACCAGCCAAGGTGAGTGCCAGCAGGGGCCCCCCAATTTCTCTGCCAGCAGGTTGCCCCACAGATGGCCCTGATCGCTGATCAGGTCTAGGGACCCTACCCTATATATATTGGGAGCAGTCTCTTAGATTTAAAAATTAAAACCTGACAAGCCTACTCTAACACTGAAAAAACAGGGTGATGCAGCAATGACATGCATTGACTCTGGCTTGCACATTTTGTGGTCAGCCCTTATTCTGACACTTATAACTGTGTTACAAAGCCAATTACTCAACTTCTCTCTGCTTCAGTTTTCCACCCATAAGATGGGGAAAATGGTACGACTGCCTCAGAAGGATCATGTTATGTACTATTTTTTATAATCAGGGCAAAAAAAAATGTAGCTGCCATAAAACAGCAAGATGCCTTTCACCTGTATGAAAAGTATGGTCACTGGTTCATGCAGCATCCTGGATTGCGAGAGTGATATCCGACTGCCAGTTTAGGCCCAACATCCCCCGAGGGGTCCTGGATTGCAAGAAGGCGCAGGCCGGGCTGAGGGACATCCCCCCCCCCACCGTGCATGAATTTCATGCACCAGGCCTCTAGTTTTTATATATTTATTGTCTTTTTGGTTATATTCTTTCATTAAAACCTGCAGTGTTTGCCCTTTTTCATTTGGATTGTCTATCATTTTCTTATTAAGTTGTGGAACTTCTGTATATATCCCGGATATGACTCCTTTGTTGAATATGTATTGCAAATATCTCTTCCTTTGTGGCTTGCCTTTTCACTCTCTTAATGGTATTTTTTAATGAACAAAAGTCCTTAACTTTAATATATGTAAAGTTTTCATTTTCTTTTATGATTAACCCATTTTGGATTCTTATATATGCCGAAGCCATAAGACTCAAAATTATGTTTTACTTTTCACATTTAGATTTATAGTCAACCTCCAGTTGCATTTTGTATATGGTATAAAGTATAAAGGGCAAAATTTATTTCTCTCTCTCTCTCTCTCTCCCTGTCTCTCCATGTATATATATGTAAATAAATAACTGGGTGACCATGTGTACATTAGGTCATTTCCAAAATCTTACTATTGTGTGTCTTTTTTCTTATCTTTGATCCAGTACAACATTATCTTGATACCTCATAGTATGCCATCTAGTTTTATTGTTCTTCAAAATTGCCTTGGTTATTCTTGTGTCTCTGCATGAGCATATACATCGGCTTTTCAATTTTCACACACACACAAAAATTTCCTAGGATTTTTATTGTATTATGTTGATTTTTATATTGAATCTTTCAATTCATACACTTCTTATATCATTCTGTTTATTTAGGTCTCTTGATTTCTGTGTAGAAAAAATTTTGCTGGATTTTTTCCTAAACAGTTGAGGTTTTATAAATTTCCTTTTTTAAAAAAAATTTGTCATTGGTACATAGAAATACAGTTGGTGTTTATATTGATCTTTTATATACTGATCTTGCTATTCCTCTATTAAACCTAGTAGTTTGTAGATTTTTAAAAAAAATTCTGTTAAAAATTATATATCTGAGAATGACAATTTTTTTGTTTCTAATAGTTTTTATGCCCCCCCTCCCCTTGACTACCTGTACTATCTAAGCCATTCAGTATAGTGTCAAGTAGAGGTTGTAATGGTGGGCTTTCCTAACTTATTTCAGATTTCATGGGCAAAGATTTCAATAATTTTCCACTAAGTAAGATATAGGCTATAAATTACATTTTGTTGATTTTTAAAAATCAAATTAAGAAACTATTTCAAATTTGCTAAGAGTTTTCTTTATCGAAAACAGGTATTGAATTTTATCAATTGCTTTTTCTGCATTATTTGAGATAGTTATAATGTTTCTACATTTTTTAATTAGTTTAGTTAATTACATTGATTTTCAAATGTGAAACCATTCTTATATTCCTGGAATCCTGTCTAGTCTTAAATTCATTTCCATTCCAACCAGTTTTCATCTCTTTACTTCCCTTAAAATGGCTGTGTCACTAGTAGGCTTCATATTCTTACTTTATGATTCTCAGTCTACATCTAACTTGACCTTTTAATAATATTTCAGTTTAACATTCTTTCCTTGAAATGCTTTCTTCAATTGTATTTTGTGACAGTATTCTTTGATTCTTCTTACCTCCTTGGACTTTTTTATTCTCTCCTTGTAGTTCCTCCCCTTGTTTCTAAATTCTAAAGATTGTAGTATCTTATTAAATCCTGGAAACCTTTTTACTTTTCTGTTTACATTTAATTGAGTTTACCATTCCCTTAACTTTCATTATCCTGTAAATACTACATATTCTCAAACATATATCTCAAACCACAATCTTTCCTTTGACTGCTAATCTCTCATATTCAGCTTCAGATGGATGTCTAATAAGCTTCATAAATATAAATTATCCAAACTTACTTTTTATTTTCCTTCCAAACCTTTAATCCTTCAGTCTTCTCTTAGATAACAATAACACCATTCAACAAGTACTTCAGACCAAAAATGTTAATCCTTTTTTTAAGAGCATTTTCTTTTCTTTTTTTAAAAAATATATTATTTTTATTGTTACTGATTTCAGAGCAGAGGAGAGAGGGAGAGATAGAAACATCAATGATGAGAATCAATGATTGACTGACTTCTGTACGCCCCCTACTGGGCATTGGGCCTGCAACCTGGGCATGTGCCCTTGACCAGAATCGAACTTGGGAACTTTCAGTCTGCAGGCTGATGCTCTATCCACTGAGCAATGTTAATCCTTTTTTTTTTTAAAAAAAAAATATGTTTTATTGATTTTCTACAGAGAGGAAGGGAGAGGGATAGAAAGTTAGAAACATCTATGAGAGAGAAACACTGATCAGCCGCCTCCTGCACGCCCCCCACTGGGGATGTGCCCGCAACCAAGGTACATGCCCTTGACCGGAATCGAACCTGGGACCTTTCAGTCCACAGGCTGATGCTCTATCCACTGAGCCAAACCGGTTCTGGCTGTTAATCCTTTTTGGCTCTACTTTTTCACACAGTAAATTTGTACTCTCAGCAAATTGTATTGCTTAGTATCAAAACATAGCCCGAATCAATAACTACTTTATACTTACTATTCTACACCTTTCTATATCAATATGCAAAGCGTATATAAAAGCGTAATATGCAAATAGATCGAATGGCTGAACGACTGGTTGCTATGATGTGTACTGACCACCAGGGGGCAGACACTCAAAACTGGAGCTGCTGGCCAACCTCTTGGTCCCTCCCCGCAGCTGGCAGGCTCTGATTGCCCGATGGGGAACAGGGAACGGGGTGGGTGGCAGCAGTTGTGGGCAGCATCAGGCCAAGGCGGGTGCAAGGAATTGGGGCCCTGATCACCCTGCCAGTCGCCCCAAATACAGGGCGACCCGTGTTGGCGGCAGGGGGTGGGGCCGGCTGCTGGCAACCTGGGAAGATTGGCCCTCATCACAGGCCAGGCCTAGGGACCCTACACATGCAAGAATTTCGTGTGCCAGGCCTCTAGTACATTGATATTATCTTAGTTCAAATTGCCATCTTTCACCATTGGTTGCCCATAGTCCATTTTTCACTTGCAGTCAGACTAAAATGTGCCAGATCTTACAAGTCTATCCTTTTTATAGTAAATTCACAAATTTCTTACTTCTGATAACATATATTTAACATTCTCCTTTTTCCCATTTCTTTTGTAGTCACATGAGAGGCCTTGATATTCATCACATTTAGACTGTTTCATGAAAAACTTTTAATGTATTTTGCTTTATTTTGCCAAAATATGAATGTTCTTGAATCTATTATTACTGAATAATAGGTAATAAAGAGGCCTTTTAGCCTTTCTTGTAAAAACTAAAATGGTAGCCATGTGCCCATCACAGCACTTTTGCATTCTCTCCCTGCCCCTCCCCCATAACTTAAGATCATTCTTTCCATAGATACACACATGGTTTGATTATACACTTCATTCAAGATTTTGCTTCTGACACCTTATCAGAAAAGGCTTCCATGATCACTCTAAATAGAATAGTAACCCTTCCCTGACCATCAGTATCTGTCTACCCTGCTAATTTTTACAGTACCATTCTGATATTTATGTTTATTTTCTAGCTCCTTTCACTAGAATGTAGTTTTCAGATTCATGAAAGCAGGGAAAATATATTTTTTGCTCACCTTATTGCTGTGTCTTCAGCACCTAAAAGAGTGTCTGACAATAGATATTTGTTGAATAAATGAAATGCACTTACATGCTTCTTTGATTACCTAAAAAGAACATGCTTTCTCGGATGATTGTTTTTATTTATTTATTTATTTATTTATTTATTTATTTATTTATTTAAAATGTATATTGTTTTTTATTGATTTCAGAAAGAGGAAGGGAGAGAGAAATAGAAATAGAAACATCAGTGATGAGAGAGAATCATTCATTGGTTGCCTCCTGCATGCCCCGTACTGAGCATCAAATCTGCAACCCAGGCATGTTCCTTTTATGGGAATTGAACCCAGGACCCTTCAGTCTGTAGGCCGACGCTCTATCCACTGAGCCAAACTGGCTAGGGTTATACTGTTTTATTTTTAAATAATCGGCTGCCAGGTGAATAGTATTTGTACTAATAAAAGGGTAATATGCTAATTAGACTGGATAGACCGGACGTCTTTTGGACGTCCTTCTGGACAAAGCCATGGTGGCGGGGCCGAGGCAGAGGCAGTTAGGGGCAATTAGGCAGGCAGGCAGAGTGGTTAGGGGCGATCAGGCTGGCATGGAAGAGCAGTTAGGGGTTATCAGGCTGGCAAGGGAGCAGTTAGGGGCATCAGGCAGGCAAGCAGAAGCGATTAGGGGTGATCAGGCAGGCAGGCTGAGGGGTTAGGGGCAATCAGGCAGGCAGGCAGAGGGGTTAGGGGCAATCAGGCAGGCAGGCAAAGGGGTTAGGGGTGATCCGGCAGGCAGGCAGAGGGTTTGTAGTGATCCGGCAGGCAGGTGAGCGGTTAGGAGCTAGCGGTCCCAGATTGTGAGAGGGATGTCCTACTGCCATCAGTCAGATATCCCCCAAGGGGTCCCGGATTGGAGAGGGTGCAGGCTGGGCTGAGGGACCCCCCCTGACCCCTGTGCATGAATTTCGTGCACTGGGCCTCTAGTAGATAATAAAGATTCCATTTCTATTTTATCATCAACTGATAACAAGTTAATGATTAACTGTCTTACCTTTATCTCCTTGTCTGGAAAGGTATTACGTTATTATCAAGGAAGATAGTCTAGAATCTAAGATATCAAAGAAGGTATTCTGATGAGACGCTTTGATATTCATTACATTTAGACTGTTTCATGAAAAACTTTTAATGTATTTTGTTTTATTTTGCCAAAATATGAATGTTCTTGAACCTATTATTACTGAATAAGAATGGAATATATTACATAAGCTGTGTGAAATTATAACAAGTGAAGGAGCTGGCTGAAGCTTTAAATATCCACTGATCTCTTATTTAATTGTATTCTCCTATCCATTAATAGTATTTTAGAATTTGAAAGTATTATATTCTTTTCATTAAAGTTCCTTTAAAATGAGAGCCCGACTCTTGCTGTTTTGTTTTTACTCAAATATTTGTTTTTGTCCCCCTGTCTCTTGTAATCACTCAGCTATTTGTTAGAATCATTTACTTTATCTTCTTAAAACATTATCATGTAAAGTTAAGCTTTAAGGCTTGTTTTGAATTTTATAGGATTACTAGAGGCCCAGTGCACCAGTGCACCAGTGGGGTCCCTCAGCATGGCCTGTGGGGATCCCTTGTAGGTAACTCTGTCTCTTTTTTGCAGCCCTTATGGTTTTATCTTTGTCGTTAAAGATTTCCATAGTAATTATGATGTGTCTTGGTGTGGGTCTTTTTGGCTTCATCTTGTTTGGGACTCTCTGTGCTTATGAGACATTTTTCTTTCCCAAATCAGGGAAGTTTTCTGTCATTATTTCTTCAAATAGGTTTTCTAAACCTTGCTCCTCGTCTTGTCCTTCTCGCACCCTTATTATACAGGTGTTGCTTTGTTTCATGTTGTCCTATAGGTTTCTTACGCTCTCCTCCTGCTTTCCAATTTTTCTCTCCAATTGCTGTTCACATGGGGTGTATTTTTCTACCCGGTTTTCTAGCTCACTGATTTGGTCCTCCACTTCTTCTAATCTACTGTTGAAACCTTTCCATTGTGTTTTTTATTGTAGCTATATCATTCTTTATTTCCTCTTGATTCTTACATATGTTGATTTTTCTCATTCAGCTGGTTTAGCAACTTTATTACCCTTATTCTGAATTTTTCTCTGACTTGTTGCTTTCCTCTATTTTATTTAGTTCCTTTTCTGGTGATTCATCTTTTAATTTCCTTTGGATGTTGTTTTCCTTGTCACTTTTGCTGTCTCTTTTTGCCCTGGGCTTCCTGTTTGGGGTCGAGGGGTTGAAGCCCCTAGTGGTTCAATGATTTTGAACTCCCTAGACCAAAGGCTGGGTCTGCCTGAGTTTCACACCTACATTGTCTCTACTCTTAATTGTACCCCCTTCTCCCACGGTTCTGGTCCCTCAGTTGTCCACTTCAGATTCTCGGGGTCGGTGGTGGTCATGCACAATTCCTCTGGTGTGTGACTCCCTGTGATGCCCCAGAGCCCTCTGGCATGCAATTCACTGAGCGGCCCAGCATCCAAGGCAGAATGGTGCCCTAGGACCCTCTGGCAGCACACATGCAGCATGGTCCTGTGATCTGTGGCTGGGCACAGCAGGTTGCACCAGCAGCTCTGATCTGGGCTAGGGAAGGCATGCCCCAGATGACAGCTCTATCTGTGTCTGGGGCTGAGCACGTGCCTACTGATAGCTGTCTGTGCTGGGGTGGGGGCGCACTGGTCTTTGACTCTGTACTGGAACCAGTGATGGAGCCGGGTGAGGGGTACCCCTGGCTTACACTTACAGTGCATACCTGAAGCATGGGCTCCTGGGATACTGGGTTTGGGTTTCTGCGAGGAGGCACAGCTTGGGAGGTCTGTCTTAGGACCTGCCAAGCTATACTGCGCTGTTCACTACTGGGGCACGGTGGTCGTTCCACACAGGTTATGGCTGGCAAGTGAATCAGTGTACAAGTCTGTTAGCGGTGTTGGAGGCCCATCTGGGTGTTGGTGTGGCTGCACTTTTGGCCTCCGTTGCTCTCCTCTTCAAGATGGCCTGGGCTCCCCGCTAAAGCAGTGCTGGCCTGGGAGTGCCCACAGCAGTAGCAGGGGTTCCCCATCTAGGATAGTCCAAACTGCCAGTCCCCTGGCCTCCTGTGATATCTAACTGTCCCTTACTCCTCCACTAACACACCATAAACATCCACACATGCTCCTCTCGCTCCTTTAGTTACTCACACTCTCTCCCTCCCTGCTGTCCTGTTGGCCCCCATCTTTTTCTCTTCACTACTCTTCATTGTCTCCTACCCTGATTGATATATTGTTGTTGACTACTTGCATATTGTAATCATTTGAGTTTGTTGATTTCTTATGGAGAAGTATGAAAACGCATGGCATGCTTAAATCAAATTTATTGAGTTGTGCTTGTTACAAGCATGATGAATGTAGGTAATATTATACCTTAATATTCCTTTACAGATAGTTTGACTTTAATCAGTGGATAATAGAGATAAAGGTGTAATATGACCTATGCTTTAGGGTTGAGTGGTAGGTGATTTTACTACCTTGGGGAGGCTGGTGATACTACGAACATGATCACTAGATGAAGAAGAAGTAATTTGTGTAGGTAGATACATTTTTTGACATTTGAGTTCTTATTATTAGCTTTTTTTGAACACCTTTTCCTCTATAATATTTTCTACTGAAATTATACTCTAGGATAGCATTTTCAATTAAACTATAATATATAATATTCAGAGAATTATCTTAAAATTCTAAGTTTCCAAATAAAATTAAAATTTAAATATCAAAAGAAATTTAAAGTGTTTTAATTTTGTATTTAAAGTATTAGTGATAGCATATGAAAAATTAGTATGTATTTATGTTAAGTCAACAATTTTATACTTTGGTATTATGCATAGTTTTAGTTTGAATTTCTGTTTTCTTTCTTCAGTCCTCACGAGTTCATATAACTAGAGCTGTCCTAGAGCAATTTTTATCCTTTGCAAAATACCTTGATGGATTATCTCATGGAGCACCTTTGCTGAAGCAGCTTTGTGATCATATTTTATTCAACCCAGCCATCTGGATACATACACCTGCAAAGGTATAAATTTATTCTCATTTATTTTATTTTATTTTATTTTATTTTATTTTATTATTTTATTTTTTTATTGTAATGTTATAAGTAACTAGAGGCCCAATGCATGAAATTTGTGCGCTCTGGGACATATTTTATGATTTTGAGCTGCCTTTTGCAATTTTCAAATCTTCCACATAACTTTTTGTAAATAATGTTTAAATTCTGACATTTATTACAGTTTATTATGTTCATTATAGTGCTAATCTCAACCCTGAAGTTTGTTCACTATTTCAACAAGGTGTTTGACTTATCTTTTCTCTATTTACGTGGTTAGACTTCACATATTGTGGCAATGGGTTACGATATTTTGAAGTTACATCAGACTTTTAAGATATATGACAATAATATGTACTTTTTGCAAATATGACATAACTATCTGATATTCTGTGCTTTTTGAGCTGCTGAATTGTACTTTGATTTATGCTTTCATCTAATTGACTTTTTAAACAATTTGATAATCCTAAATATTTATTTTTAACCTCATAATATATGCTACTTGCTAGGCCTTTACTAATTTTCATTTAAATTAGGATAGAGTGGGCATGTATAATGTAAACACTTCAAACTTTAAAAATTTATTTTAATGGTCTGTTAATATTTTGTGAATTAGGTTCAGCTTTCTCTATACACTTATTTGTCTGCTGAATTTATTGGAACTGCTACCATTTATACTACCATACGCAGAGTAGGAACAGTGTTACAGCTAATGCACACATTAAAATATTACTACTGGGTCATTAATCCTGCTGACAGTAGTGGCATTACACCTAAAGGATTAGGTAAGTATAATCCTTATCTGTACATTACACTGTACTATGATTGGTCTATGTTCTGAGTACTGTTATAGTTAACAGATATGCTTGGTTATGAAAATATCACTCAACTTTTGTCTTTCTTATATAGTAAACTGCTATATTGAAAATTTTTTTTGGTCAAGAAGTTTATATTTCTGCAATATTAAACTATTTTTAGGAAAAGGACAGGTAAAATAAATAATATTCTATCTTGTATCCTATATACTTATTATGATTAAGGAAATATATTCATAATATTAAAAACAGATGAATGATATTGGTCATGACCCATGAATTCTGATATTCTTTCAACATTTTGAAATTGTTTACTTTCTTTATATTTGTTTCCCAACTTCACAGTTTCTTACAAGTATAGTAGAAGCTAATTATTCACTGCAATGGGTTGTTTAAAATATACTGACAATTATTTTCTAATTATATAAAAATACATACTTATCATAAAAAATATAATAATATAAAAGAAAAATTATTCATAACCCAAACCTCAGGAATTAACTTACAAGTTTGGTGTGTGTTCTTACACTATTTCTCATTGAATAAATCTGAGAAATATTTAAACTCTTAAAGAATGAAGGTTTTCTTGATTTTTGTGTGTTTTTGTTTTCTTAACTCTGCATAGTATTCTAAGAGGATATGCCATTTACCTATTTCTAAAGTTTTGATTCTATAAGTAATCAAATCTACAGATAATTCAGTGATTGATTTCATTGTACATTATTACTTACCTCTACCTTTGATTTGTTTAGAATTTCTGAGAAAGGGTCTCATAATAAATATTGTCAGTTTTTTTCAGAAATATTATACCAGTTTACAATTTCACCAGTAGTATGTTAGAGTGCTTTTCTCAGCATATTCATAATAGCATTGCAAATTCATCGTTTTATAAAAAATTTTTGATAGGGCAAAATAGCATTTCACTATTTTAATATTCATTTATCAGCTTGCTTTTATGTCTTTTATTGATGGGACTCTAAAAATTGTGATATTTGCACTCAGATATATTATTCTATCTTTATGTCTTTTTCTATTTTTTTATAACTCAATAATACCTAAAATCTACCGAATGTTCACAATGAGTTGGATTCTGTGCTAAGCTTTTTACATGTTAATTTTTAAATAGTTTATATGTAATATAGTCTATATACGTATTTACACATGCACATAGTACTATATCTAAATATAACTATTTTATTAATATCACATTTTGTAGATTGGGGGAAAAAGTTAGAGAACTAAAATTTGAATCATGTTTATCTGACTTAGAGCACTTATTCTTAAACACTACCTCTGATAGAGTTTTCTTTAATTAGGAAAATCATATATTCACACATTTATTTCTGCTTCAAATAAATAGTTTCAAATTTATGGAATATTTGTAATAATTGGACAGTAAACCATATTTCCTAATATCTTACATTTTACCACATAGACTATCATTCTATACTTTTATGTAAATGTAAACACATACATATGCATATTTTTTAATCATTTGAGAATAAATTGTATGTACGATGCCCTGTTACCCCTAAACACTCTACTGTTTATTTTCTAAAACATAAGGGCTTCACTTATATAACAAAAGGCAAACATAAAATCAGGTAATTGACATTAAAACAATACTGTAATCTAATCCAGAGATCCAATTGAAATTAATTCAGTTATCCCAATAATATCCTTTCTAGGGGAAAAAAGGAATCATTTCCCCCTTCTGATTCCCAATGGAGGTTATTTTATTGCTCTTAGTTGCCTTGGTGTTTTAATATTCTTTGATATGGAATAGTTTGTTTAGCATTTCCTTGATATTTTTGACTAATACAATCAAATTAAGTTTTAGAATGTCCCTTAATTTGCATCTCTTTGATATCTTCTCATGAAGATTTAGGATTTCAGTTTTGGAAATAATTACATAGAAATCATATTAGTTCTTTCTCATTGTATCATATCAAGGGACACATGATGTTGAGTTGTCTTATTGCTACTGGTATTAATTTTGATCATTTGATTATGGTGGTTTCTACCAGGGTTCTCTTTTTAAAAACTTTTATTGAACTTATTGGGGTGACATTGGTTAATAAAATTATATAGGTTTCAGGTGTACAATTCTATAATACATCTGTATATTGTAATGTGTGTTCACCACCCTAATTCAAGTATCCTTCCATCACCCTTTATCCCCCCTTTACCCTCTTCTAACCTTCCGTCCCCTTTTCCCTCTGGTAATCACTGGGGAAAAAATCATACTGTTTTTTGAGTTTTGTTGTTGTTGTTGTTGCTTAATCCCTTCACTATTTCAACCATCCCTGCAACCCCACTTCCCTCTGACAACTGTCAGTCTGTTATCTGTATTTATGAGTCTGTTTCTGTTTTGTTAGTTTCTTAATTATAAAATTACTTCTTTCTCTTTTGTAATAAGTATTTCATGGGAAAATACATTGAGATATGTAAATATCCTGCTTTTTATACAAACTCACTGATTCATCCATAACTCTATTCAGAATTGATTTTTACTATGAATGCTGCCAAGTAGCAATATTTTTTAACATTTATCTCTTTGAATTCTACTGTAGAAATAACTAATTTTTCTACTCCATTTATTTATTTGCTCATTTTTAATATTAGTATACATTTTTCAAGGTTTCCTATTTTATTTAGTATGTTGTATCAATAGTTGGTAGGCTTTCTCAGGGAAGGGCCAGACAGTAATTATTTTAGGTTTAGGGAACCTTAATGTTTCTGTTGCTAATAGTTTAGTTTGCTACTGTTTTGCAAAACAGCCCACCCAAAAAAACCCAAACCCAAAACACTATTTATAGTATGTAAATGAATGGGTATGGTTTGGTTCATGAAACTTTAAAAAATCTGCCTTGATGTAACCCAAAGACTATATCCCCTCAGTTGCATGATCATTTATTTTTATTTTCAAGTTGTCTCAGATTTTGCCAGTAGGAGACCCTTCACATGAGTTCTTGGGTTTTTATGACTGATGTCCATTTTTTTTTTGGTACTTCCTTGCCTTCTGGTATAAGATGACTTTTGTTCATCTTATACTTTTCTCATCCCAGTCCCGGATTCACCCATTTCTTCAAGGATCCCTAGATTGTTTTGGTAAATATAGTTTTTAGAAACTAGAATTTCAGTGTTAAATGTGCTTGTATTTATTCTTCTTTGGTGTCATTGGCTTCTGGGCATTTTTAGTGAAAAGGATGCAGAAATATAAATACATGCATTCATCCAAACTGATCTAACTATATTAAAAACTGTGAGTTCATACCTTCAATTCTAGCCCAAAACTATGTGGTTCAATATAACCTCAAACATATTATATTTTAACTTTCTTCCTTTAATAGTGAGAAATCTTACTCCCAGTATCTTTAATATATTTGTATTAGAGGCCTGACGCATGAAAATAATTTGTGCAGTTGGCGGGGGGTGGGGGGGTTCCTCAGCCCAGTCTGCGCTCTCTTGTAGTCCAGGAACCCTCAGGGGATGTCCACCTGCCAGCTTAGGCCCCCTCCATGGGGGATCTGGCCTAAACTGGCAGTCAGACATCCCTCTGGTAGCCTGGGAGCCCTTGGGGGATGTCCACCTGACAGTTTAGGCCCACTCCCTGGAGGATTGGGCCTAAGCTGGCAGTTAGACATCCCTCTGGCAGGGGGGAGCGGGCTTAAGCTACAGTCGGACATCCTTAGCACTGCCACGGAGGCGGGAGAGGCTCCTGCCACCACTGCTGCGCTCAAAGCCATCAGTCCAGCTTGTGGCTGAGCGGAGCTCCCCCTGTGGGAGCGCACTGACCACCAGGGGGTAGCTCCTGTGTTGAGCGTCTGCCCCTTGGTGGTCAGTGTGCGTTATAGCAACTGGTCGTTCCCGGTCATTCCACTGTTTGGGTCAATTTGCATATTACCCTTTTATTATATAGGATTATTATGTAGGATATTTGCATATTCTACATTATGAAACCAGTGTTCTGACACCTACACCATCACCTTCTCAGCATTGACATGCCACTTGGCTCTGACCCTCCTTTCCACAACTTTAACTCTGGATGATCCTTATTGCCTCCTTGACCTCCATTGTTTCTTTGCCACTGCATACCACTGACCTCTATTGTTTCCTGCCTTGCCCTGAAGGTGTTGCCTCCTGGTCCATGCCAGCCTCTTGTGTCTCCTTGGCCTCTGCTACCTTCTGGACTCTTAGGCCCTGCTGGCACTGGCCACAGAAAAGAGAAACCAAATATACATATATATATATATATACATACACATATATATACACACACATACATATACACGTACATATACATATACATATACATATACATATACATATACATATACATATATATCCTATATAATAAAAGCCTAATATGCAAATTGTCCCCTCGGGCAGTTGTTCGACTGGGAGACCTGGAGTTCGACTGCTCGCTAGGGGGCAGCGCAGCACTGGCAGCAGGCGACAGTGGAGGTGCTGCCGGCCCTAATGGGCCCCAATGAGAGTGGAACCGTGGCAGGATGGTGGACCAGGTGAGTTGGCGGCACCAGGCCAAGGCCGGTACAAGTGGGGTCCCAATTGCCCCACTGATCGCTCTGCAGACAGCGACTAGCAGTGGTGGTGGGGGATGGGGCTGCCACCCGGCTCCCAGGCACTGAGGGAGCCGGGTGGCGCCCCAGCCTGATAGATTGCCCTGCAGGTGGGATGGTGGAGCAGGTGAGGGGGCGGCACCAGGCCAAGGCGGGATGCCAGGCGGGGCTGCAAGTCTGGGGGGCGCAAGCTGGGGCTGTGAGGCTGGAGGCGCGAGCTGGGGCCCGATCTCCACAGGCCACTCCGAGGGACCCCACCCATGCACGAATTCATGTACCGGGCCTCTAGTGTGTGTGTGTGTATTCTTTATTGTTGAAAGTATTACATACGTCCTCCTTTTGAGAAGAGATTTTTTCTCTTTTTTTTCCTTTTTTTTCTTTATTGATTAAGGTATTACATATGTGTCCTTATCCCCCAATTGCCACCCCACCCCCCATTTTTTTATTTTAAAAAAATATATTTTTATTGATTTTTAGAGAGAGAGGAAGGGAGGGAGAGGGAGAAACATCGATGTGAGGGGAAAAACATAACGGCTGCCTCCTGCAACCTGCACATGTGCCCTGACTGGGAATCGAACCAGCAACCTTTTGGTGCATGTGATGACGCTCAACCAACTGAGCCAGGATGAACATGTCTTTTTCTTTATGCTTTAATTTATTTTTTCAAACTATAGTTTTGTTAATTAATTGTTTTAAACAATTGTTGCTGTTAATCCTCACCTGAGGATATTTTTTCCACTAATTTTTAGAGAGAGTGGAAGGGAAGTGAGTGGGAGAGAGGGAGAGAGAAACCTCAATTTGAGAGAGACACATCGATTGGTTGCTTCCTGAACCACCCCAACTGGGGCCATGGATAGAACCTGCAACCCAGGTACATGTCCTTGACTGGGGATCAGACCCATGACCCTCAGGTGCACAAGCCAATATTCTAACCACTGAGCAATGCTGGTATTATATGTGTAAATATAAAATGAACATCTTTTCTAATCCATCTGAAATTTTGTTACTTAGTGTTATGTGAAATTCTGACTTGAAACTTATAGTTTTATTTTATCAATACTCTTTTAAACTAAAATGCTTTAAGGACACAGTAAAGATACTTTGTCCTTCATTAGCTTTTTTATTGAACTTTTTGTGAAGTATAATCTTTTTTGCTTTGATTCTGATTAGCACTTTTGTTTCTTAAATTGTTATTTTATATGGTTCACTGTAAGAACATTTATATTATAAATATCATAGAAATACATGAACTTGGTAGCAAATGAAATAATAGAAAGTTTTATGAATAAAAAATAATATTCTCCCAAGGAGCCAAGATTATCAGCCTTACATATGCTTTTGCCATATTTTTTCCTGCTCATGTATATACATAGGTGTTTCAAGTTATAGGTGTTTTTAATATATTATAAACACAAAGTGGTATTATATGTGTAAATATAAAGTGAACCTTATATAAGTAACACTAAGCTTAAGAAATAGAACATTATCCTAAGCCTGTTTGAAAGTGCACATACCTTTCTCCCCTTTCCAGCCCAGAGATTACCCCATCTTTAATTTTATGTTTATTGTGCTTTTACTTTACTTGAGTACTTTTTATATTTTACTGTGCTTGACTCCTTTGCTATTTATGTCTGTATTCCTAAAGGATTGCTTAGCTTCTGTGTTTTACATGAATAGTATTATTTATCATTTGTTTTGTCATTCAGTTTTATATTTGTAAGATAAATTTATTTGTATTTTATTTTGTAAAATTAGTTCATATTATTCACATACACAAAATTTATACATACCTATATATTTCTATGCAACCTGCTCTTTACATTGTGTAATGTATGACAGTAGTAAATAATTACATATAACATTTACTGAGTACTTACAATTAAAATGGACCAGGCACTATTCTAATGCCTTTACATATGTTGATCTATTTAATTCTCATAAAATATCCTATGACATAAGCACTATTATTACCCTCATCTTAATAAAAATATTCATGTATTAAGGTAATATAAAACTTGTCCAACTTCATTAAATAATGGCAAATTTATAAATAAAACTAAGATAATTTTACTAAGATACTGGTATACTCTACTGGGATGGAATGGGAGATGTGATCAGAGGTAGGGCGAGGATTCTGTTGTTCTGGTGCCACAGCCAATGTTTAAATATTCAGGGATTTTATAAACTGGTACTTAACAATTGCTACCTTGAACTTGAAATCAATCATGTTGGGAATATTTATATAACAGAAATAGAAATCTGCAAATGACCTAAATCAGGACCTCACTCTCCACTTTGTACAGTTCTTTCCCTGCACTCAACTGGTTAATGGGTTTCCCTGCCAGGCTGCTCTCAATGTTCAGTTTCTTCACCTAAAAAGTGGTTATACAATAGGTGTTCATTTTATAATAATTCATTAAATTGTACATTTATATCTTCTGTATAAGTGCTATTTTTTCACAGTGAAAAATATTTTTTTAAGAATACGTAATACCAAGTGTTGATAGGGAGGATAGGGTACTTTGTACTATTGGCAAAGTGGGGCAAAGATGTAGAAGGCAGTCTTGGAAAATGGGGAAGATATTTCTTTCTCAAGAATAAAAAGAGTGGATTATTTGAATGTTAATTTGCTTTCAGATATAATAATCTACATGTTAATTTTTGCTGAATAAATAAGAGATGTTAGAAATGACACATAAAGGGATTGTTGTTTTAAAACTTACAGAAGGGCTATATAAATCCTGGTTACATTAAGAAAAGTTTGATGTTTAAGGACTATCATGGTTCTAGCTACCTACCTTAAAGGTATAATTTAATTTTTGTATATTATATATATTACATGTGCTTATTGTATATTCTCATTTTTTAGTAATTAAATATTTGCAGTTAATTAATTTGAAATTTAGATATTATGATGTAATTAATATATATGTATCATTTTCATTTATTGACTCACAAGCATTTATTGAGAGTCCACTATAATATGTATTTGGTATATACAGGTGACAGAAGAAAAGACCTGCAAACAAATAATTACAATAGAGTGTTGCTTTTTCTATGTTTTGTTTTTTAAATGAAGACCAGTTTTAGGATGGAAGAAGTATTGAGAAACCTTGGATTTGAAGGGGAAAAGGGAACCAACCTATTAAGTTAATAGAAGTGGGAAAAAATATCTGTGTAACCACTTGATGATTATACATTTATCAATGTATAGTAATGTAATTTTTAAAAAGTAATTCTTTCCCTCAAATCTGACATTTAGTGAGTAATTTGAAATTGCTAAAACTCTGAAAAATTGATGTTTAGATTCTCTGATATAATTGAGATTATGCGGCATTAGTAGTAATAAATATTATAATTATAACAGATATAACTATTAAAGAATTCCATACTATCCTAACATTATTGCATTAAGCTTATTTAATATCATGACATTTTTTCCTGTTTTTCTTTTTTTTCTCCTTTTTGTCTTATTTCAGATGGTCCGCGGCCATCACAAAAAGAAATTATATCACTACGGGCATTTATGCTACTTTTTCTGAAACAGCTAATACTAAAGGTAAAATAATTTTATGTAATTCAGAATTACAATATATTAGATGAAAAGGAATTTTTGGTATAGTTTAAAATCATCGTAAAATTAGCACAAAAAATTCATGGATTGCTTTCAAAATTTTATAAATCTTAGTATTAACTTTTGTTGAATTTTACTTTTTGTTAACTACTCTTTGAGATCCTCTATATTAAGGGTTATAGCACAAAGGCAAGGAACATGTGAATATGAAACAAGAATAAAGATTTTATTCCAGAAAATTGTGTGTCCTCTTTTAATAAGGCTTAGATTGATGTATTTTATCAAAGTAGGATTTTTAAAAGATTAATATTTTTAAAATGGAAAATAAAGATAAAATTCTCAGTATTGTGAACTTTTATAGTAATTTGCATTATTTTTGAATTTTATTTAATTTTTAGTGATTTCATAATGGAAGGGAGAGGGAGAGATAGAAACATCAATGATGAGAGAGAATCATTGATTGGCTGCCTCCTGCATGCCCCCCCCCAGGTATGTGCCCTGACTAGGAATGGAACTTGACTTCCTGGTTTATAGGTCGATACTCAACCACTGAGCCACACTGGCAGGGGCAGTAATTTGCATTATTTTAAGAAAAGAGTATATGTTTAAAAATAGTGATTATTGATACAATAACATGATCAAAACATACTAACTCTTTGTAGGGAATGTCAATCAAATAGTAACAACTTTAGAGAATAGATATAAATTTCTAAATATTTATTTATTTAAACTGAAGTAATATAGTCTCTTGATTATGAAGTGTCTAGATATTTTAACTAAAACATTACTTCTTTTAAGTTTTTTAAAATTTCTTTAAAAATGCTCATTTTGCCGAAACCGGTTTGGCTCAGTGGATAGAGCGTCGGCCTGCGGACTGAAGGGTCCCAGGTTCGATTCCGGTCAAGGGCATGTACCTGGGTTGCGGGCACATCCCCAGTAGGAGATGTGCAGGAGGCAGCTGATCGATGTTTCTCTCTCATCGATGTTTCTAACTCTCTATCTCTCTCCCTTCCTCTGTAAAAAATCAATAAAAAAATATATTAAAAAAATAAATAAATAAAATAGTGAGCTGTTCAGATTCAGACTCTCTTATAAAAAAAATGCTCATTTTGATGCCTTTAATTAAAGTTTTAATTTTAGATTTAACTTAATACTGTTTTTAAACATTAGGATCGAGGGGTCAAAGAAGATGAACTTCAGAGTATATTAAATTACCTACTTACAATGCATGAGGTAGGACATGGTCTGGGTCTTCTATTTTAATTATTTTATTCAAAGCATAGCATAAAGTTTTAACTAAAGAAATTTTGGTTATTCTTATGCAGGATGAAAATATTCATGATGTGTTACAGTTACTAGTGGCTTTAATGTCAGAACATCCAGCCTCAATGATACCAGCATTTGATCAAAGAAATGGAATAAGGTATGAGAATAATATTAGTATTTTAATAGACTTTAATTGAGTACAGTTGTGCTTTCTAGAATGGACCCTATTCTATGAACTTTTGAATAAATATAGCAGTCTTACTCATTAAAAGGAAATAAATGGAGGAAGCTGCTATATAACCTCCAAAACTTAACTGATGAGGTGTATAGAAAATGGATCTCAGGTCTCAAGAAGAGTAATTAAATCATTACTATACTGGAGAGTATTATTCTAAGAAATAAGCCAGTCAGAGAAAGACAAGTATCACATGATGTTACTTATATGTAGAATCTAATGAACAAAAATAAACTGATGAACAAAATAGATCCAGAGACATAGAACCACGAAACAGACTGTGGAATCTCAGATGGAAGGGGGTGGAGGGACAGAAAGAGATTAACCAAAGAACTATCTATATATATAAAAGCCTAAGTGACCATTCAACTGTTCAACCGGTAGCTATGATGCGCACTGACCACCAGGGAGCATGTGCTCCGACTGATAGGTTAGCTTGCTGCTGGGGTCTCGCCAATAGGGACAGGGCAAGACGGGCCGGACACACCCTGGAGCCCTCTCTCAGTCCCTCCCCACCCGGCCAACCTACCGTGGTCCCTCCCCAGTTAGCTGGCCCTGATCGGCCCCAATCAGGACTGGGTGACATGGGCCGGACACACCCTGGAGCCCTCCCATGGTCCCTCCCCGGCCCCAATCGTGCACCGGTAGAGTCCCTCAGCCTGGCCTGTGCCCTCTCACAAGCTGTGACCCCTCAGGGGATGTCCGCAGGCCAGGTCGAGGGACCCCACTGGTGCAAGGATGCACAGGGCCTCTAGTACGCATATATGCATAACCCATGGACACAGACCATAGTGCAGTGAAGGCCTGGGAGTGGGTGAGGGGTTCAGTGGGTGGAATTAAGGCGACATCTGTAATACAACAATAAAGATAAATTTTAAAAAATAAAGATATTTCAAGAAGTGGGAAGAGCAACTTGTTTTTTGCAGGAAAATGAGAGTATGGTATAATTCAGCCAAAGAGAGCACAAGAAAATTAATGAGTTTAGGATCAAGAGCTAGAATAATGGCCAGGATTGGAAGGTCCATAGAATGCTAAATTTAGATTTTGTTCTGTTGTTGATGAAAATTAACGAATTTTTAATGGGGAACTTATTTGCTCAGATTTCCATTTTGTAAAATATAGTCAACTGTGTGGAAAAGATTTGGAGAGGGACAAAATTGTAGTGAGATCATTAGAGCAATTATTTTATTCATCAGTGTTAGGGATGATGAGTTAGGGCAAAGGCAGTGCAATGGCAATAATATAGATGAAAAATGTTTTAGAGCAAGAGGACAAAGTAAAGGACTTTGAAGATTAACTTTATTTATGAAGATTGTAAAGTAATTATGTAAACAAGTGACACATAGTTTTTTGTTAATATATTTTTGAAGGTCAAGTTTAAATAAAAATTAATAAAATGTGCTAATTTTTTCTTTTTTCCAAGAATTTGAAATCCTGAGTAGTATTTTATTTTTTATGTATGTGTCGTTTAATTGTAAAGGATACAGTACTTATATTTTCAGTATTTGTACAAGTTTAAAAGATCATTGGTTTTTATATTTTTAGAGTAATCTACAAATTATTGGCTTCAAAAAGTGAAAGTATTTGGGTTCAAGCTCTGAAGGTTTTGGGATACTTTCTGAAGCATTTAGGTCACAAGTAAGTAGAAGTTTTTTTATAATGAATTAATAGAAATGTCTACTGAAATTGTATTTTTACTCCTTTTGTATCTAATTTTACATGCAATCTGACTGGAATAATCTTACAATGGAAAATAGCTTCTTATGGTAAAAGTTGCAAAAATGTTTTATAAAACAATATTTATTAATAGTAGATTATAGAACAAAGATCACAATTTCAGTAACATAGTGTATTCCTATATGCTTGCTGAAAAATATTGTTCATTTTAAGGATAATAATAAAATATTTCATCAAATAAAGTAAAGCACATATGGATAAGATTTCAATGAAAATTTACTTGACACAGGGAATATCATGTATATTGAAATTTCCTTAGAGCTATTTCTTTGCTTACATGCTAAGTCAGATTTTATTATTTGTTACATTGGGCTTTACTGGCATTGGGCTTATTGATCAGTTTTGTGATTTAAAACTCCTAAAATATCTTTTTTCCCCAAAGTCCAGAAGTCAGCTACTTTAAAAGTCACCTGCTGGTATAAGTTTTTTTATACTGTTTTGACCACTGCATGATTACTCTTTTTTTAAATCCATTTTCTATGCAAATGAGCCACCCAAAATTAGTGCTTTTATTGAAATATTGCTACGTAGGATTCCTCTTAGAACCTTACTGTTGGCAGTTCTTTTTAGTGTTTAAATTTACCAAGAGTTTACTGATAACACTGATGAAAACTGCACAAAATCCAGGTAAAAGATATTATTTTCGTTTTGGTATCAAAACAATAGTTAAGTATGGGAGAATAAAGATAGCAATGATATGAAGACTGATTCAGTGAAACCAGATGGTAGGAAAGAGTTACCCATTTATGAGGGAACAGTATATAGATTACAGAAAGTGAGAAACATACGTACTTTAATATTAAGAGAAAAGGGTTGCTTATTTAAAGAAATTGATTAGGAGATATTAATAAAAGATTCTAACCAAGATGCATCTCTTAAAACTTGTAAAGAAAGCACATTTAAAAATATAGAAATGTGAAAAAATTGCTATTGAGTACATAATTGTGATTAGAAATTTTACCATAAGTTAAAAAAATAAGAAATAAATTATTTGCTTCTGAGGAAGGACAACTACTAAACAGAATTTCAAGAAGTTGGAAGAAATGGTAGGATAACATGGAAGTATTGAACCACGAGCTTACATAACTTTGGGGAAAAATTAAAAGAAAAAAACTTTCACACAAATAAAAATGAAATCAGAAGAAGCTCAAGGAAAATTAATTGTGTGGATAGCATACTAAGATACAGGGAAGATAAAATTGGAAACAGAGCAAATAATATGTATTAATAAGATTATACCAAGGATTACAGAGAAAATTATAGACGTAGAAAGCGCAGAAGTTCCAACAATAGCATAAATGGCGTTTTCAAGTAAGAAAATTGGGACACTGGACTAAACAAATATATACAGCTGTAATTGAGTGAAATCCTAATACAAGATTTTGCCATCTGTACCAAAGGTCATACTGTTTATCAGGGAAAATTTCTTGAATGATCGGCACAAAAGTATACTATTGGATTTAAATGTAAGTAAAGAATACTTTGCAGTTTGCAAATAAGGAGAAAAAATATATTGAGTCTTGCCTTAACTTTTCTACAACAACCTTCAATACAGGTAACGTAAAGCACCAACCATAAGGTATTGAAATGAAGAAAATGTGAGACAAAGGATACTTGAAGTAAAAAGGGTGCTGACAAACAATTTTTAACTACAAGTAATTGTGTTTTTCTGAATAATACTTTAGGAAATTTTGGGGGCAGGAAATGAAGTCCAGCCAGTTAGGCAGACTACAGCTAAGGACTATTGGAGAGCAATGCATTAATTTAACAGTAAAACAAAGATTAAAACAAATGTTCGAATTAGAGTTGCAGACCAGAATTTACTTTTTATATCATCTAATAATTTAGAAATGGTACAATTATAATAAATTGGGAAACGACTGAGGAAATATAGAAAGCGAAGTAGATTCAAAGAGTCAAATGATACCCATGTAAGCTGACAAATGAAATAGTAGAAATATAGGACTATTGGCTAAATTTGATGACAGAAGAGAGGAAAAATTAAGAATAAATATGATTATCATTGCTTATATTAGGAAAATACACTTTGTAAACATATAGAGGACCTCTGATTCCTTTATAGTTACAAAGATAAGCAGTTCAATAAAACTATGAAGCTTTCAAAATATTAAAGAGAAAAATTACAGTTCTATATTCAAGAAACATCCTAAAATCAAAGTGAATTAGAGAAATGCTGAAAATAAAAGGATGAGTAAAGGTATACCACATAAATACAAATGATAAAAAGAAGTAATCATGACTTAATAGTGGAAAAATTCTAAAAGACAAAAAGCAACAAACAATATAAAGATGGATACTTTAAATTATCAAAGGGTGAAACCTTCATGAAACAGAAATGAAAGGGGAAGTAGACAAATACTAAGTTTAAACATTAAAACAAACTTTAATTTATTGATCTTGGTTCAAAACAAGTGTAGAGAGAAAGTAATATAAATAATAACATAAATCTAATTAATATAGTTTGAACTCTGTGTCTTGTTAGTGAGGAATACGACTTTAAGTGTCCAAGGAGCAGATATAAAAATTTGAAGTGATGTAGTAGACATTAGAGAAAATTTTCAAGACAGAAACAAAACAGGAAAGATTAAGATTATCTTATTAATATGCAATAACATTAGAACATAGTAACAAAGTCTGGAACCAAAAAATCTACTTAGAAATTTAAAATTTATTAAACAATATTTGTGTCGAAGTGAAAATACACACTGAAATTACAGAAGTTTTAGAAAATAAGTTTAAAACATTATAATATATCTATATATCTATATATCTATATATCTATATATATAGACCTAGCTATATATCTTTTTAGTGGTCTTGAAAACATCCTTGAAGCTCATTTTTTGTTCTATAAATGAATAAAACCACTCTGCTTCCTCATTTGGTTTTAGACTAAGTGAGAGCAGATATAAAGTGGTTAATTATAGTATACTGCCATGTGATAATTTGAATAGTTAGCAAAAATGTAATAGGTACAATTTAACATATAGTTCTGATAAAATCAGAACATTTCTTATGTATGATAAAATATTGATCTTAAATAGTTGATATCAAATAAATGTGAAATATTGGCAGCATTCATACAATAATCTAATCATTACTTGTTCAAGATTTGAAACAAATACAACACCCAATTATTAGGGAGGAGAAAATAGGTATCATTACTTATAGGTGGTTTTATTACATACCTAAAAATCTATAAAGAATAACCTTTAAAACTGCTAAAAAATGAGATATTACCTAAACTCAGCATCTTAGTTATATATTGAGGAATTGATTGTCTAACAGAGAATCTGACTGGGGTTCAGAAATGAAGCTAAACTGATGTCTGTGTGGGTTGGTCCTTTGTAATAGATAGTATATAATTTATGTCAAGTGCCTGGAATACAGGTTGTGAGATAATCATATACTGTAATTGTTAACTGAACTAGAAATAGTTTTGGCATCTATCATTACAATTGAGAAGTTTGTTCCAAATAATATATGCTACAAATTCTCCCACCTGGAGATGGAACTTAAGTCTTCCCTTCATGAGTATTGGATAAATTTACTGCTTTCTTTCAAAGAATAATAAAACCTGGCAGTGATTTTCACTATTGATAGGGTAATATCAACAGTCATATACTTTACCTTTGTGTTATTCTTCTAAAACAGTGGTTCTCAACCTTCTTAATACCACGACCCTTTAATACAGTTCCTCATGTTGTGGTGACCCCCAACCATAAAATTATTTTCGTTGCTACTTCATAACTATAATTTTGCTACTGTTATGAATTGTAATGTAAATATCTGATATTCAGGATGTATTTAGGCGACCCCTGTGAAAGGGTCATTCAACCCCCAAAGGGGTCGCGACCCACAGGTTGAGAACCGCTGTTCTAAAAAATAAATAACCCTAATATAATCCAGAGAAAGCCTCATACAACCCCAAATTTTGAGATACATTCTATAAAACATTTGACCAGTCCTCCTCAAAACTGTTGAAGGGCATGGCAAACAAATAACAGGGTGTTCCCACAGATCAAAGGAGTATACTAGTTAGTAAGGATATATGATGATTAAATGAAAGCTGCTATCATGTATTGGATCCTGAATAGAAAGAGCACATGAAGGAAAACTGTTGAAATATGAATAAAATCTGTAGGTTAGTTGATAATATTATACCTCTGTTGATTTCTTAGTTTTCACATGTGTACTATGTTATGAAGAAGTTGGGTGACTACTAGGTAGGAACACTCTGTACTGTTGTTTAACTTTCTATAAAATGTAAAAGTTTCCAAAACAAAATACATGTATGTAAAATTTAGAGCCCTAACTTGGATATATGCTTAACTATTAAAATTAAATGTTGCTTCAGGGAGATGGCCTGATTATGGTTATCCTCAAAACAGAATTCTAAGAAATGGCTCAAATACATGTTCAAAATGTCCAAATTCTAAAGCTACAGGGTCAAGATGACAGAGTAGGTGATCTCTGTGCCCTCTACCTCCCACAACTGTATCAAAATCACAACTATATTATAGAACAGCCATTACTGAAACCACCTGAGGACTAACTGAAATGAATTTCTATAAGAAGACAAAGAAGCCACTTTGGAGACTGGTAGGAGAGATGGAGACATAGAACAGAGAGGTCACACACCCACAGTGTGGTGAGTAAGAATCAGAAGAGGTATATTGGCTGCATTGTTTTCACCTGAGAAATGAGTGGTCCCAGCCCCAAATGTAGCTCTTCAGACCAGACAAGCAGTGTTGGGAAGAGGAATCTTCATTATCGTCTGACTGAAAACCAGCAGGGATAGCATCTGAGTAAGTTTGAGGGCTGTTAGAGACCAAGTTGATTCTTTTGGGGGCCCACATATGGCCTCTCACTCACAAACT
The DNA here is from genome assembly GCF_000147115.1 of Myotis lucifugus. Classification (NCBI taxonomy): domain Eukaryota; kingdom Metazoa; phylum Chordata; class Mammalia; order Chiroptera; family Vespertilionidae; genus Myotis; species Myotis lucifugus. Next base: position 18,784,730 of record NW_005871055.1, read on the forward strand.
CACTCATTTTAAGCTTCAGTTCAGAGGCAGCAGCTTGAAAAGCACCAGAAACATAAATACAGGAAGGAACTGAATTGATTAACTTCAGCGTGAAGGCTGGAGAGGCAGGGGTTAGGGCAGCTTTCTTCAGGGACAGAAGTGCTGTCAGGCATCATTATTACTTTATCGAACTTTCCCCCCACCAAGCTTGCAGGCTCAAGCTGGGATCAAATCTGAGCTAACTTGTTCACCTTGTGTTGGTGATTTCCTGAGACCTGGCCCCACACAACTCATACACTGGGTTGAAACCTCTTTCAATGGCTTTTCCATACCAGCAGTCTGCCTGGGCTCATGCTGCAGACTTTCCCAAAATCTTTTAAAGGTCCACAAATCCCAAAGAAGCAACAGTTAGCCTGGCCATGCCCTCTACCTCTTTCTTGCTAAGCAGCTCCAAGCCAAGCACAAAGTGGCAACTAGTCTCAGCTTGCGTTGTAGATTCCACCAAGTGGTCCCAAGCCTTGCATAAATGGCAGCCAGCCTTAGCATGGAACAGAACTTCAACTAAGCAGTGACAAGCTTAGCAAAAGTGGCAGCTGGTCTCAGGTCACATCATGGTACCCACCAAAGGGCCCAAAGCTCTGTACTAGTGGCAGATGGCCTTGATTCATAGCATCGCCTCTCAGAAGTGCCTCCAAGACCAGCACAAGTGGCAACCAAATACAGATCACTTTCTAGCTCTTACCAAGCAGCCCCAAGGTGGACACAAGTGGCAGCTGACATTAGATTGCACTGTAGCCCTCCCAGAGGCTCCACTACAACACCACATGGTGGCTGGCATTTTACTACACTATAACACTACCACCCAGGTCCACAAATGACACATCTAAAAGGCAGATTCCATTGGCACCGAACCCTGTTAAAGTGACTCCTACTTATCAGGTCAGCACCCACAGAACATCTCGTCCACTATAGTAGCCCTCACAACCAGTAAGCTTGAAGGTCAGTTCTGCCCACTGATGTGCCAACAACAATCAAGGCTTACTTACAACAGGACGGCACATAGAACCCACACAAGGGACACTTCTGGAGCACCAGCTCAGGTGATCAGGGAGACTGTGCTACTGAGCCCCACTGGAAACCTACTATATATAGTCAGTTTGCTGAGCCTGAGAGAAATAACAGATATATATATTTAATACATAGAAATGAACACAGGGATGCAGCCAAAATGAGGAGACAAAGAAACATGTCTCAAATGAAAGAACAAGACAAAACTCCAGAAAAAGAATTAAATGAAATGAAGGCAGGCAGTGTACCTAATACAGATTTGAAAGCACTGGTTACAAGGATTCTCAGTGAATTTAGCGAAATAATAGATGAACTCAGTGAGAATTCCAACATAGAGACTAAAAATAAAAAAAGAGAAACATATAAAAGTACAGTCAGGAATGAATAATACTGAAATGAAGGATATATTAGAGGAAATCAGTATATCACATGGAGTAGAGTTTCTAGTCAATAATCTGGAAGACAAAGTAGCAGAAAACATTTAGTCAACACGGGAAAAGAAAAAGAATTTTAAAAAAATGAGGATAGAGGAAGGGGCCTCTGTGGCAACATCAAGCATATCAGCATTCGCATCATAGGGGTACCAAAAGGAGAAGAGAGAGGCCATTATCCCTGATGAACATAGTAGATGGAAAAATTCTCAACAAAATATTAGCAATTCAGATTCATCAATATATTAAAAAGCATATACACCATAGTCAAGTGAGAATTATTTCTAGGATGCAAGGTTGGTACAATATCCGCAAGTCAATTAATGGGATATACCTCATTAACAAAATGAAGTATAAAAATCATGCACTCATGTCAGTAGATTCAGAAAAAGTATTTTACTATATCCAACATCTGTATACAGTAAAAACTCATAGGAAAGTGGGGCTGTAGTGAACATGCCTCAATATTATAAAGGCTATATATGACATATGCAGCCAATATCATACTCAGTGGTGAAAAGTTGAAAGCTTTTTCTTTAAGATGAGGGGCAAAACTAGGATGTACACTTTCATCACCTAGCAACAGCAATCAGAAAATAAATAAAAGGCATTAGAATTTAAAGGAATAAATAAAACAGCCATTATTTGGAGATGATATACTATAGAGAGAGAATTCTAAAGATTTCACCAAAAACGCATTAGAACTAATAAATGGTTTCAGTATAGTTGCAGGATACTATATATATATTTAGAAATCACCAATAAACTACCAGATATTGAGAAAAGCCCATTTATAACTGCATCAAAAAGAATAAAATACCTAGGAATAAATTTAAGGAAGGTGGTAAAAAACCTGTACTTAGAAAACTATAAGATATTGAAGAAAGAAATTGAAAAAGGTACAAATGGAAGAATATCATGCTCATGGATAGGAAGGATTAACATAGCTAAAATGTCCGTACTACCTAAAGCAATTCTATAGATTCAATGCAATTCCTATCAAGGTACCAATAGTATATTTCACATAAGTAGAACAAATATTCCAAAAATTTATGTGGATCTATAAAAGATCCCAAATATTCACACTAGTCTTGGGAAAGAAGAGCAAAGTTGGAGGAATCATACTTCCTGATATCAAACTATACTACAAGACCATAGTAATAAAAACAGCATGGTATTGGCCTAAAAACAGACATATAGATTATTGGGACAAAATAGATAAATAAAGCCACACCTTTATAATCAGTTAATGTATGACAAAGTAGGCAATAATACACAATGGAGTTATAGACAGTCTCTTTAATAAATGGTAAACGTGCAAAAAAATAAACCAGACCACTTTTTTACACCATATGCAAGAATAAACTCAAAATGGATTAAAGGCTTAAAAGTAAACCCCAAACCATAAAACTTCTAATAGAAATCATAAGCAATATACTCTTTGTCATTGCTCTCAGTAATATGTTTTAGGATATGTCTTCTTGGTCAAGGGAAACAAAATGAAAAATAAACAAGGGGAAGTATATGAAACTAAAAAGTTTTGCATAGTGATGAATATCATCAAAAAAATGAAAAGCCATCCTACAGAATGGGAGAAAATATTCGCCAATGATGCATGCACTAGCGGTTAATACCCAAAATATATAAGGAACTGATACAACTTAACACCAAAAAATCCAAACAGTACAATTAAAAAAATGGGCAGAGGAAATAAGTAGGACTTTCTCCAAAAGGGACCTACAGATGATGAAAAGACATATGGAAAAATGCTCAAAGTTACTAGTCATCAGGGAAATGGAAATTAAAACCACAGTTAGGTATTGCCTTACATATCTCACAATGGCTATCATCAATAAATCAACAAACACTAATTGTTGGGGAGGATGTGGGCCAAAAAGAACCCTTGTGCACTGTAGATGGGATTGTAAATTGCTTCAGGTGCTATGGAAAACAATATGGAGATTGATCAAATAAATTAAAAATAAAACTATCATATGACCCAGCAATTCTACTTCTGGGTATTTACAGGAAGAAATTCAAAACAGCAATTCAAAAGATCCATGCACTCCTGTCTTCATTGCATCATTATTTATAGCCAAGATATGGCACAACCCAAGTATCCATTGATAGATGACTGGCTAAAGAAGGAGTGGTACATATATATTACTCAGCCATAAAAAAATAATGACATTTTGCCATTTGCAACAACATGGATGGGATCTAGAGGGTATTTATTATTCTAAGTGAAGTAAGTCAGATATAGAAAGACAAATGCTATATTATTTTACTATATGTAGAATATAAAAAACAACACAAGCAAAAATACAAGATAGAAGCAGACCTATAGATACAGAGAACAAATGAATGGCTGCCATATGAGAGTGGTTTGGGGGGATTGTGTGAAAAAGGTCAAAGGATTATCAAGTACAAATTGGTAGTTACAAAATAGTCTCAGGGATGCAAAGTATGGCGTAAAGGATGTAGTCAGTAATATTGTAGTAACTGTGTATGGTGTCAGGAGTGTACTGGACTTTGGGGTGGTCATTTTGTAAGTTATATAAATGTCTAATCACTGTGTTCTATACCTGAAACTATTTTAATATTGTATGTCAACTGTAATTGAAAATTTTTAAAAATAAATTTAAAATGCTCTATCATAATATAGCTATGATTATTTTGTTTTATAACAATTTAAAACACATGTTATTGAAATTTCACAGAGGAAATAAAAATTCTCAACCAAATATATTTGTCTAAAGTCTTAACTACAAACACTGTAATTTCTGGGTGAATTCTTTAATATGATCACACTATAAAATGTATTGTTGCTCTGGCCTGTGTGGCTCAGTTGGTTGGGCATCATCCCATGTGCGGTTTGATTCCAGGTCAGAGGACATACCTGGGTTGTAGACTCGATCCCTGGTAAGGGATGTGCAGGAGGTAACCAATCAATGTTATGCTCTTACACTGATGTTTCTCTTTCTCTCCCTCTCCCCTCCTTTCTCTCTTAAAATCAATAAAAAATAAATAAATAAAATGTATCGTTGATTGTTAAATGAATCAACTTGCTGTCTGTATTTGTTAGTTTTAGGCCTATGTAGACACTTGTTTAACTTAATGGTTTGTTTGTTTGTTTATTTTTGGACTAGTTGAAATTAGTTCAGTATTTTGGCACAGCCAGTTATCTATTAACAAAAAAGTAATGATGTAGATTCTGGGAGTATGACAGTTGTGATGAAGCTTTCTTCCCACCTACTCTCAACTCCAAGCTGTTTGGCTCTCTTAAGGCAAATGTTGGTTCCTGTGTGCTCCTCGGTACGAAAGAGTTTTGGTGTTCAATTGGGGTAGTAGCAAAGAAAACAAGACAACTGGTGAGGAATTTTCTCTCCCATGGGAATCACAAGCAGCTGAAGAAGTATGGTAGAGGGCTAAGGTAAAGACTAAAACAGAAAATCTTGAGAGGTGTTTTACTCTCAGAGATCTCTGGTCCCCAGTTTGTCTCCTCTACTTCCTTCCCTTCCCCAGGAATGTTATTGTTAGCTTCTGTGTAAGTGACACCAAAAAGAAGCTGTGATGTACCTGAAATGATGGGATGAATCTTCCCTAACCGTCAAGTGATATTGGAGTGCTAGCATGTTGGCTCCAGGGTTTACAGCAGGCTAAGTTTTATACTGCCGGTCACTGTGTTTACAGGGCCTTTTGCCTTAACACACCCGCAGGGATCCCATCATGTAACATTTACAACAGTGAGATCTGACTTGAATTGTGTAAAATTGAAATAACTCACTAAGGGGGCCTAGCATCCAGAGACAGAAGAAAAGAAAGAATCATCAAACTATGCACTCAATGAAATATAACTAGTGGTGAAGGCTATGGTGGTACCTTTGAATTTTATTTTTAAAAACAGGATTTGAGCCCTAGCTGGTTTGGCTCAGTGGATAGAGTGTTGGCCTGCGGATTGAAGGGTCCCAGGTTCGATTCCAGACAGGGCCACATGCCTGGGTTGTGGGCTTGATCCCCAGTAGGGGGTGTGCAGGAGGCAGCTCATCAGTGATTCTCTCTCATCATTGATGTTTCTCTTTCTCTCCTCCTTTTCTCTCTGAAATCAATAAAAAAATAAAAATACATATTTTAAAAACAAAACAGGATTTGAGGTTCAAGTAGGGCACCAAGGTCATATTCTGCTTCTTTAGCCTAACTGCAATTCACTCAAATAGTGTGGTGGAAGATCTAAAAGTGTTTATCAAAAATACAAAGTGAGAGAAAAGATAAAATTGTAGAAAACAGGTGATTGAGTGTGTGACGAATATGAATTATTGGAGAAAAATAATGAGCAAAACATGATATCCTGAAACACTTTGTACTACTAAAAACTTAGAAATGCTGGATAAAATAAGCCATGCCTTATTTTAGAAGTATAGCTGACCACACAAACAGGAAATCCTCATATGCCAAAAAATGAAGATTAATCATAATAGGAGAAATTATTCTTAAGAATCAAGGTAATATTAAAAGAAACTATGAAGCTTAAAAAATTATCAAATGTAGCTTTTGGAGTGAAAGGTTAGTGATTAAAATTAACAACTCCATGGACATATTAAATAGATTCATAACACTTAAGAAATAATTGGTGAACTTGAAGTTAGAAATGAAGTAATGACCTAGAATATAGCACTAAAAGAGGAAACAAGAGTTGAAAACTAGGAAATGAAGCTGAGAGATATGGAGAAAGAATGAATGGTTTCATAGAGCAAAATGCTGAGGAATAAATTTAACCAAGGGAGTAAATGATGTGTACACTGAAAGCTATAAAAATTGGATAAGAAATTTGAAGAAGATGCAAATAAATGGAAAGATACTCTATTTTCATAGATAGATGAACTGTTGTTAACATGTTCATACTACCTAAAATGATCCACAGATTGAATGTAATTCCTTTCAAACTTGCAATGGCATTTTAAATAGAACAAACAATCCTAAAATTTGTATGCAATCACAAAAGGCTCCAAATAGCCAAAGCTGTCTTGAGAAGGAATAAGACAGCCTTCATTTTTCATGATTTTAAACTATAGGGTGTGATAAAAATAGGTTTAGAGTTGTGACTACGTGAAACAGAATTTATTCTTGTATTATTTATGAATTATTGTATTATTTACCATGTGAACAACTGTAAACCTTTCACCACTTCCTATATATTACAAAGCTATAGTAATGAAACAGTGTGGTATTGCATAAATACAAACAGACACAGATCAGTGGAACAGAACAGATCCAGAAATAAACCCATGCATATTTGGTCAATTACATGACAAAGGAGCCAAGAATATACAGTGGGGGAAAGGATACTTTACTTAATAAATAATGGAGTGAACAACTTAGTTGTCTACATTTTTTTTTTATACATTCATCCATTGATGGCCACTTAGGTTGTTTATATTTCTTGGCTATTTGTAAATAATGCTGCAATGAGCTTGAAGGTACAGATATCTCCATATAAAAGTGGAATATTATTCAGGCCTAAAGACTAAGGAAATCCTGCTATTTATGATGGATCTTGGGGTACTATGCTAAGTGAAATAAGGCAGACAGAGAAAAACAAACACTGTATGATTTCACTTATATATGGAAAGCAAAGAAACCAAATTCATAGAAACAGAGAATATAAAAAGTCATTTCCAGATGACAGTAAGTGGGGTGTGGTAGAAATGTGTGAATGCAGTCAAAAGATACGAGCTGTGAGTTATAAGGTAAATAAGTTCTGGGGATATAATGTTCAGCATGGTGACTACAGTTAAGAATACTGTATTGTAGTCTGGCCAGTGTGGTTTAGTGATTGAGGCCACTGTTCCAATACCATTCAGGGCACATGCCTGGGTTATGCGCTGGATTCCCAGAAGGGAGCATGCAGGAGTTAGATGATTATCTCTCATCATTGATGTTTCTATCTCTCTCTCCCTCTCCCTTCCTCTCTATGAAAACAGTAAAAATATAATAAAAGAAAAAGAATACTGTATTGTATATTTGAAAGTTGCTAAAGAGTGGATTTTTAAAGTTTTTATCACAAGAAAAGGAAATTCTTACTATGCAAGGTGATGGATGTTCATTAAACTTACTGTGGTCATCATTTAATAATATACATATATATATCAAAGCATGATACTTTACACCTTAAAAACTGGAAAGAGGGTGAAAAAAAAGTTGATAGGACACTGTAACATATGTACCACGCTGGTGGGGGATGTTGATAGTGAGTGGAAGCATGAGTACATGGAATGTGTGAGTTCAGGGTATATATGGGAACTCTCTTTGTACTCTCTGCTCAATTTTGCCAAACCCCTAGACTACCCTAAAAAATAAAATCAATTTTAAAGGGTGTGTGGAAGGGGGAAGCTGATAGGCAAATAAGAAAAAAAAAAAAGAAAAATGTTTACCTATTTGGGGAGTGGGGAAATAAGAGAGGGTATTAGTTGGGTGTGAAACCCCTCTGCACCTTTTGATTGTCACCATTTAAATTTTTTATTTTTAAAAAAATTGCAGGTGATAAATAATACTGTATTGGATTTAGGTGTACAGCATAGTTACTAGAGATTTATCTATATACTAGAGGCCCGGTGCACAAAATCATGCATGTGGGGGGTCCCCTCAGCCCAGCCTGCACCCTCTCCAATCTGGGATCCCTCTCACAATCCTAGACCACTGGCTCCTAATCACTCACCTGCCTGCCTGCCTGGTCGCCCCTAACTGCCCCCCCGTTCCAGCCTGATCGCCCCTCACTGCCTCTGGGTGCCGGCCTGATCACCCCTAACTGCCCCCCACTGCCGGCCAGGTCGCCCCCAACTGCCACCTCCCTGCCAGCCTGGTCGCTCCTAACTGCCCCCAACACTGGCCTGGTCACCCCTTACTGCCCCCCCTGCTGGCCTGGTTGACAACAACTTGCCCCCTCTGCCGTCCTGGTTGCCTTTAACTGATCCCCCCTGCTGGCCTAGTCACCCCTCACTGCCCCCCCTGTCAGCCTAATCACCTCCAACTGCCCTCCCTGCTGGCCTGGTCGCCTCGAACTGCCCCCCTCTGCCAGCGTAGTCACTCCTAATGACGCCCCTGTCAGCCTGGTTGCCCCCAACTGCCCTCCCTGCTGGCCTGGTTGCCCACAACTGCCCCCCCTGCCGGCCTTGTCACCCCTCACAGCTCCCCCGCTGGCCTGGTCAACCCACGCAGCCTGCTGTTCAGTCGTTTGGTCATCCCTCAGCCCCCTGCCAGCCTGGTCGCCTCACACAGCCTGCTTGTTCAGTCATTTGTTCGTCCCTCACTAACGCCTCTGTCAGCCTGGTCGTAGGCAGCCATCTTGTGAGGGCGTGAGGGTTAATTTGCATATTACCTCTTTATTATATAGGATATAAAAGCCCAGTGACCTTTACAGTGGAACAGCCGGTTGACCAGTTGCTGTGATGTGCGCTGTGCACCAGGAGGCAGACGCTCAACACAGTGCGCTCCCACAGTGGGAGCACCGCTTGTCTGACAGGGATGAGTGGTTGCTCCCATATCAGGAGCAGCTGCTCAGAGGGCAGGTCCACAGCTGCTTGGCTGACCGGAATGAGCAACACTCCCACAGTGGGCTGATCTCCACCGGCCACGCCCCCCACCAGTGCACTGGGCCTCTAGTCCTAATATATAAAAAGCCAGGTGCCGTCATGACCTAAACGACCGGATGGATGACCGAACAGCAGGCTAGGGAGCTGAGGGAGCGGGAGCTGTGGGCCCTGGCCACCTGTGGCATGACAGCGGGAGGGAGCAGTGGGCCCGGGGCGTGTCGGCGGGAGGGAGGTGTGGGCCCTAACCGGCTGGGGCACAATGGAACTCTGGATCTCGAGTGATCAGGGGTGTGGCCAGCCTTCAAACCGGACCCTGACAGGAGTGTGGAGGGAGCCCCATTCCTCGCAGAATAAGCTTTTGGACAGCTTGCTGTCAGCAATCTGCCAGCCAGGAATCCCATTCACCTGCACCCCGGACCCTCCCTGGAGAGGGCAGTTGGAGGCAGCCAGGCTAGCAGAGGAGGGCAGGTGAGAGCAATTAGGCCAGCAGGGGAGCAGTTAGGCATCAATTGGAATGGCAGGGGAGCGGTTAGGGGGCAATCAGGCTGGCAGGCAGAAGTGGTTAGGGGCAATTAGGCAGGCAGGCAGGCAGGCAGGCAGGCAAGTGGTTAGGAATCAGCAGTCCCGGATTGTGAGAGGGATGTCTGACTGCCGGTTTAGGTCCCGCGAGATCAGGTCTAAACCGGCAATCGGACATCCTCTGAAAGGTCCTAGATTGGAGAGGATGCAGGCTGGGCTGAGGGACACCCCTCCAGTGCATGAATTTTGTGCACCGGGCCTCTAGTATAATTTATAAAGCGATCACCTCATTAAGTCTGGTACTCATCTGACACCATGCGTAGTTATTGGAATATTATTGACTCTGTTTCCTTTGCTATATTTTATGTTCCAGTATTGTTTTTGTAACTGGCAATTTATACATCATTATTCCTTCACCTTTTTCAACCATTCTCCCAACTCCCCTCTCATCTGGCAATCATCAAGTGTGTCTGAGTTTGTGCCGATGAGTTTGTTTATTTTGTTTTTTAACCCAATAAAAGTATTATTTTAAATACTAAGTAATAAAAACTGGTAGACCAATATTGAAATAAACCAAAATAAACTTTAAGACAAATAAGTTATTGAGGCTAAAGAGAGATACCATAATATATAATAAAAGCCTAATATGCTAAGTGTCCAGTCCTCTGATCATCCGTTCAACTGATGAAAGCTTGATATGCTAAGGCCACTTAACTGTTCACTATGACATGCACTGACCACCAGGGGGCAGACAGTCGACTGGTTGACTAGTTGCTATGAAGTGCACTGACCACCAGGGGCAAATGCTCTGACTGGTAGGTTAGCTTGTTGCTGGGGTCTGGCCAATCGGGTACTGAGAGAGATGGGCTGGACACTCCCTGGAGCCCTCCCGCAGTTTCTCCCTGGCTGGCTAACCTCCTGCGTCCTTCCCCATCCCCGATCGTGAACCGGTGGGGTCGCTTGGCCTGCCCTAGGCCTCTAGTTTAATGATAAAGGTACAGTCACCAGGAAGATAAAACAATTTCAAATGCGCATGCCCTTAACAACATAGGTGACAAAATTGGCTAAATTTAGAAGATAAATCACAATGGTTTAACAGGTTCCTTCTTTTAAAAGAGCAATAAGAAAACAGTATAAATTTGAAAAAAAAAATCCAGTGCGTTGATTAGCATATACATTTTCTCCAACACAAACAAAACTGTAAAAAGTATTCAAATTAAGCCACCGGGCCCACTGCTCTCTCCTGCTGCCATGCCACAGGTGGCCAGGGCCCACAGCTCCCGCTCCCTCAGCTCCCTAGCCTGCTGTTCGGTCGTCCATCCGGTCGTTTAGGTCATGACGGCACCTGGCTTTTTATATATTAGGACTAGAGGCCCAGTGCACATCATCTATGCACTGGTGGGGCATGGCCTGTGGAGATCAGCCACTGTGGGAGTGTTGCTCATTCCAGTCAGCCAAGCAGCTGTGGACCCGCCCTCTGAGCAGCTGCTCCTGATATGGGAGCAACCACTCATCCCTGTCTCCATAAAATTGTCTCCATAAATTTAAATAAATTATTATCATCCAGATGACTTCTCACTCACAGTGTAATTAAACAAATCAGTGATAAAAAGGGAAACTCATAAGCACAAACAACAGTATGTTGGTTAGCTGAGGGAAGTGGCGGGGTGCAGGGGATAGGTAGTAAAGGGTAAAGGCAGCCAAATATATGGTGACGAGAAATGATTTGTCTGTTGGTGGTGGGCACACAATGCAATATACCGATCATGTATCATGGAAATGTTCACTTGAAATCTATATCATCTTATTAGCAATGTCACCCCATTTAATTTAATTAATAAAAAAATAAAATTAAAAAATCAAACTATGATAATGGAAATACATATATTTTAAATAACTTATAACAAAAATTATTGTGCAAATTATAAAATACTTAGAATCAAAAGATATTGAAAATTTTGTGTTTACACTTCTGACAGTTGGTCTAAGCGGCATTGGATGAAATTTATAGCCATCAATATTTAGATTAAAAGGAGAAAAATGGTTTGCCCTACCTCCCCTCTGCCCCAGTTTCTCAGTTTCATGCTGAATGTAGGGTAGTTTAACATCAGGATAACTTCTAATATCTACTTATTAACACATTAAAGAATAGCTATATAATTATAGTGGTATAAACTATTTAATAAAATGCAGTTCTTGTTTGTCATAAAAATTTTTAGGAAGTTTCAAATAGTCATTTTTTAACCTGATAACATATAACTACCCTAAGTGTACCATAGTCCTATTTAGGAATGTAATCTTAAAAGCATTCTTTACAATAATATTAATGAAAGCCTATTTTTACTACCTGGGTTCAAGGTTGTATTGAACAATTCATTGACATTTATAGGACAATCCACCTAAAGACAGCAGAATTTTTTTCAAGTGCATATGTTGCATTTTCCAGGATACCGGTATATTAGGGTTTGGGCAATAAAACATCAAACAAGTTTGAGTAAGCCTAAAATAATTGAGATAAAACAAAATATGTTCTTTGACCACAGCAGAATTAATTTAGAAATCAGCAATAGAAAGAGATTTCAGAAACTGCTAGATATTTGGATAGTAAGTAACACACTTCTAAAGGACCCTTGGATTAAAATAGAATAAAATAAAAATGGAATATTAGTTTGATTTGAAGAGAAGCAAAACCACAAATATAACAATTTATTGAATCCTCATGCATGGGAATGTAAAATGCTCTAACCATGTTTGAAAGGAATTTCGTATGACTTTAAATATCTAACACATATCATACATCTTGGCATATCCATGATTATGTATCTACCCAAAAGAAATGACACACTAAGTTCATAGTAGACTTATGCATGAATATTCTTAGTATCACTATCGATAATAGGCCAAAACTGGAAAGAATTCAAAATGCATCAATTGGAGAATGGATAAACAAAATACCATATATCCACAAAATGGAATAATATTGCACAATTAAAATAAAACCAGTGACGTATGCTATAACGTTAATGAGTGAGTCCTAAATACATAATGCCAAATGTTAAAAGCCAGATGGGAAAGACTGTATATTATATGATTACTTATATATGAAATATCCAGAATTCAGATTAGTGGTTATGTGGGACTAGCAATGGGAGTTGGGATTAACTTCAAATGGGCACAAGGGATCTTTGTAGGGTGATTAAATTGTTTTAAATGGGATAGTGATGCTTGTGCAAATTATGTAATACTCTAAGGATTGAAAGAAAGTACTGAATTATCTATATATATAAAAGCTAATATGCTAAGTGTCCAACCATTTGACTGTTCAGCCAGTTGCTGTGACATGCACTAACCACAAGGGGGAGATGCTCAGTGCACAGGCATAGAAACATGGAACAGACTGATGAATCTCATTGAAGGGGGGCAGGGGGAGAGCAGGAAGAGATTAACCAAAGATCTTATATGCATAGTAGAGGCCTAGTGCACGGATTCATTCACCAGTGCAGTTCCTCAGCCTGGCCTGCAGGGAACGGGCCGAAACTGGCAGTCCGACATCACCCAAGGGGTCCCAGATTTCAAGAGGGTGCAGGCCAGGCCGAGGGACCCACCAATGCATGAATCCGTGCACTGGGACTCTAGTAAATATATAAAATTTGTGAATTTATGTTATGTATCTTATATCTCAATAAAGGTAATAAAATTTTGAAAGCAAAATTTAAAACTTTTAGAAAATGTAGGATAATAGTGTCATCGTCTTGGATAAAGGAAATGTTTCTGAAACAATAAGCAGCCAAATCATCCAGGAAAAAGTTGAGGAATTTGACCATTAAAATAAAAAAGTTTAATTTTTAAATTTTTTTTATTGTTTAAAATATTACAAATAGTAGTACATATGTCTCAATTTTTCCCCCGTTGACCTCCCCTGGCCTTCCCCCACCCCCTGGCACATGCCCTCGCCTCCTTAGTGTCTGTGTCCATTGGTTATGCTTATATGCACGCACACAAGTCCTTTGGTTGATCTCTTATCCACCCCCAACCCTCCCCTGCCTTCCCGCTGAAGTTTGACAGTCTGTTCAATGATTCTTTGTCTCTGTATCTATTTTTTTCATCATTTTATGGTGTTCTTTATATTCCACAAATGAGTGAGATCATGTGATATTTATCTTTCTCTGACTGGCTTATTTCAGTTAGTATAATGCTCTCCAGTTCTATCCATGCTGTTGCAAATGGTAAGAATTCCTTCTTTTTTTACAGCAGCATAGTACTCCATCGTGTAGATGTACCACAGTTTTCTAATCCATTCATCTACTGATGGGCACTTAGGCTGCTTCCAGATCTTAGCTATGGTAAATTGTGCTGCTATGAACATAGGGGTGCATATATCCTTTCTGAGTGGTGTTTCTGTTTTCTTGGGATATATTCCTAGAAGTGGGATCACGGGGTCAAATGGGAGTTCCATTTTTAGTTTTTTGAGGAAACTCCATACTGTCTTCCATAGTGGCTGCACCAGTCTGCATTCCCACCAGCAGTGCACGAGTGTTCCTTTTTCCCCACATCCTCTCCAGCACTTGTCGTTTGTTGATTTGTTGATGATAGCCAGCCTGACAGGTGTGAGATGGTACCTCATTGTTGTTTTGATTTGCATTTCTCGGATGATTAGTGACTTTGAGCATGTTTTCATATGTCTCTTGGCTTTCTGAATGTCCTCTTTTGAAAAGTGTCTATTTAGGTCCTTCACCCATTTTTTGATTGGATTGTTTAAATTCCTTTTGTTAAGTTGTATGAGTTCCCTATAAATGTTGGAGATTAAACCCTTATCGGTGATAACATTGGCAAATATGTTCTCCCATGCAGTGGGCTTTGGAAGTTCCATTTTTAATATTTTGAGGAAACACCATACTGTTTTCCACAGTGGCTGCACCAGTCTGCATTCCCACCAGCAGTGCATGAGGGTTCCTTTTTCTCAGCATCCAGCACTTGTTGTTTGTTGATTTGTTGATGATAGCCATTCTGACAGGTATGAGATGGAACCTGATTGTTATTTTGATTTGCATCTCTTGGATATTAGTGACTTTGAACATGTTTTCATATGTCTCTTGGCTTTCTGTATGTCCTCTTTCGAAAAGTGTCTATTTAGGTCCTTTGCCAAGTTTTTGATTGGATTGTTTATATTTCTTTTGTTAAGTTTTATGAGTTCCCTGTAAATGTTGGAGATTAAACTCTTATCAAAGATAACATTGGCAAATATGTTCTCCCATGCAGTGGGCTTTCTTCTTGTTTTTTTGATGGTTTATTTTGCTGTGCAGAAGCTTTTTATTTTGATGTAGTCCCATTTGTTTATTTTCTCCTTAGTTTCCATTGCCCTAGGTGCTGTATTGGTAAAAATATTGCTACGACATATGTCTGCTATTTTGCTGCCTATGGAGTCTTCTAAGATTTTTATGGCTTCCTGTCTTACACTTAAGTCTTTTATCCATTTTGAGTTCACTTTTTGTGTATGGTGTAAGTTGTTGGTCTAGTTTCATTTTTTTGCATGTATCTGTCCAATTTTCCCAACACCATTTATTGAAGAGACTGTCTTGACTCCCTTGTATGTTCTTGCCTCCTTTGTCAAATATTAATTGAGCATAATGGCTTGCGTCGATCTCTGGGTTCTCTGTTGTTATCCATGGTCTATATGTCTGTTCTTGTGCCAGTACCAGGCAGTTTTGAGAACAGTGGCTTTGTAATACAGCTTGATATCTCATCTGGTATTGTGATCCCACCAACATTGTTATTCTTTCTCAGGATTTCTGCAGCTATTTGGGATCATTTTTATTCCAGATGAATTTTTGGAGAGTTCATTCTAGGTCTGTCAAATATGCCGTTGGTATTTTAATGAGTATTGCACTGAATTTATAGATTGCTTTGGGTATGATGGACATTTGAATGATGTTTATTCTATTAATCCATGAACAAGGTATATTCTTCCATTTGTTTATGTCTTCCTCTATCTCTTTTTTCAGCATCCTGTAATTTTCTGAGTATAGATCCATTACCTCATTGGTTAAATTTATTCCTAGGTATCTTAATTTTTTTGTTGCAATTGTAAATGGGATTTTTTTTTGTTTCTCTTTCTGTGAACTCATTATCCTATATAATAAAGAGCTAATATGGAAATCGTCGTCACGACCTCACATCACCATGCCCTCACACCATCACGCCGTAACTGCTCGGACATTCAACACTGGGGAGAGAGGAATGGGAACCAGCCAGGTACAAATGAGCTTGTGAGAGAGGAATGGGGATCAGCCAGGCACAAATGAACTTGCGAGAGAGGAATGGGGACCAGCCAGGTATAAATGAGCTCGCGAGAGAGGAATGGAGACCAGCCAGGCACAAATGAGCTTGTGAGAGAGGAATGGTGACCAGCCATTCTGCGGCCCGGGAGAGGGACAAGCTGCCTGCCCTGTGGTCCCAGGCACCAGCAGTTGCACCTGTGCCTGCGGCCCAGGAGAGGGACAAGCCGCATGCCCTGCGGTCCTGGGCACCAGTGGCTGGGGCTCTGGCCCTGGAGAGGGACAAGTCGCCTGCCCTGCGGTTCTGGGTGCCAGCAGCTGCACCTGCACCCTGGGAGAGGGACAAGCAGCATGCCCCGTGGTCCCGTTTACCAGTGGCTGGGGCTGTGGCCAGGGAGAGGGACATGTTTCCGCCCTGCGGTCCCGGGCACCAGCGGCTGTGCCTGCACTTTGCACGCAGGAAAGGGACAAGCTGCATTCCCTGTGGTCCCGGCACCAGCGACTGCGCCTGCGCCTGTGGCCTGGCCCAGGAGAGGACAAGCCACCCGCCCCACGGTCCCAGGCGGTTGTGGCTGCAGCCCAGGCAAACTCACCTGCCCATGGTCTTCTGTGACTGCAGCCTGCCCGGGCAAAGCAGGCCTGGGTCCTGGATGCCTGTGGCTGGCCAGAGGGAGGGAAGCCCCGGTCCTGGGTACAGGGCAAGGCAGAGGCGGTTAGGGGTGATCAGGCCAGCAGGGGAGCAGGTAGGGACGATCAGGCAGGGAGGCAGAGTTGGTTAGGGGCGATCTGGCAGGCAGGCAGACGGGTTAGGGGTGATCAGTCAGGCAGGCAGGCGAGTGGTTAGGAACCAGCGGTCCCGGATTGTAAGAAGCAGTTGGACATCCCCCGAGGGGTCCCGGATTGGAGAAGGTGCAGGCTGGGCTGAGGAACCCCCCCCCCCACCTGCCCCATGCACGAATTTTGTGCACTGGGCCTCTAGTCGGTGTATAAAAAAGCCATTGATTTCTGGGTGTTAATTTTTTATCCTGCTACATTGCCAAATTCATTTATTAATCCTACTAGTTTTTTTGATGGAGTCTTTGGGGTTTCTTATGTACAATATCATGTCATCTTTGAATAATGACAATTTTACTTCTTTTCCAATTTGTATGCCTTTTATTTCTTCTTCTTGTGTGATTGCTATGGCTAGTACTTCCAATACTATCAAACAGAAGTGGTGAGAGTGGTCATCCCTGTCTTGTTCCTGTTCTTAGGGGAAATAGTTTTAGTATTTGCCCATTAAGTATAATGTTGGCTGTAGGTGTGTGACATATGCCTTTTATTTTGTTGAGGTATGATCCTTCATTTCCCACCTTGCTGAGAGTTTTTATCAAGAAAGAGTGGTGGATTTTGTCAAATGCTTATTCTGCATCAATTGATATGATTAAATGGTTTTTATCTCTCAATTTGTTTACGTGGTGTATCACGTTTATTGATTTGCGGATACTGTGCCATCCTTGCATCCCTGGAATAAATCCTGCTTGCTTATGGTGTATGATCTTTCTAATGTAATGCTGGATCCGATTTGCTAGAATTTTGTTGAGAATTTTGGCATCTATATTCATCAGGGATATTGGCCTGTAATTCCCTTTTTTTGTATTGTCTTTACCTGGTTTTGGGATTAGGCTAATGCTGACTTCATAGAAAGACATTGGAAATGTTCCGTCCTCTTGAATTTTTTTGGAATTGTCTGAAGAGGATAGGTTTCAGTTCTACTTTGAATGATTGATAAACCTCCCCTTGAAGCTGTCTGGTCCAGGGCTTTTGTTTATTGAAAGGTTTTTGATTACCGCTTCAATTTCTTCCATAGTTTTCAGCCTATTCAGATTTTTTTATTCTTCCTGATTGAATATGTCCATTTCTTCTAGGTTGAGCAGTTTGTTGGGAAGTTTTCTATCATTATTTCTTCAAATGGGTTCTCTAATCCTTTCTGCTCTTCTTGTCCTACTGGCACCCCTATTATATTTAAGTTACTTCATTTCATGTTGTCCCAAAGCTCCCTTAGGCTTTCCTATTTTAATATTTTTTCTCTAATGTTGTTCAGATTGGACTTCTTTCTGTACCTTATTTTCTAACTCACTAATTCTGTCCTCCACTTCTCCTAGTCTACTGTTGAAACCTTTCATCGTGTTTTTGATTGTAGTTATATCATTATTGATTTCCTCTTGATTCTTGCATAGGTTGTTGATTTTCTCGTCCATCTGGTATATGAACTGTATGACCATTTCTCTGAATTCTTTTTCTGACATATTGCATGCCTCTGTTTCATTTAGTTCCTTTCTTGGTGATCTGCCTATTCTTTCCTTTGGGGAAAGAAAATTTAAAAAAAGTTAAATATGTAAAAAAGTGAAAAGACAAGCTACAGAGTGAAAGAAGATATTTATGGTTTATCTAGAATACAATGGATTTGTATCTTGAATATATCAAAGATTATGGGAACAAATAAAAAAAAACTTTAGGAGCATGAATAATACAAACAGTTGATTCACGGGAGGGGAAACCTAAAACAGCAGGAAATATATGGAAAGATACTCAACTTCAATTGAAATCAAGAAAGTGCAAGTATTTTCACAGCACTGTTCATTGCAGGGCCTTTCTTTTCTCCATTGTACATTTTTTGCTCCTTTGTCAAAAGTATTTACCCATGTACATGTGAGTCTATTTCTGGACTCTCAATTCTGTTCCATTAGTCTGTGTTACTGTTTTTCTGCCAATACCATGCTATTCTTATTATGATTGCTCTGTAGAATAATTTGAAGTTAGGTAGCATGATACCTCTGGCTTGGTTCTTTTTCTTAGAATTGCTTTTGTTATTTGGGGTCTTTTGTGTTTCCATATAAATCTGATGACTTTTTTGTTCTCTTTCTATAAAACATGTTACTGGGGTTTTGAGGGGTATTTCATTAAATTTGTATATTAATTTGGGTCATATGGACATTTTAACTAATTGATTCTTCCAATCTATGAATTTGGAACATGTTTACATTTCATTGCATCTTTTTCAATCTCTTTTAATAATGCTTGTAGTATTCAGTATATAGGTCCTTCAATCATATAGGATATAAAACTTTAACAAATGAACAAGCAAGAAAAACACACAAACAAAAACTAATAGGCACAGACAATGGTATTGTAGTTAGAAGAGGGAAAAGGAGTTTGGACATAGTGAAAGGTAAAGGGGGGCAAATATATGGTGATGGAAGGTGATTTGACTTTGTGTGGTGGGCATACAATACAGTATACACACAGGTCATGTTTCATAGAAATATACACTTGAACCCTACATAATCTTATTAACCAGTGTCATCCCCATAAATTTAATTAAATTTGCAGATAAAAAAAGTTTCATTTAATGCCTATTTGGATGGTAAACTTTAAAATCTTGACAATATCAAATGTTGGTAAGGATGTGCATAAGAAAACCTTTCAAATCACTGGTATAATTGTATAATTCATATAATCACATTGGAGAACACTAATAATTGTCAAATAGGTGAAAATGCACATACTCTAAGACAGCGGTTCTCAACCTGTGGGTTGCGACCCCTTTAGGGGTCGAACGACCCATTCACAGGGGTCGTCTAAGACCATCGGAAAACACATATATAATTACATATTGTTTTTGTGATTAATCACTATGCTTTAATTATGTCCCATTTGTAACAATGAAATTGGGGGTCACCACAACATGAGGAACTGTATTAAAGGGTCGCGGCATTAGGAAGGTTGAGAACCACTGCTCTAAGACTTAGTAATTATCTCTTTAATATAGAGAAACTCTCATATGTATACATAAAAGTTCAATGCAGCATTGTTGGCAATAATGAAAATTGGAAATAACAAAAGAATATCAATAGGCTAACAAATCAATTAGGTATCCTCATACAATTGGATATATTCAGCTTTGGAAATTAATTCCCAAAAGTTAACTTTTGCAAACCTAATATGAAGCAGTAATACAATTAGCAAAAGGATGTGGAGTAATTTTACCATTTATTTAAACTTTTAAAATATGAAAAAAAAGTATGGTGACAGTATAGACAGTATAACTTTTTCAGAATTGGATCAATTGAATAGAAATTGGACCAATGGTATAGAAAAGTTGAGTATGTGTTCATAGAACTTAGTAGATGTATATTCAATGTTACATTTTTTAAAAATATATTTAATGGGTATCTAACCTGCAACCTGAGCATGTGCCCTGACCCAGAATTGCTTTGGATGACACTCAACCAACTGAGCCACACCAGTCAGGGCTACTGTAATTTTTTTTAAGTAACCAATAAAATGGACAAAAATTTTCCATACTTAATTAAGATAACATGTTCTCCAATTTAGACAGGAAACCATAAAAATCTTAGAAAAAACGATAGGCAGCAAAATCTCAGACATCTCTCATAGCAATATGTTTACCGATACATTTCCTAGGACAATGGAAACTAAGGAGAAGGTAAACAAATGGTACTACATCAAAATAAAAAGCTTCTGCACAGCAAAAGAAACCAGAGACAAAATAACAAGAGAGCCTACTGCATGAGAAAACATACTTGCCAATGATATGCAATAATGGGTTAATCTCCAAAATTTATAGGGTATTCATAAAACTTAAAAGAAATACAAACATCCAATTAAAAAACGGGCAAAGGACCTAAATAGACACTTCTCCAAAGTAAAAATACAGAAGACCAAGAGGCATATGAAAAAATGCTCAGGCACTAATGATCTGAGTGATGCAAATCAAAACTACAATGAGGTACCAGCTCACACCTGTTAGAATGGCTATCATCAACAAATGACAAGTGTTGGCAAGGATGTGGATAAAATGGAAGACTAGTATACTCTTGGTGGGAATTTAGACTAGTGCAGCCTCTGTGGAAAACAGTATTGAGTTTCCTCAGAAAATTAAAAATGGAACTTTCATTTGACCCAGTCATCTTACTCCTAGGAATATACCCCAGGAAATCAGAAACACAAATCAGAAAGAATATATGCACCCCTATATTATAGCAGCACAATTTACAAGTTAAGATTTGAAAACAGCCTAAGTGCCCATCATCAGATGAGTTGATTAAAAAATTGTGGTACATTTACACAATGGAATACTATGCTGCTGTGAAAAAGAAAGAGCTCTTACCATTTGCTACAGCATGGATAAACATGGAGAATGTTATGCTAATCAAAATAAGCCAGTCAGAGAAAGATAAGTATTACATGATCTCACTCATATGTGGAATTTAATAAAGAAACTGATGAACAAAGATTGATCCAGAAACATAGAAGCATCAAACAGACTGTCAAACCTCAGAAAGAAGGCAAGCGAGATAGGGTGGGTAGGAAGAGATCAACTAATGAACTTGTATGCACATATGCATAACCCATGCACACAAATGATAGGGTGGTGAAGGACTTGGGTGAGGGACGGCAGTGGGGCTGGAAGAGGTTAATGGGGAGAAACAAGGGACATGTAATACTTTCAACAATAAAGATTTAAAAAAATAAAATGTAGAATGAAGAAATTTTAAAATTATAGGAAAGATTATAAAATTATAAGAAAATATGTTACTTTTTGGCAACATAGAAAATGTCAGCTTTTAGTTCCTAGTAATAAAGTCATTTTGTTCCAAATATTTTAAATGGTTATTTTATGGCTTCTCCATACATATACATGCTATTTTCATCAAATAAAAGGTGGAAAGAGTAATACCAAAGTATTAATAAACAAGGTAAATGTATATCCTTTTTTTGCTTCACTAGTAATCAGCACTGATATTTCAAGTCCTATCTTGTCATTCCTTAATTCATAGTTGTGTTTTGGTACAGTTTCCCTGTAATTACTGATACAGATTTACCTGTAATTATTGATAGATATTATTGAATTCATACAGCTTTTTTCAATTTTAGCCTCAAAGTAAAAAGTTGTGGAAATGTAGGTTAAAACTTCAATCTTCCAATTGTTCTAATATATTGAAGATTAAAAATCATAATAGAGTCTAATAGTTGACTAAGTAATGATTTTAGTATAGAATAATAATATATCAAACAGTAGCCTAACATGCTATTTTCAATTTATTAGAAAATAAATTGAAAAATAAATAAATTTTTTTCTGAAAACCATGAAGAAGACTTAATAACTATAGTAAATGAAGAACAATATCATGTACGTTAATGGAAAGACTCAGTTATTTTAAGACAGATTATAATGAATTAACTAGTTAACATGACTCAGTTTTAGAAAAAAACTTTGTTTTATTATAGCTTTTCAAAACTTCTATAAAGTTAACTCAGATGAACAAATGAGTTAAAATGTCAATGAAAGATTTAAAAATGTATTTAGGGAAAGCACATGATCTAGGAAAATGTGACATAGAATGATCACATTCTGTTGTGATAAGTCTAATAGACTTTATACCAAGGCAAATAATAAAACAGAGGTAAATAGCAAGCCCAGGAACATATACTAATTAATACATGTATGCTTAGATACTGGGAACATGACTTAACCAATAATTTACAGTGGAAAATTCTTTAGTTTCTGAATTGGACATAGGAAGTACAGAAGAGTCATACACCAAACCATGTCTCCTCTCTCTTCACCCCACATATCCCAGTATCCCCCCCAAAAAAACTAAGAAACAAACAACAGAGAATATAAACATTTCGAATTGTAGACTTCCAGATCAATTTGAAAGATGAGATGAAAGAATTTCTCTTATCCAAACCTAATGAAGTAAATAGTAAATAATAAAATAGATACTTCTCCCTCAAATAAATAAATAACAAGTCAGATACAGCCAAAGTAAGGCTGCATCACTTAAAGCAATGCCCAGCTAAAGAAAAACCAGAAGATTTTTCATATATGACTTCATGTGTATCCTTACCCTATTCCTATGCCTGCATAATCAATAGAATTCCTAGATTTCTCCTAAAATGGAGTGATAGGAACTTATTAAGTATTCCTATTTTATTTTGCTTCTAAATTTGGGTGGGTGGAAATAGTTGCTGGGAGAGGCATGGAGAAGGAACAACTATGGCTGACATTCTGTGATGAAATTTGAAATTCCAAGATTTTCTATATCAAATATGGGGATCAATCCAAAGCCTAAGATAATTTCTTTGTCAGAATGAGGTATAGCCCCTTAAGTAGACTTAATTGTAGTAGAGAATATTTTTTTAAATTGTCTCAGAATAAAGAGTGGTACTAATGCTCTAATAAAATCTGTACACAGTCTCAGTTGTTCTCTTTCTATCCAATGAAAAACTTCAGAACCCAGAATAAAATACAACAGGAAATGCTTAGAACAGGAAGATCAGAGGTACACAAATTATATAAGAATTAAGAATAAATACTATAACATAAAATATACTAGAGGTCCGGTGCATGAAATTTGTGAACTGGGGGTTGGGGGGCCCTCAGCCCAGCCTGCACCCTTTCACAGTCCAGGAGCCCTAGGGGGATGTTGGGCCTCAGCTGGCAGTCGGACATCCTTAGCGCGCTGCTGCAGAGGCGGAAGGGACTCCTGCCACCGCTGCTGTGCTCTCCAGCTGTGAACCCGGCTTCTGGCTGAGCAGTGCTCCCCCTGTGGTAGTGCACTGACCACCAGGGGACAGCTCCTGCATTGAGTGTCTGCCCCCTGGTGGTCAGTGTGCATCATAGCGACTGGTCATTCTGTTGTTTGGTCGATTTGCATATTAGCCTTTTATTATATAGGATAAGCATAAATAAGATGAAAAAATATGGTAGAGAAATCATTACAAATATGAGAGAGAAAAAGGACTGAATAATTTAATCCAGAAAACACATATAATAAGAAAAAGAGGTAATAATGTTTTGACTTATAAAATAAATTTTAAGAATATAAATGCAGTGAGCTCTGAAAGGTAAGCTAGTAACAAAATGAGATGAACAGGAACCTGAAGAGTTAATAAAACATGCTGTTGAGCCAATGAGAAACAGAGGACAGTGTATCTAAAGATAACTGGAGTCTCTGGAGAGGAGAACCAGACAAATGATACAGAAAGTACTCCCATATAATAAAGAACTCACTTGTGTATAGGAAAAGCACATGATCTAGGAAAATGAGAAATAGAATGATCAGTACTGAACACAATATATATATTGAAGTTTAGAGATAAAAGAAGAATACCTATTATAATCTAGACCAGCAGTTGCCAACCTTTTATTTTATTTTATTTTTTTAAATATACTTTATTGATTTTTTACATAGATGAAGGGATAGGGATAGAGAGTTAGAAACATCGATTAGAGAGAAACATCGATCAGCTGCCTCCTGCACACTCCCCACTGGGTATGTGCCCACAACCAATGTACATGCCCTTGACTGGAATCAAACCTGGGACCCTTGAGTCCGCAGGCCGATGCTCTATCCACTGAGCCAAACTGGTTAGGGCAGTCGCCAACCTTTTAGACCTCATGGACCACCAGTGGTCTACGGACCACCGGTTGACGACCGCTGATCTAGAAAAGAAAGGAAGGCACCATCATCTGCTTAAACATGGACAGGCCTTAGACTTCTCTATAGTTAAATTCAATGCCAAAGGATTAATTAAATTTCTACAAGTTCTAAGAGAACATGTGACCCAAGAATGTTACATGCTTCTGTCAAAATTCAGAAGACAGACTTCTTTTTTTTTTAAAATATATTTTATTGATTTTTTACAGAGAGGAAGGGAGAGGGATAGAGAGTCAGAAACATCGATGAGAGAGAAACATTGACCAGCTGCCTCCTACACACCCCCCACTGGGGATGTGCCCGCAACCAAGGTACATGCCCTTGACCAGAATCGAACCTGGGACCTTTCAGTCCTCAGGCCGATGCTCTATCCACTGAGCCAAACCGGTTACGGTGGAAGACAGACTTCTTGATTTCTTCTTGAATGACATCGATTCATTTGAGAGATGTGTCAAACGAATGAAAACAATGATAAATGGGGTTTTTGTTTGTTTGTTTCTCTTTCTGTGAGTTCATTATTGGTGTATAAAAAAGCCATAGATTTCTGAGTGTTAATTTTGTATCCTGCTACTTTGCCGAATTCATTTATTAACTCTAGTAGTTTTTCGATGAAGACTTTAGGGTTTTCTATGTACACTATCCTGTCAATAATGACAGTTTTACTTCTTCTTTTCCAATTTGTATGCCTTTTATTTTTTCTTCTTGTGTCATTGCTTTGGCTAGCACTTCTAGTACTATGTCAAACAGGAGTGGTAAGAGTGGGCATCCCTGTTTTGTACCTGTTCTGAGGGGAATTGGTTTTAGGTTTTGCCCATTGAGTATGATGTTGGCTGTAGGTTTGTCATATAAGGCTTTTATTATCTTGAGCTATGATTCCTCTATTCCCACTTTGCTGAGAATTTTTATCAAGAAGGGGTATTGGATTTATCAAATGCTTTTTCTGCATCAATTGATATGAGTATGTGATTTTTCTCTCTCAGTTTGTTTATGTGATGTACCATGCTTATTGATTTGCGAATGTTGTACCATCCTTGCATTCCTGGAATAAATCCCACTTGGTCATGGTGTATGATCTTTCTAATGTAATGCTGGATCCGATTTGCTAGAATTTTATTCAGGATTTTAGCATCTATGTTCATTGGAGATATTGCCCTGTAATTCTCTTTCTTTGTAGTATCTTTATCTGATTTTGGGATTATGGTAATGCTGACTTCATAGAAAGAGTTTGGAAGTGTTCCTTTCTCTTGAATTTTTTTGGAATAGTTTGAGGAGGATAGATTTTAGTGCTTCTTTGAATGTTTGTTAAAATGCCCCTGTGAAACCATGGGGCCCAGGGCTTTTATTTGTTGGAAGTTTCTTTTATTACTGCTTCAATTTCCTCCATAGTTATCGGCCTATTCAGATTTTTTAATTCTTCCTGATTGAGTTTTGGAAGGTTTTATTTTTCTAGGAATATGTCTATTTCTTCTAGGTTGAGCAGTTTGTTGGAATAGAGTTGCTCATAGTATTTTTTTACGATTCTTCATATTTCTGTGGGGTCTGTTGTTATTTGCCTCTTTCATTTCTGATTTTGTTTATATGGGTTCTCTCTCTTTGCTTCTTGCTGAGTCTGGCTAGAGGTTCATAGGAATAATCTTAACTAAGGAAGTAAAAGACCTGTACTCAAAAAACTACAGGACATTGGAGAGCATTATGCTAAGTGAAATAAGTCTGTTGGAGAAAGATAAATATCACATGATCTCACTCACTTGTGGAATATAATGAACAACATAAACTGATGAACAAAAACAGATCCAGAGATAGAGAAGCATCGATCAAACTGTCAAACCTCAGAGGGAAGGTAGGGGAGGGTGGGGGAATGTGGGAAAGATCAACCAAAGGACTTGTATACATACATATAAGCATAACCAAAGGACACAGACACCAGGGGCGTGAGCAAATGAGTGGGGTGGGGGGGACAACGGGGGGTTAAGGACACATATGTAATACCTTAATCAATAAAGAAAAGTAAAAAAAGAGATAGAAGAAGATATAAAAAAATGGAAGAATATTTCATGTTCATGGATTGGTAGAATCAACATCATTAAAATGTCCATACTACCCAAAACAATCTATAGATTTAATCCAATCCCGATTAAAATACCAACAGCATATTTCAAAGACCTAGAACAAACTCTTCAAAAATTCATATGGAATAAAAAAAGACCCTGAATAGTCGCAGCAATCTTGAGAAAGAAGAACAAAGTTGGAGGGATCACAATACCAGATATCAAGCTATATTACAAAGCCAATGTTCTCAAAACTGCCTGGTACTGGCATAAGAACAGACATATAAACCAATGGAACAGAGCAGAACCCAGAAATCGACCCAGCAGTTGAGTGGATTAAAAAACTGTGGTACATCTACACAATGGAATACTATGCTGCTGTAAAAAAAAAAAAAACACCACAAAACAACAACAAAAAAACAAAAACAAAACAAACAAACAAACAAAAACTTACCATTCACAAAAGCATGGATGGCCATGGAGAGCTTTATGCTAAGCAAAATAAGCCAGTCAAAGAAACATAAATATCACATGCTCTCACTCATTTGTGGATTATAATGAACAACATAAACTGATGAACAAAAATAGATCCAGAGACACAGAAGCATCTAACAGACCATCAAACTTCAGAGGGAAGGCGGGGGCGGGGGGCAGGGGTTAAGACATCAGCCAAAGGACTTGTATGAATGCATAGAAGCATATCCAATGGACACAGACACTAGGAGGCTTGGGGGTAGGGTTGGCTGGGGAGAGCTCAGTGGGGGAAAAGGGAGACATATGAAACACTTTAAACAATAAAGAATTTAAAATAAAAAGTAAATGAAATCAGAAAAAATGAAGACAAAGTCAAGGAACTGAATTTAAAATTGGCCAAGATCTAACAACTAATATATATCAACGTTAACATGAACATAATCTAAGTATTTTAAACCTTGATGATGTTAAAATAGCAATGTAGATCACAAAAATGGGAGGTGATATATAGTGTGGGAGTGCTAATTGTCTGTTTTTAATTTAATGGGAAATCAATAATTTCCAAAACTGAAATGTTTAGTCAAAATATATTAGCATTTTACTCTTTTATTCATAATTTCTTTTTTAAACTTCATAGATATTTAAAAAAATAAATTGTATATTTTGGGGGTGGAGAAAGTCACCTCAATTTCACAATTTTTAAAAATTAGTTTCATATACATTTCTTAAATATTTCTTTAATCATCTCATTGCCTAGAAGACAACAACACCCATTGAAATTCAAAATGTGGAAAATATTTGTCAATTATTTGTGAAGTAATGTCCTTTATATTATGAGAGTTCTTATACTCAGTAAGAAAAAGGTGATTACAGAGATTTAAAAAATGGTCAGAGGATGGCATCAGGCAGTTCTTAGAAATTATGTAAATGGTCAAAAGACTTGTGAGCATTTGTTAGCATTTCTTGTAAATTAAAATTCTATTTTTTGCATATCACTTTGACTGCTTTCATGATTATTATAAGATTAATAATTGTTGAAATGCTTATAAAATGCATCTATACTTTGATGGTGGAAGTTTGAATGTACATATTTCTAGAGGTTTTAAACTGATAAGTCTAAAAAAAAATTAAATCTAATAGCTTTTACTAAATCATTTCAGTTACAGGAATTTGTCCTAAGGAAATAATCGTGGATATGCCCCAAAATATAAATAAAGGCACAAAGTTTTGGGTCAAAATTTTTGTAAATAACAAATGGCCAACAGTAGTGACTAGATTATTATGCTACTTTCTTATTATCAATTATATTTAATGACAGTAAAAAATGTTTTTTGTTGTTGTTAATCCTCACTAGAGAATATATTTCCCTTGATTTTTAGAGAGAGTGAAAGGGCCGGGGAGAGACCAAGAGAGAGCACCATCTATGTGAGAAAGACACATTGATTGGTTGCCTCCCCCATGTGCCCTGACTTGGGCTGAGCCTGCAATTGAGGTAAGGGCCCTTGACCAAAATTGAACCGGTGATCATTCAGTCCATGGGCCAACACTCTATCCACTGGGTCAAATCGGCTAGGCAATGACAGTAAAAATTTAATATATTGATTTATAGGACACAAGTAACAAATTACCTTATACAGAATTATTTTCATTGCATGTGTATCATTATATTTGTGTCATCTTCATAGTAATCTGGAATAACATAAATTGGTATTTAAAACTATCTTTGAGTTAATAGAATTATAGGTTTCTTTTTACTTTTTCCTGTTCCAACGTATTCTCTGAATTTGTTACAAGAGATATTTCTATGACCATCCAAAAAAAAACAAAACAAAAAAAACTTGTTTTGTGAAGAAGGAAATCAGAGTATGTGAACTTTCCTGTTCACAGTCTTCAGTTAAATGGTCACACCTAGCTGTAGTATAGCTGTGGTCTCAGACTTAGGAAGAAAGCAACAAGAAATTGGCGATTACCTAGTCCTTTTATGTCATAGTTGCCAAATCCAAACAGGGAACCATGGAAAATCAAAGAAAGAAGTGAAATATATTGGTTTGGGAACCAAGAAGATCCAGCACTTGGATTTTAAGAAAGTGAAGTGAATGAGAAGCTTATAATGATTACCTGAGCTAGAGCTAAGTGTTCTAGGATGCCTTCAATAGAGCCTTCTATCCTCATTATGGATTGGGGGAGAGGGGCAGTTAAATGAGCCAACAGTTAGTAACTATATAGAAAGGGTTTGTTTGTTTGTTTGGTTGGTTGGTTGGTTTTTTAATCCAATGGCAGACTACGAGTACAAGCAATAATGAATCTGCTTCACTTCTGTCAATTTTATTTTGGCTTTGTAATCCCCACTTTAAGCTAGAATATTCACTTTTAATTATAATTTTAAGTTTATCATAGATTATTTTATAGACTTCCATTTGAATAGAAAGGATTTAAAAATTCTGTGGTCTCTGTGTTAGGGGAAACCAAAAATCTAAAACTAATAAAAACTACTCCTAAATAGTTATTAGAATTTTGAAAATAATAGCTGTCAACATTTATATAATATTTTATAATTTTTATATTTCACATTTTAGTTTGCACAGATATGTTATTTGAGAAATGTTTAAATAGTATTATTGGAATTTTAGGAAATATCTGTGCTATAAATTCATTTTTTATAGGTGGAAGTTAAAGATTATTACTTATATGATTGTGTATCTGCTTAAAGATTGTACTTTTTTAAAATCTCAAAGTCATGAGATAGAAAATTCAATGTGTTTCATAGCACTGTGTTGTGTTTGTTTTTTCACCTCTTTTTCTCCAGGAGAAAAGTTGAAATTATGCATACCCATAGTCTTTTCACTCTTCTCGGAGAAAGGCTGATGTTGCATACAAATACTGTGACTGTCACTACATACAACACACTTTATGAGGTAAAAATTTTAAAATGTGTGATGTCATTTTTAAATGTATGAAGTGGATAATCTCTATGGAATTAGGATCCATTGTTGGTCACTTAACCTACAAAGCCAGTAATCATTTTAGAAAATAAACAGTTGCAGTTTTATATTTTATATCCAAACATATCCATGTACATTTATTTGCCAATTTTTATGTTGGTCCAAGGACATTTCTTTGAATATGGATTGGGTGATTGACTTTGCACAGAGTTTTTCTTACATAAACCACATACCCATTATGTATTATATATTAGTTCTCTCCTTTCCCCCTTTCCCTAATATGTAGCAATTACCTACCTTAACCTAGAATTAAAACTGTTTTGAATTGTAGGTAAGAATTATTTGTAAAATGGTATCTGGAAGAAACTTTATATCTCATCATTTTATTCAAAAATATGTTTTTCATCATTTCTAACTGATGGCCATATAGGTTGGATTCACATTTTTTCTATGAAATGCATGTGCTACCTCCTAAAGTAGCTGTTTTTACTTTTAAATACTAGAAAAATATTTGGAATGTTCTCTTATGTTAACCTTAATTGTGTTTTCCTGCAACTGATCTTCAGTGTCTCTAGTTCTTTTGTCTAGGGCAAAGATTAGTAGCCTGCCAACACCCATCTTTGTGTGGCAACAAGCTCAGGAGTTTCTATATTTTTAAGTAGTTGACAATAATTAAAGTGAAAATAATTTATTAAACATAAAAATTATTTGAAATTTAAATGCCAGTGTCTGTCCATAAGTAGTTTTGTTGGAAAACAGTCACATTCATTCTTTACAGATTGTTCATGTTTAGTTTTACTTTGCAGATCACAGTGTTTCAGTTAACACATGTATTACTAAATCTAACATTAAAAAACACACCAGTGAATATATACTCTTTGAAAACAAGGAAAGTGGATTTCAGATCTCACCTTTTTAAAATACAGTGGAGTATGGGTGATTTTAATGTAGATTGAGATGGCAAAACATTGTGTCTGTTATGCAAGTATACTGTAATTGTGCTAATACAATATATATTAATATTACTAGATTAAAGACTCATAATAATATTCCTAACTCAGAAAAACAGTGGTCATAATGTACAAAACAATATCGCATCATTGCAGTTTTTTTCACAAAAATGAAAATATGAAATGAGAGACATTGAAGAGGGCAGATGCTGAGATTCTGAATGGAATTGTACTAGAATTTTACATTAATACTAGAGGCCCAGTGCACTAATTTGTGCATGGGTGGGGTCCGGCCGGCCTGCCCTGATCAGGGTGGATCGGCCCGGCCTGCCAGGGGGAGGGGACTCAGGAGGTTGGCTGGCCGGACCCACCCCCGATCGGGGTGAGGGGGGCAATCAGAGAAGGGTCTGGCTGCGGGGAGGGGCCACAGGTGGTAGGCAGGGCCAGGCCACCCCCGATATCTTTTTTTTCAACTCATACATACAGACACACCTCTTGTGAACTATCATCCTGCACATAGTTTTGTGTCTTGATTTTTCCACTTAATAATATACCACAAATACTTTTATTAAAAAATGTTCATCTTTGTTCAGGGGAGCAACCTGTTCTGATAAAGGGACAGATAATATAACATATTTTTAGGCTTTGGGGTTGTATTAGTCCATTTGGGCTGCTCTTAAGAGAATACCATAAACTGGGATGCTGATACACAACGGAAATTTATGCCTCTTAGTTCTGGAAGTTAGGAAGTCCAAGACAAACAGTCTTTTCACTGTGTGTCCTCACATGGCATAAAAGGGCAAGAGAGCTTTCTGGGGTCTCTTTTAGAAAAGCACGAACCCTAACCGTTACCCTATCCCTAACCCCTTCACATGAGGGATATGTAATCCTAATCACCTCCCAAAGGCCCACCACCTAATACAATCACAATGGGGGTTAGGTTCAAACATATGAATTTTAGGGGGACACAGACATTCAATCTATAGTAGCAGGATATATAGTGTCTGTTGCAACTACTCATCTCTACAACAGTGGCTTGGAAGCAGCCATGACCAATATGAACAAAATGCTTGTGTCTGTCTAATAAAACTGTATTTACTATCTATACTAATTTATACTAATAAAAAAGTAATATGCTAATTAGACCGGGAGACCTTCTGGAC
>NW_005871055.1:18819157-18820808 GCF_000147115.1 Myotis lucifugus
AATTAATCCTCATGCCCTCACAAGATGGCTGCCTAGATCCAGGCCAGGAGGGGGTTTGTGAGGGACAATCAAACGACTGAACACCAGGCTGCGTGGGGCAACCAGGCTGGGGGGTGGGGCATGAGGGACAACCAGGCCGGCCGGGGGGGGCAGTTAGGAGCAACCAGGCCAGCAGGGAGGTGGCAGTTGGGGGCTACCTGGCCGGCAGCAGGGGGCAGTTAGGGGCGACTAGGCCGGCAGGGGAGGCAGTTAGGGTCTATCAGGCCAGCACGCAGAGGCAGTGAGGGGCGATCAGGCCAGCAGGGGGGCGCAGTTAGGGGCAACCAAGCAGGCAGGCAGGTGAGCAATTAGGAACCACCGTCCCAGATTGTGAGAGGGATGTCCGACTGCCGGTTTAGGCCCGATCCCCAGGACCTAGGGGTCCAGGGGGAGAGTGTGCAAGCTGGGCAGAGGGGACCCACCCCGTGCATGAATTTCGTGCACCGGGCCTCTAGTCCTATATAATAAATGGGGAATATGCAAATTGACCCTAATGGGGGAATGACCAGTCGCTATGATGCACACTGACCACCAGGGGGCAGACGCTCAATGCAGGAGCTGACCCCTGGTGGTCAGTGCACTTCTACAGGGGGAGCGCCAGTCAACCAGAAGCTGGCTCAGGGCTGGCCAGTGCAGCGACGGTGGCAGCGCTAATGACTTAGACCCGCTCCCCGCAGGGGTTCCCAGACTGTGAGAGGGTGCAGGCCAGGCTGAGGGACCCTGAGTGCACGAATTTCCGTGCGTCGGTCCTCTAGTGTATTTATTATATTATAATATACCTATTATATATAATTCTTTATTTTATGTATGCATTTATAAAAATATTAATTTTCTGCTGTTTTATTTAATATTTTATCCCGTTTTATATTCTCATCACTAAATTTAAGAATGGCTGCCCTTCAGATAAATGAAGAAAACTCTTTGGTTACTCTGTTTTATTGTTCCTGAGATGAATATTCCAACTTTGTGTCAGTCATTCCTCAAATTACATGATTTGAAAACTCTGCTCTCAAAGGTTTTGCTGTTTTGAGTTATAGTAGTTTTCTTTTTTTTTTTATTGCTCTAATATTTTATGTACAGGGCTGAATAAGCACTCACTAACAGACAGACTTAAGTTATATAGAGCATCTCGTTTCTGATTTATTTTTCTAATAATGATTTCTTTTTTGGGTACTTCCTATGATAGTCACCTTGGCAAGTCCTTTACATTATTTTAGATCCTTGAAACAACCCTATGAAACTGGTATTTTTATTGCCTTTTTAAACAGCCAAACTGAGCCTCAGAGTTTAAATTATTTGTTCTATGTCTTACCACTACTAAGTAGTCATACAATAGGCAGTTTCCTTAGTGTATGTGTGTAAGGCAAAAAATGTCAGAATATACCTTCAAGTTGAAAGCATTAAAGTCCTCCTCTGAATCAGAACCTTTGCTAAAATATCAGGGTTCTGAATGCTAGTGTCTAATATTGATTAACTTGTTTTTCTATCTTGGTGTCTTCCTACTAATTGCTTTGGTTGATGATGCTTATATATGTTTTTTATATATATATTTTTTGCCTACATGAGTTTCTGACCTGCTTGTTTTGACCTATATAGTGTCAATACAGTAGAA
>NW_005871055.1:18821041-18941454 GCF_000147115.1 Myotis lucifugus
TCTTAGTATCCAGATTTTGGTCTCTAATGATATGTACACTAAGCAAAGCCAAGTTATTGATGATTTCACATCTTAGGTAGAACAGCCATGATAAGGTTGGATCTTCTGATATTGGATTTCACAGAGGTTCTGAAATGATAAAGTAACTGACTTACTGTCTGACCAATTTAGCAATAATATATGCTTTTAAAGTAGAATAATAATTATGGCTAATTGGAATGAAGAACTCTGAGTTAATTGATGCTCTAAGAAGGAAAATTAACGTTTGTGTACAAAAAGTCCAAAAAGAAAAATGGTTTATGATTAGATAGCAGTGTAGATCTCAAAAAAAATACAGAAAAGATCTTCAAAATAAGCTTTAATACAACTAACAAATCAAATTGTTTTATCAGACTGACAGGATGGTGGGTGACTAATTCTGGATCACCCGTTTAAAGATTGCATCATTTTAGAGGGTGGCATCTATTGTAAAACATTAAAATTATATGATAGATTTGAACTTAAATTCCAATTAATATAACAAGTGAAATATAACCAAAAAGAAAAAAGAAAAAAAGAAATATCGGCCTGAAAACCTGCAGCTGGAATTGATGCGCCTTGAAAGTGTCAACCTGGGTCTGCACCCCTAGAAGGAATAGGTTGATAATCTATAGTTAGCAAGCTCATTTTATCTCATTCTCTTTTTTGGTTTGGGGAAATTATATTAATTCCAACCAATGTATCAAAATCAATATCACCACAGCTAGGAAGGTGTAAAAATAAGTACAGAAATAATAAAGAACTGTGTAAAACCTGTGGTGATGATAACAACATTTTAGAACATGTGGTTTTCACAAAGTGAAAGTCCAATTAGGATAAGGACTATGTCACTGTGATCTTTAAAATTCTAAATCTGATAGGATACTTGTAATAGAATAAATAATAAATATTAAAGGACAACGTAAGTTAGACTTTTATTTTAGCAGGATATATCAGACAACATTGCTTAAGTTATGAAAATGTAGTAATGTTAATTATTATGAAAACTAAAAAATTATTAAGAAAACATCCCTGTCTCCTAGTTTTCTGAGGAGAATTTATTCTTGAATCTCATATGCTAAGAAGCGAGTTAGCTTTAATGGACTCCTCTTTGAAATTACGCAAAGCTATTTTTATACAGATATTTTTGAGAATTATAATATTTGCAAAATATGTCTTAAATTTCATTTGCTTTATTTTATATTTCACTCCATCTATAAATTATAGTTACGTATGTTTTCTTAATTATTTGTAGTGTGCTTCAGAATTATTTGTCAGATTTTAGAATATGTCTTCTAACGACAAAACTGGATTTTTTTTAAATGTTCTTGTAGATCTCAACAATACTATCTGATATACTACTTTATTAGGTGTTGTGATATTAATGTCTCTTTATAGGTTTAGGTAAACTACTTCTCTTTACATCCTATTCCTATAATTCAGTTAAACAGTGCATGGACCTCACAGTGTGGGATCTTTATATTAGTGATTTAATTTCTTGTTTTGCTTAATATGTTAAGCAAAACAAAATATAATTGTTTCTTACAAAAATAATTAACTGATTTTTAAATGTATATTTTTAGTTACTTTGTCTTTTATTTATCAGGATATAATGGTTTTGAGCACAGATTTTTTACAAGGTGGTATTCAAGTTTAAATCTTTAAGTACCTCATATAAAACCCTTTTCTCAACATTAGAGAATCTCAAAGGGGGATACTGTTAAATGTCATGTTATTCAAATATTCTTTTCACAGATAAAGAAACTAAGAGTAAAAAAAAATTATTATAGCTTGTCCAACATAAAGATATAAAGATTCTCTGAGCCCCAGATACCTGCAGTAGCAGTTAGATGTAACAGTAGGGTTAACAGTTTGCCATTTTAAGAAATGAACAGTATTACTCTTTTGTCAAAAGTTGAGCCTACTGATCAAAGATGATTTATGTATGATGAGGCTGGGGATTAAGTATTTTGAGAGGAAGTAGCTCTTATTTAAGCCTAAATTCCTCTTTATGACCCATGAATTAGGAAATAATTCCATTTGTAAAATACAATTTAAATATAAATGCTAGGCTCAGGTCTATGTCTGTAAATAACATATTTATTCAATTACCTCTATGCACTGTTGTTTCCATGCCCTCTCTTATATGATAGTCACCAGTCCCATGTAGCTATTAAATACTTAAAATGCGACTAGTTTTTATTTTAAGTCAGTGCCATTTTTATATACATTGCTAATATAACTAAGTACATTTCCTATCTTTTTCTTCTTTTTTCAAAAAAAAATTGGGGAGGAAGGTAAGAAAAATGTGACTTTTGGATGTCATCGTCTTTTTCTATTTCGAAGGGATCATCTGTGTCTCTTTTTTTATAATTTACTTTCTTCATCCCCAATTTTTGCAATATAACTATTTCAACTAACTTTTATAGTTTTTATTCCTTAATACAGGTTGAACTATTTTGGGGGGCTTGAACTATTTTTAAAGATTCATTTAAAACTTAGCATATTAAGCAAAACAAGAAATTAAATCACTAATATAAAATACCTTTACTAATAACTAAATGAAAACAAATGGGAAAAAAAGAATACTGTACTCACCAAGATTTTGGGTTAGTGGAAAAATTAGTAAATGTTTTAGAATTGTTATTTCCTTTATTTGTTAACTTGTCATTTTATTGTTGTTTGAAAGAAGTTTTTAAAACTCTTTAGTAAATGATAATGAGCCACATCTACACTAATAAAAGACAAAGATGCTAATTGACCATACCTTCGCTACTCCCAAACCACGCCCACCAGCCAATCAGAGCGACTATATGCAAATTAACCCAACCAAGATGGCAGCCGGCAGCTGGAGCAAGCAGGAGGCTTGGTTGCCCCGGTGATGGAGGAAGCCAAGCTTTCCGCCTGCCCGGACCGGCTGTGGCCTTCGCAAAAGGCAACAAAGTTTCAATTATGGAAGCTAAATAAATCCCAGATACCTGCTTCCAGCCAGCCTCCACTGGGAGCTTGGGTGGCTGGGGGCTGTGGC
Organism: Myotis lucifugus; assembly: GCF_000147115.1. Classification (NCBI taxonomy): domain Eukaryota; kingdom Metazoa; phylum Chordata; class Mammalia; order Chiroptera; family Vespertilionidae; genus Myotis; species Myotis lucifugus. The sequence continues at coordinate 18,824,088 of NW_005871055.1, forward strand.
CAGCCTGCAAACAGCCATCAGCCCCTCACCAAGGCTGGCCAGGCACTCCAGCGTGGACCCCCCCTGAAGGGGCTGTAGCTAGCCTGCAAACAGCCATCAGACCCTAACCCAGGCTGGCCACACCCTCATGGGGTATGGGTCCCCGCTGGGGGGCTTGGCCAGCCTGCCAACAGCCATCAGCCCCTCACCCAGGCTGGCCAGGCACCCCAGCAGGGACCTCCCACCCTGAAGGGGCTGTGGCCAGCCTGCAAAGAGCCATCAGACACTCACCCAGGCTGGCCAGGCACCCCAGCAGGACCCCCCTCCCTGAAGGGGGTGTGGCTAGCCTGAAAACGGACCTCAGCCCCTCACCCAGGCTGGCCAGGCACCTCAGCGGGGACCCCCACCCTGAAGGGGATGTGGCCAGTCTGAAAATGGCCCTCAGCCCCTCACCCAGGCTGGCCAGGCACCCCAGCAGGATCCCCACCCTGATCCGGGACACCCATCAGGGCAAACCATCTGGCCCCCACCCATGCACCAGGCCTCTATCCTATATAATAAAAGGGTAATACGCAAATTGACCCTAACAGCAGAGTGACTGGGAATCACTGATCACTATGACACACACTGACCACCAGGAGGCAGACGCTTAATGCAGGAGCTGCCCCCTGGTGGTCAGTGTGCTCCCACAGGGGGAACTCTGCTCAGCCACAAGCCAGGCTGACGGCTGCCAGAACAGCGGTGGTGGTGGGAGCCTCTCCCGCCTCCTCAGCAGCGCTAAGGATGTCTGACTGCAGCTTAGGCCTGCTCCCCGCTGGCAAGTGGACATCCCCCGAGGGCTCCCGTGTTGCCAGAGGGATGTCTGACTGCCAGCTTAGGCCCAATCCCCCGGGGAGCAGGCCTAAGCCAGCAGGTGGTCATCCCCTGAGGGGTCCCAGACTGTGAGAGGGCACAGGTCGGGCTAAGGGACCCTCCTGAGTACACAAATTTTTGTGCACCAGGCCTCTAGTATTTTATTAAAAAAAAAAAAATTATAGCCCTTCCGGTGTGGCTCTGGTTGAGCATTGACCTATGAATCAGGAGTCATGGTTGGATTCCTGGATAGGGCACATGCCCAGTGGGGGCTATGCAGGATACAGCCGATCAATCATTCTCTCTTCTCATTGATGTTTCTCTCTTTTTCCCTCCCTTCCTCTCTGAAATACATAAAAATATTTTTTTAAAAGAATTTTCCCTTTTGGCATTTCATTTTGAGTTGGGACCCAGGCTTCAGACTTGATTTTATTTACTTATTTTCTAAGTTTTCAAAATTAATGTTGACATTAAGAGTCAAATGTTTACAATTTGCAGCATAATATATTAAGGATGTATGCTGAAATGTATTTCAAACAGAATAAATTCTTGCATTTCCTAATTAAGCTCTTTTTCTATAGATACTGGTCTTGGTTTTGTCTTTATAATTAAGAAAACAAAACCAAACAAAAAAAGAAATTGAAGAATCCATAGTTTAGAAGTATGTAGAATACACTAGAAGTCCATTTAGAAGAGATATTTCTTTTAATTTGAACAGAACTTACATTCTTTTAAAGTTTTATGTAAGCAAGTATATAATTTGCAATTATGTTTTAAATTATTTTCTAAATGAAATTAAAATTCTTCCTCTTTCAGATATTGACAGAGCAAGTATGTACTCAAGTTGTACATAAACCACATCCAGAGCCAGACTCTACAGTGAAAATTCAGAATCCAAGTAAGCAAACAGCAATTATTTTATTTTATTTTAATGCAATAGTAACATGGTAATATATCAGACTAAATCTCCTTTTTTCAAACCATCTAAATTCATTATGGTGCTTACATAGTTCATAACACTTGAAAACCACCCACCATGGTGCTAAGCCTTTAGTTGAAAAATCAGTAAATATTTTTTGAGTGGAAGATATGATGCAGTTATAAATCTATACCATGCCTTTTTGTTATTGTTGTTCTTTTACAGTGATTCTTAAGGTAGTGGCAACTTTGTTAAAAAACTCTACACCAAGTGCAGAACTGATGGAAGTTCGTCGTTTATTTTTATCTGACATGATAAAACTTTTCAGTAACAGCCGTGAAAATAGAAGGTATGCAATTTGAATACTATTACAAAACAAAACTGTATTCCATAATTAACCTCAGTTCCTTTTCTTTATTTTCAATCTCTTTCAGAGAAAAAAATTTCTAATCTTTTCCACTTTGCTAAATACTTTTATTTTTATCCTCACCTGATGATATATTTTTCCCATTGATTTGGAAAGCGATGGGGGGGGGGGGGGGGGGAGAGAACTACGAATGGCTGGGTTGCTTCCTTATGAGCCCGACTGGGGCTGAGTATAGAACCTGCAATCAAGGTACATGCCCTGTGACCCTTTGGTCTGTGGGCCCAATGCTCTAACCAGTAGGCAAACCAGCCAGGGCGTTGAATACTTTTAATCATCAGAAGACACTGCATGTTTCTTTAATATAATCTGCAGTTAGCATACTTCCACTTATATCAATGTTTTTACTTATATGGGTGTTATATTTTAATTGAATATATGGATATATACCCACAAACCATTATTTAAAATGCACTGTTCCTTTTGGTGCTTTCTATAACTATCACCAATAATAGTTTTAATTATAATTGTGTTGGAGTAGCTCATATTCAACCATGCTTTTTCTGAATTTGTCTGATAACTGATTGTTATCATGTATTTTTGAGCTGGTTACCTAGGACAGTGATGGCGAACCTTCTGAGCTTGGAGTGTCAGCATTTTGAAAAACCCTAACTTAACTCTGGTGCCGTGTCACATATAGAAATTTTTTGATATTTGCAACCATAGTAAAACAGACTTATATTTTTGATATTTATTTTATATATTTAAATGCCATTTAACAAAGAAAAATCAACCAAAAAAATGAGTTCGCCTGTCACCTCTGACACGCGTGTCATAGGTTCGCCATCACTGACTAGGACATGGAGCCATGGTTGCTGCCTGAGTCATTAATTTAACAAATATTGATTGTCTGGTGTGTATAAAGCACCTTGCTGCATAGGTCGTCTCAGTATACAGTCTCAATACAGTTTAGTGGGAAAGAACAATAAAGCAGTGGTTATTTTACAAGATATTAAGTGCATCGTGAGTGCTGCAGGCTATGAGGGAGTAGAGAAATAACAACTTAATCTGACTGGGAAAGTTAGAAAAGCAGTTTTAATGATAATTTGGATTTTTCCAGATATAAAAATGGGGGAACGCCATTCCAAGTGTAGAATATAGAATATGCAGAATGATTGTACCTTCGTTGACCTAGGTGCAGTTTTCACTATTTATCTAAATTTCAAAATAGTAAATTCTAATATAATTTAGATGTTTTTAATGAATATATTTTTCCCACTAGATGTTTATTGCAGTGTTCAGTATGGCAGGATTGGATGTTTTCTCTTGGCTATATCAATCCTAAAAATTCTGAAGAACAGAAGATTACTGAGATGGTCTATAATATCTTCCGGATTTTGTTGTATCATGCAATAAAATATGAATGGGGAGGCTGGAGAGTCTGGGTGGATACACTCTCAATAGCCCATTCCAAGGTAACAGAGATTTAGCATTTTATATCATCTAATTTTCATCTGTGGGTTAATTAAATGGCTATAAATGCTCATCTGGTGCCATCTTCTGAGCATTTTCCATCAAGGCCGATTCCTCCTTCCCAGTTTTCTCTCTTTTCTGTTTTGTTTCCCCCCCCCCCCCCGCTTCTGTTTATACTCTAATAGATCTTGAAGTCTTATATATCATTTGATTGAAACCTCAGGTTTATAAATTAGGAATTTTAGACCCCAAAGGTGACCCCACATATATAGCAGATCTGAGAACTTGAGTCTGAACCAATTGCCCTTTTAAAAAATAAAACATACCTAAGAATATTTTATGGACTTTACTTTTTAATATTTTAAAAAAGCAGCCAGAAATTATTTTTATTTACAAGTGAATTATAAATATATTTAAAGTGTTTAATTTTAGTGGTATTTTTAATTGCATTATCATTTCTTTATTTTTAATCCTAGAAATCTAAATACTTATATTTAAAATAGTATCTAATCTTTAGTAGAATGAAGACAGTTTTCCAACTCCATTTTTGGGACTTGATTTCATCTTCCATAAAATGAAAGGGTTTTTGTATCAAGATAATCTCCAAAGGGAGGTCCATTACAAACTAAAATTTTCTTATCCTATGACTTAATTAGAAATTAATATCATATGTGCCTCTAAGGAAAAATTTTGAACTTATTTTTAATTTTAGAAGAGCTTTTATTGCTGTTAATACCTTAAACTTTATAATGTATTGGTACCTTACTTTTATTATTACACTAACAAATTTGAAAATAGTATTTTGTAGGAAAAGATATTGCATTTTTTTATTATGACATTATTACAGATGCCCCCCTATTTCCTCCCCTTTGCCCTCCTCCACCAGACATTGCATTTTATGTAATATATATAAAAGAATTCTATCTAAAATATCAAATTAAAGTAGCCTATGTAAAAATAAAATTGTGATGTTTTAACAGTTTATAATTGTATGTATTTATAGATTTGTGTGGGTTTTTTAAAACAATTGTTGAAATAGGCACACATATGAGTAATGGGTGGTGAAATCTGATCTAGTTATAGTATTGGAACTGTATATTAGTCACTTCTTCAATTTAGCTCAAATACCTCAAATATGTAGGAGTTCAACTGGCATGTTAGGTAACGGCAACATTGAAATACTTAACCTAAAAGAAAAGATCACTATTTAAAACATTAATATTGTTAATTTACCTAACTTAGTATTAATACATGCTGTGTTTGATAAATTAAAATTCTTGGCACCATTTTCCTATTATTAACATAACTAGGGGCCCAGTGTACAAATTCGTGCACCTTGAAAGGAACTGTGGGCCGCAAGGCTGCAGTGGGCACAGGGACAGGTCTTGGCTCATCCTCCCCGGCCCCTCCCGCTGTGCCCCCCCCATCCCCTGTCTGCAGGCAGCCCCCTCCCACTGCTGCGGCTCCCACACACTGAAGGGCGCCGGCCCCACTCGCACCTGCTGACGGTGCAGAGCAATTGGTGCCGTTGCCAGCAGCAGGTGAAAGCAGTGGTTTTGGTGCCGACTGCAGGTGCAAGCAGGGCTGGCGCCAGCAGTGGATGTGAGAAGTGGCTCCACCACCTGCAGCAAGTGCAAGTGGGGCCGTCGACAGCAGTGGGTGTGAGAGGCAGCTGCCAGCCACGATCCTCAGGAGCAGGGGGAGGTGGAGAAGCCCTGAGGGGCGACTGGGGCTGGCAGCCGCCACTCACAGCCGCTGACAGTGCCGAGCGACTGGGGCAAGCACTGGGTGCCGGTAGCAGGTGCAAGCGGGGCCGTCGCCGGTAGCAGGTGCAAGCGCCGTGCAGGACCATGGCACGCGAGAGCAAAGAATTTTCAGTAACCAACAGAGGCTCGCCCTTGATGGCAGCGACTGGCCCCACCTTGGTCTGGCACCCCAACTCACCTGCTCCACCATCTCATGCCTGCCATGTTCCGCGCATGCCCCCCTGGTGGTCAGCGCACGTCATAGTGACCAGTTGTTTGGTTGTTCGATTGTTCCCCTGTTCAGTCTATTTGCATATTAGGGTTTTATATATATAGATTTTACTTGTATCTTTTATTTCTTCTTGGTATATTTAAAATGCCTTAATGTTTTTTCCTTTGTTTCTAAGGTCACTTATGAAGCACATAAAGAATACCTAGCCAAAATGTATGAAGAATATCAGAGACAAGAAGAGGAAAACATTAAAAAGGGAAAGAAAGGGAATGTGAGCACCATCTCTGGTCTTTCATCACAGACAACAGGAGCAAAAGGAGGAATGGAAATTCGAGAGATAGAAGATCTTTCACAAAGCCAGAGCCCAGAAAGTGAGACAGATTACCCCGTCAGCACAGACCCTGGAGACTTGCTCATGTCAACAAAAGTGTCAGATGATATTCTTGTGAATTCAGATAGACCGAGAAGTGGTGTACATGTGGAAGTGCATGATCTTTTAGTTGACATAAAAGCAGAGAAAGTGGAAGCAACAGAAGTAAAGCTGGATGATATGGATTTATCACCAGAGACCCTAGTAGGTGGAGAGAATGGTGCCCTTGTGGAGGTTGAATCTTTGTTGGATAATGTATATTGTGCTGCTGTTGAGAAACTCCAGAACAATGTACATGGAAGTGTTGGTATCATTAAAAAAAATGAAGAAAAAGATAATGGCCCATTGATAACATTAGCAGATGAGAAAGATGATCTTCCTAATAGTAGTACATCATTTCTCTTTGACAAAATACCCAAACAGGAAGAGAAACTCCTTCCTGAACTTTCTAGCAATCACATTATTCCGAATATTCAGGATACACAAGTGCATCTTGGTGTTAGTGATGATCTTGGGTTGCTTGCTCACATGACTGGTAGTGTAGACTTAACTTGTGCAAGTATAATAGAAGAAAAAGAGTTCAAAATCCATACAACTTCAGATGGAATGAGCAGTATTTCTGAAAGAGACTTATCATCTAAAGGGTTAGAGTATGCTGAAATGACTGCTACAACTCTGGAAACTGAATCTTCTGGTAGTAAAATTTTACCAAGTATTGATGCCGGAAGTATAGTTTCAGATACTGAGAGATCTGATGATGGCAAAGAATCAGGAAAAGAGATCCGAAAAATTCAGACCACTACTACAACACAAGTAAGTTACCTAACATGAGTTCTAAAAATGCATTAAATAGATGTTGCATTGTTAGCATTAAAGCAGAGTAATTTATTACCAGTTACACTATGCTTATATTTAATTATGGTAAAATAGTATTTTATCGAATTGAATAGTATGGTAGTACATATTAAAGAAATTTAAAGTAGCTGAATTATATTTCCAGTTATGTGTAACTTTGCTCAATCTCTCTGGGCCTGAACTTGCTTATATTGTACAACAGATTGTACTAGATGAAAATATGGCTATTAGGGGCTCACCCAGTTCTAACATTTTATGACTCTGTAACTACATGTACACATTTTGTACTCAATATCTTTGCTCTGAATACTTAATTAAAATTTTTTTGTTGTCGTTGTTGAAAGTATTACAAATGTCCCCTTCATCCACCCATTGACCCCCTCCCCCTGGTCCCACCCCTTCCCCAGCACCAGCCCCAAGCTTTCCCGGCACTATTATCTGACAATCGGCTTTGTGTATAAGTTCATTGGTAAATCTCTTCCCACACCCTCCACCCCACCACTGCTTCCCTCCGAAATACATCAGTCTGTTGTATGCTTCAATGTCTCTCTATCTTTTTTGTTCATCAGATTTTTTTCATTAGATTTCATATGTAAGTGAGATCATGTGATACTTGTCTTTCTCTGACTGGCTTATTTTGCTTAGCTTAATACTCCAGATCCCTCCATGCTGTATCAAAGGGTAAGAGATCCTTTTTGACAGCTGCATAATATTTCATTGTGTAAATGTACTACAGTTTTTTAATCCATTCATCTACTGATTTGCACTTGGACTGTTTCCAAGCTATTTTACATAATGCTGCTATGAACATAGAGGTGCATATATTGTTTCTGAAGGGTGTTCCTGGCTTCTTAGGATATATTCCTAGAAGTGGAATCTCTGAGTCAAATGGCATTTCCATTTTTTGTTTTTTGAGGGAACTCCACACTGTTTTCCATAGCGGTTGTACCAGTCTGCATTCCCACCAGGAGTGTGCTAGGGTTCCTTTTTCTCCACATCCTTCCCAGGAAAATGGACACATTCCTAGAAAAATACAATCTTCCAAAACTAAAACAGGAAAAAGCAGAAAACCTGCATAGGCCAATAACAACTGATGAAACCATTCTCCTTAAGAAGCAGGACAGGGTTGTCCACTTTCACCACTTTTATTCAACACTAGAGGCCCGGTGCACAAAATTCATGCATGGGGGGGGGGTGTACCTCAGCCGGGCCTGCACCCTCTCCAATCCGGGACCCCTCAGGGGATGTCCGACTGCCGGTTTAGGCCCGATCCCTGTGGGATAGAGCCTAAACTGGCAGTCGGGCATCCCTCTCACAATCCAAGACTGCTGGCTCCTAACCGCTCACCTGCTTGCCTGCCTGATCACCCCTAACCACTCTGCCTGCCTGCCTGATCTCCCCGAACCGCCTCTGCCTGCCTGCCTGATGCCCCTAACTGCTCCCCTGCCAGCCTGAGCACCCCTCACCACTCTACCCTGCCGGCCTGATCACCCCTAACCGCTCTCCCCTTCCGGCCTGATCACCTTTAACTGCTCCGCCTGCCTGCCTGATAGCCCCTAACCGCCTCTGCCTCGGCCCCCACCACCGTGGCTTTGTACGGAAGGACATCTGGTCTATCTGGTCTAATTAGCATATTACCCTTTTATTAGTATAGATAGCACCAGAAGTCCTAGTCACAGCGATCAGACAAGAAGACAAAAGGCATCCAAATTGGAGAGGAGGAATTAGAACTGTCATTATTTGCAGATGACATGATATTTTATATAGAAAGCCATAAAGACTCCACCAAAAAACTACTAGATTTAATAAATGAATTCAGCAGTGTAGCAGGATACAAAATTAACACCCAGAAATGGATGGCAATTTTATCCACCAGTAATGAATTCTCATAAAGAGAAACTAAAAAAAAAATCCCATTTACCTTGCAACAAAAAAATTAAGATACTTAGGAATAAACTTAACCAAATAGGTAAAAGACCTGTACTCATAATTAATTTTAACCTTTTAAGCTTCAGTCCCAAACCTGTTCTGTGGATTATAGAAAAGAGGACTTGGAGCCCAGATTGAATTGATAGATGAAATGAAGGGGAATGGAAAGAGGACATGATATTTATCAAGTGCCTGCTATGTTCCAGGCACTGTGATATATGTTTTCAGATTTAATCCTCACAGCAACCCTGTGAGGTAGGTAATATGGCTGAGGAAATTTGCAGTTATTAGCAGTGAGAATTTTTTTACAACCACGTGGGTAAGAATTTATTATGAGAAAATTAAAGGCCTGGTGGTGAGGAAATGTTAGTGCTGCAGTTTGGGCCTCACTAGAGTAAACTGAAAAATGGATGCTTTTTTCTGATGTGGATTTTAATTGTTGATCTTTGAGGTTTAAGTTTACTTCCTTATTTTCTAGGCTAACTAATGCCTAGAATTAAGAGTTGAAAAAAACTTTTACCTTTTATGATTTGCTTTGTTGCTGTTCTCTGAGTTTTACACTCACTGTAAATTTAACATGTTCTATTATAAAGAGTAAACCATATACCTAACTAGTGCCTTTGTACTCTAATACGATTCCTTAATAATAGATTCTGTGTGAAGGAAAAGTATTTTTATTTTTGTCTCTGTTAACTACCAATTCCCATTTTTGTGGCAGTTGTACTACAGTGATAATTGTCAGGGTATGGGAATATTGAATTAGGTAGAGATTTAAAATAAAGGACAGCATGATGCATTGTTTAGTGAACACAATAATCATTAGGTTTGTCTGGTTTTCATTCAGAGTGCATAGGCATTTTCTGGTTTTTCATTTTATCAAATGCATTTGCTTTTTCTAAATTGAAGTATTATGAGCAAAATAGACTTTAAAGTTAACTTGAATCTGTTCAATTAATATTTCTTTTAATCTTGTGTTTTTAACTACAATTAGTTGATGACATATATCCAGTATACTTCACTTTCATAAGGAAGAAATATAGGCTACTATAAAGCCTCCAAAATCAGGGGTAAAGAGGGTCTGGTTTTAAGTATGAACATTGTTATTAAACTTAGGTCATTTGATTTTTTCCTTTGTTTGTGAAACTGCAAAATAAAAATAGTAGTAGTAGCCCTCAGCTCTAAAAGGTTCCTGAGCAGGGAATCACCAGGTGAAAAAAAAAAAAAACTATATATATATATATATATATATATATATATATATATATATATATATATCCCCACACACCACCTAGCTACTAAGTCATAAGCAAAAGCTTTACTCACACACTTACTTTACTATACTTATTGTTTTCATTTTGAAATCAAGAATTTCTTTTGCACTCTACAAATGTTCACCTTTTATTTCTCTAGGCTGTTCAAGGTCGGTCTCTTACACAACAGGACAGAGACCTCCGAGTTGATTTAGGATTTCGAGGAATGCCAATGACTGAGGAACAGCGGCGTCAGTTCAGCCCAGGTCCACGCACTACAATGTTTCGTATTCCTGAGTTTAAGTGGTCTCCAATGCACCAACGACTTCTCACCGATTTACTATTTGCTTTAGAAACAGATGTACATGTTTGGAGAAGGTAGAAATATTTTTTTTCTAGAAATAAGACTACTCTCATTTAAGAAATGTCTACCTTTTTATCTTTTACTCTTAAAATTAATACCACATACTAAATGTATTCTGTTGATGAGCTTATAAGATATATGCATTGTTAAAATAAAATTTTAAATTATTTTATGACACCTATTTTTAGAGACTATATCAGTTCAAATATAATCACTTAATGAAAACCAAGTGTGCATAAATTAAATCATTTCCTTGCCTCACTTTTGATTTAATTTTTAATAGCAAGTGTACAACAAATTGATTATGAGTGTGTGTCATTTATATATGCAAGCATATAAATTAGGAAATTGATGGTACTCTGTAGCAGATTATGCCACTATCACAAGTATCAGTGGCACAGTATTCTCAAGACTCAAATAGGGCTCCTCTGCTTCTCCTGATTTTTCTTCTAAGATTCAAGGTGGTTGCTTCAGCTCCCAGGATTGAATCAATGTAGGAAACTTGCTCAAACTAGAGGGTATGGAGGACTCGTCTTCTTCCTCCTTCATATCCTTCTTTCCTCCTCTTCCTTTTTTCCTTCTCCATTCCTCTTCATTTCTTTCCTTTTTTCTCCTCTTTCTCCTCTTCTTCTCTTTCTTTCTTCTTTCTTCTTTTATGTTTTGTTTTAATTGAAGCCACTCAAGAAATTTCCCCCTTATATCTCACATGCTAGCAGGATCATAGGCTCTTCTCAAAGATAATCACCAGCAAAAGGGAATCCTATATAATAAAACCCTAATATGCAAATCAACCAAACAGTGGAATGACCAGTGCTCAGGGATAGTGCCGCTCAGCCAGAAGCCTGGCTCATAGCTGGCAAGCACAGCGGTGGCGGTGGGAGCCTCTCCTGCCTCCACTGTAGGCGGGCAATAAGGAACGAGGGGTCCCAGACTGCTAGAGCCCCAGACTACGAGAGGGATGTCTGACTGCTGGCTTAGGCGGACTTCCCCCAAGGGGTTCCAGACTGTGAGAGGGTGCAGACCACGCTGAGGGACCCCCCAGTGCAAGAATTTCATGCACCGGGCCTCTAGTGGAATTATGACTGATCTATACAGAGCAATATTGGTCAGTAACCTAGTAGCTGGAGTGAGGCCAACCTTTCCTATACCCGATCTAGTTCAATAATAGAACAAAATCTTGATTGTGTTAGCATGGAAAAGGAATATGGAAGTAGTCAAGGTCTGCCACATAATGTTTTTACTTCTGATGTTATTTTATTAGTTTTTCCTTAGTCTACTGATGTATAGAAACAAAGGTATTTTCATTGCTAGTGTTGTTACATGCTAAATTACCTACAGATGATAAAGAAGGAACCTAGAATACTATGAAAGACATTAAGGTTAACATGAATATCAATGTATGAAAATTGTGTGATTTTCTAATTACAGTATTAGTGGCTTCTAAGTGAGTGAAAGTCAGTTTTCTTTCCTTTAACATACTGTGTATCTTTGTTTCCTTTCAAGGGCTCTCAAAAAATTTCTGAAACAGAATTCTATATAATTAAAAAAAATTTAAAGACAGAACTTATATTTAGGACAGGGGGAAACATATTGAGATCTAAGATATAATATACTAGAGGCCCGATGCACGAAATTCGTGCAAGAGTAGGCCTTCCTTTCCCCGGCTGCTGGCACCAGCTTCCCTCTGGCACCTGGGACCCTGGCTTCCCTCCCAACTCTGGCTTCATTCAGAAGGTTGTCCGGAAGGATGTCCAGTTTAATTGGCATATTACGCTTTTATTATTATAGATGATATTGTACAGTTCTAAAAGTTGAGAATCATTAACTTAAATTTGATCGTGAAGTAGTTTCACATTAGAATATAGTTCATATTCTTGACTGTCACCAAACTAAAGCAGTGTATTTCTCTGAATATCTACATTGCATGTTTTGTATGGGGAAGCTCTACTGCCAACCTTTGAGGTCTTTTCTCTTTTTATTCAATAAATCCTTGTATTTTTGCTGATTTATTTATATTCTCCTACTACATCACTTCTGTGATTAGCAATATATGTTTTCAGTATGGCTGGTCAGAGGTAGGGGGCTGGAGTCTGGTGATGCAACAAACTGAAACTGCATAAAAGGTAGCAAAACATTGTTAACTAGCCAGTTGTTCTGCCTTTTAATACAAAATGAATAACTTTGGCAAAAATAAATATTTTCAGCCAAATTCATTGAGATAGTCATAAACCTTTGAATATATTTCTTGGGAAACAAAATGCTAGATTAATACACACACATAATAACCATGTAAAGGTACTAAATTTTTGGTAATATAAAATCTCAATTTTAAATTATATTATTTTCTGAGAACTCCGTTTTATATTTGCCTAGCTCTTCATTATTTGTCACTTAAAAATGTTGTTATAAACTGTCTACATTTCTTATTAAGCCAAGGAATTGTTAATTTGCATTTTGTTTTTCTGCTATTTTAGCCATTCCACAAAGTCTGTAATGGATTTTGTCAATAGCAATGAAAACATTATTTTTGTACATAACACAATTCACCTCATTTCCCAAATGGTAGACAACATCATCATTGCTTGTGGAGGAATTTTACCTTTGCTCTCTGCTGCTACATCACCAAGTGTAAGTACTTTGCCTCCATCTAGTGGTTATGTTGTATAATTACTTGACTAGAGCACCTCAGTGGTGTTCCATACTGTACACAGGTTTATAAGGCCCGGGACTCATAAAAAAAGGTATCCAAAAACTTAGGCTCTAAGTTTATAGATGGATTTTTAACAAAACATGTTCATCTAAGGGAACTTTTAACTATATGAAATTATATTTATCCATTCATATTAATGTTTATTTGTTAGTTTTGGGTTCCAGCTATGTGTATTTATGAAAATATTTCTCTGGTAATTAAAATAAATACTTCTTAGAAATAGTCATAACTAGAAATTATTAACTTTATTTTGTGTATGTTGTTTATCCCTTAAAATATAATATAATACACTGTTAAAATCCTTGTTCTGTAAATCTTGATGTTCTAAATAAAAGTATATACTTAGTCATGAATATAAATTTAGAAAAAATCATCATTATAAATGCAATCTCATGTAATTTATTTGACATATTATTTCTAAACTTAATATTATTCTATCTAGGATGTTTATCTTCCTGCTATCTGAGATTTGAATTTGTTTCAAAGAGAACCAAATTAATGATTTCTAGGAGTGTTTCTTATTTAAAACTTAGGCACCTAGATAGAAAAATTACAAAACATGCTATTTTTATGCTATCTTAAAAATTTCACAATCATTGAAATCCTCCGAAATCTTTATGTTACTCACATGGCCTTTAATAGCATTTTTATCTGACTTTATTTGCTGGTTCAACATTTATTTAAAAAAATAGTTTTGTCTCTATATAAAACATTGAAATGTATTAATATAATAAGATTGAAAGTCAATCAGTGTTAATTATGTTATATATAATATAGTAGGTAAGTGCTAACTTTATATTTTAGTTATCACTTTAAAAAATATCTCTGATCCATATAAAAAAATCTTGACACCATAGCTGTCTACTGAAATGAGAAAGAATAGAAAACTATGCTTCCCATATTACCTGTGTTCTTGCTGCCATATTGGAAACTCATCTCTAAGCCCAAGAAGTATACTTTTTTCCAAAGAGAGACCTGTTTTGTTAAGATGTCTTTTACTAGCCCCGGCCAGGTATCTCAGTTGATAAGAGCATCATCCCCTATACATCAAGGTTGTGGGTTTGATCCCTGGTCAGGGCACATACAAGTATCAACCAATGCATTTGTAAATAAGTGGAACAACAAATCATTATTTCTCTCTCTCTCTCTGTATGTCTCCCCCCCCCCTCAAATCAATAAAGAAATTTTTTAAAAAGAGGGTGATTTAGTTCCATTTTTTTTAAATAAAAGATGCCTTTTACTTGGTAAGGCAGTGTTTCTAAATTGATCTCTGGCTTTATTTCATCATTAACACACTTTTTCTACATGACTCTTTTGCTCACTACACTTTTGTCATTGCTGCCACTCCCAAAGCAACCTTGAAACTTAATATTAGCAGCAAAAGATTGTACTTTCAAATCCCCATTCTCTCACAGGTACATATACTTCAATTTCATCCATGAATTTACTCAAGAAGTCAAGAAAACATGCAGGCTAGTTCAGGCAGGTGTGCAGCAGAACATATCATCATTAGGACTTTAATGGAATTAGTAGCTAACCAAGGAAATAGAGCCAGGAAAAAAATCGTTGAGTGCAGATATCCTGTGAGATTAATATACTATCCCTTCTTTTAATCTGATTCTCTCTGGAGATACATATCAAATACCAGTAAATTGACAATTGTGTATGATTTTAAAAAAGCATTATAATACTGAGGCAGGGAGAATTGTTTTTCTCTTGTCTTTTATACTCTAAAAACTGAATAAATCAATGTTTTCCTTCTGGCATTTTTTTCATCATATAAATTTTGTTTTATGTCTTGTAAATTATCATTTATTGTCAAGAAATTTTAGAAGTTTGTATTGAAATTCATTTTTAAATATATCATTTTAATTTTTCTGCAGAACAAAAAATTGGCTTTATATAAAGTTAACAGTTGGTGCTAAAATTTTCATAGGTTTCATATATTCACATTACTAAATAGCCTTCCAGATTTTAAAGCTAAAAGATCTCTATCAAGATAGGGAAATATTAAATTAATGAAGTATGTTACTGATAAATATTATAATATTTCACTACCCAAATTTGCTTATTTTTATTTTATAATGAATGTACAGTAAAGATACTGACATTTTGATGTTTGATTTTCAAACATACTACCTGTGCAATTTTGACTAATATAGTTTGAGTTTGAAATTACTTAAAGCCTAAACTGTTTTCAAAAGACTTGGAAATTCATTCAGTAGTAGAAACTTTTCTTCTTTGTCTCTCTATATTTCTGTTATTTTGATTCATTAACTGATTTTACCTATGCCTGATTATATACCAATTTTATGTTCTTTGAATAAACTGTGTCCCTAAAAGAAACAGCTAGAACCATTTCTCCCACTTGATACTAGTGGAACTGTATTTGGTGCTGACTGCTGACTATCGTTTTCTATTCCTTGACTATATAATATTCTTGCTAAAAATTGTAATGTAATAGAGGGGGAAAGTTAGAAAGGAGAAGATTGAATAAAGAAGGAGTTAGAACCAAAATATGGAGCTTTTTAACTTAGTTTTAAAATGTAAAAAGCCAAGGGACATATTTGGAAGGAATAAGTGAAAAAGGAATCATTGACAACATCAGATTTACCAAAGAGAAACATTGTCATATAGATGCCATTAGAATTTTAAAAGAGAAATAAGAACTATTTGAAACTAATGCTTGAGTGATCTGATAACTTTGTTTAGGTTTGTGGAGTTTTTCAAAATATTCATGCATTTTATGTGGGGACATGCATTTAATGAAAAGTTATGAGAAATGATGATATGGCAGTGGTTAGCAAACTTTTTCTATATGGATCAGATAGTAAATATTTTCAGTTTTGTGGGCTGTATGGTCTCTGTCCCATGTATTCAACTATGCTTTTGCAGCCATAGACAGTTACATAAAGGATTTGGATATATGTGTGTCTCAATAAAACTTTATTTATAAAAACAGCCAGTGGGGCAGATTTGACTTGTGGGTTATAGTTTGCATCATTTCTTCAGGTAAATACAAATATCATAATAAATGTTTTGGTGTGAAATTTATTACTTATTACAAATTTAGTGTGAAATTTTAATAGAGCTTACCATTTATTACAAGTTATTTTTTATAAGCAATTTTTGGAATATTACAGGCATTATGTTCTACTAGGAGAGATGTAACTTTTCTCAGCCATGCTACTTTTCTTTAGCATTTGACATGTCTAATGTTGAGATTGTATTTAATTAGGAGAGTGTAAGTAGAATGCTAAGTATTCTGCATAGTTATCTATTTTTAAAAATGACTCAAAGCTCAGCACAAGAATATGTCTTTCCCATATAATTTACTTCTTATTATAAAAAAACAAACTTGTTTTCTGTTATCAGTAAGACTCAGACATGATCTTTTGACTTTATGGTTTAATATAAGGTATATGAGTTTTAACATAAGATAAACCTTATATTTTAACTTGGGTTCTACCACTTCCTGGATATGACCTTAACTGCAACTTCGTCATTTATTAAAAGGTGTTCATTTTACTGATCCCATAGGGAGTTTGTTGAAAATTGTTAGATATATATATGTAAAGTGCTCTAGAGAAGCTCTTATTGAATGTTTCCTTCATTTAGTTCCTTTTGGAACTATTCAGAATTTTATCATAATAGAATAATCTTCTCATTTATAAACTAAAGCTGTCATACTCAAAATTCTGAAGTTTGAAAGAGGATATTTGAGACAATTTTAGTTATTATGGGTTTTGATGGCAAAATACTAAACCGATATAATTTTTTTGCCTGTTGTTTCCATGAGATTGGCATAGTGCTTGTCTATTTTCTGCCCTGGGACCTTATATGAATACAACAATCCATACTAAGGATAACATTTGTGTATTGCTGTTGCAGTATCATCATGTACGAAAATTTGAGCTGTTTATATTCATCTTTCTTATAAGAAAATATCTTAATGAAAACTTCAAGGGAAAAAAAGTATAGTGATAGAATATTTATATCATAGTGAACACCTTGAGCTTAATATCCATAGAAGAATAGGAGTTTATTGGAGTTTCAATTTTGCCTATATCATTTAAAATCATATGTGGCATAGAAAATAAATTACAAAAATAATTTCAAGTCTTTAATTAGGACCAATTGTTTTAACTTTAGACCTCTTAGTATGTATTTTGACCAATCTTTGTTTTCAGAAAGGAACATTATTTTTGCTGATTTTTTTGGAGTTAATGTTTTCATGATTAGCTATTTGAATCAAACTCTTATTTACTAGTATTTTCTACACATTTTGCAAGTTGGTCATAACTGAAAGCAAGAAATAGGAGGAAAAAATGAAGAAAAGCAAGGAACATGTATCATCTACAAATTGCAAAATGACTTTGTGATTTTAGATTGACCATTTTGGTCAGTCATCCATAACACTGAATGCATAGAACTTAATTCAGTGTCATCTATGGTTTATTTTCTCTGTTATAGAAAAATAATTGAGACTGATATTTCTGGCTTTCCTAATAGTTTCAAAGTCATAAGAAAGAAGAACAACTTTTTCTCTTTAAAAATGATGACAAAATCTTACTATTGGTAATGTTTTCTTACCATTATCAGAATATTTAGTTAATAGATTTAAAATTATTTTTTGTTTTATCTCATAACACTGATTATACTTTTTTATTGTCAGGAAGATTTTGTATGTTTTCCTATACCATGTACCATTTAAATAGTGTATTTTGAAATTTATGCTCACATATATTTGATCAGAGAATAGGAACCGTTGATGACTTTCACTGTAAACAATTCTATCCAAAATTTTCAATATATTAAATATAATTCTTACAAGATTCTGAAACTGACTAAAATATATATGTATTTAGGTTAGTTCATATGCAGACTCCATTTAGTACCAGGTATATCAATAAATTCTTTTCTAGCAAGGGAAAGTGGTCTTTAAGTTATAATCACTCAAATATTTTACCTTTATTAACTTCTGGGGGATTTGATGTATAGGAAGGGCTCCAAATTATAACATAATTTTTAAAGAAAAATTCTACAAGTATGGTATAAATAGTTTATTTTCCTAAGTCATTTCTGCCTAAACCAATACTGGCTTTTACAGAAACATTATTCTAGTTTACTTATTAAATATTTCTTTAGCCATCTGCTAGAAAAAGATACTTAATTTACAAAATAGGATATGCATAATTTCTAATACATAACTTACGTTTATATACATGTTATTTGGGCAGAGTTATTCTAATGAAAAAAATAAACAACTCTAAATATTTGATTTCAATCATTATAATTTATAAAATGAATACCTCTTCTGATATTTTTGCTTTTAATAAAATACTCAAATATAATTCTTAAATATATTATTTTGTGTTTCAATTTTATATTGTATTTTTATTTAATTTTAATAATTTTCTTTTCTTGTACTTTTTTGGTCTGTTGTCTGTTTTGTCTAATGCATGTCCAGGGTTCTAAGGTTAGTATTAACTTCAGTAATTTTCAGGTGTTTAGTTTTAAATTTTATTTTTACTTATTTATGAATTTTTTGACTTGGTTATATTTTGAGTTTCCATACCATCTTTAACATTAGGCATGCCTTCAGCATATTTAAAAAATTCACTGAATATTCTTAGTTTATTGATGAATTACTATTTTATTATACAATAGAGTATCATAATGTAATGAAAACAATGTTTCAGTCATATGTACAATCAGATGTTAGATGGTTCCAATGAAAGGAAATTGGATGGAATCTATTATTTTAAGATTAGTAGTAATCATATGTGAATGCTCTTTATTTTTAAAGCTGATATGATTTTTATAACATTTCATTAAAATTGTAAATTATTTTTATGTGTAATGTAATAAGAACTCCCTTTTAAGTTACGGTTTGTGTTAAAATGAGTACTTTTTATTTAAAAATGTGTTTAGTCAAAGATACGATTTGGCAAATTATATGAAAGTTAATAATTTTGTTTATAATTTCTATTTATAATTCACTCATTTAAAAATGAAAGCCCTAGCAGGTTTGGCTCAGTGAATGGAGCATCAGCTGGTGTACTGAAGTGTCCCAGGTTTGATTCCGATCAAGGGCATGTGCCTCGGTTGCAGGCTCAATCCTGGGCCTCAGGTCGAGGTGCTTGTGGGAAGCAACCAATCAATGTGTCCCTCTCACATCATTGTTTCTCTGACTCTCTCCCTTCCTTCCACTCTCTAAAAATTAATGGAAAAATATCCTTGGGTGAGGATTAACAAAAAATAAAAATGTAAAAATGAAAGCATATTTTGAAGATTAAGTCTTATAGACCCCAAAAGACTCAAAAATATGATATTGACTAACAAAGTGAGTTAGACTTCTAATACTTTCAGAAATTCAGAATGATGAAGAACTTATTTGAGAACATATCTATAGATATCCTAAAATTCTAATATCTTGGGCCCTGGCTAGGTTGCTCAGTTGGTTAGAGCATTGTTCCAATACACCAAGGTTTTGGGTTCAATCCCTGTTCAGGACACATGCAAGAATCAACCAATGAGCCCTAGCTGGTTTGTCTTAGTGGATAGAGCATCAGCCTGTGGACTGGAGGGTCCTGGGTTCGATTTCGGTCAAGGGCACATGGCTGGGTTGCAGGCTCGATCCCTGGTAGGGGGTGTGCAAGAGGCAGCTGATCAGTGATTCTCTCTCATCATTGATATTTCTCTCTTTCCCTCTCCCTTCCTCTCTGAAATCAATAAAAATATTTTTTTAAAAAAGAATCAACCAATGAATGCATAAATAAGTGGAACAACAAATTGATGTTTCTCAAAAAATCAGTAAATACAAAATAAAATTTTAATATCTTGAAAAATTATTTTGAATGTTTAAAAGATCTAAGCATTGACCAGATCTTCCATTCTATTATAAAATTATGTTGATAACTGTGATTTAAAAGATATATATATTTATATGTATATATATGTGTGTATATATATATATATATCTAAGTGACAGCTCAACCCTTCGACCAGTAGCTATGACATGCATTGACCACCAGGGTGCAGATGCTCAACGCACAGTCATGGAAACATGGAACAGACTGATGAATCTCAGAGGGGAGGGAGGAGAGCGGGAAGAGATTAACCAAAGATTTTATATGCATACTAGAGGCCCGGTGCATGCATTCGTGCACCGGTGGGGTCCTCGGCCTGGCCTGCAGGGATTGGGCTGAAACTGGCAGTCTGACATCCCCCGAGGGGTCCTGGATTGGGAGAGGGCACAGTCCAGGCCAAGGGACCCCACTGGTTCACGGATCCGTGCACTGGGCCTCTAGTTTTATGTAAAATGAATGTCTTTGCTTTTCATGTAATCTATTGGTGGTGTGGTCACAGATTTTTAATACATGCTATAACATGATACTGAATATCAATGAAGTGCTAGGAAATAAAGAATTTGAATTTTGAAAATCCAATTATTTCTTTAATCCATAGATACTAAATTGGCATAATGTTGTAAATCAACATTAAAAACAAATTTTTGAATGTTTTCAAGCTCATTTTAGGAAGACTGATTTTGCCACTATTTTAATGTTAAGTGGAAGGAAGAAAAGTTGTTTATTCTCCATTTAGAATCAAGTTATATAGTACTTGCAGTAGTCACCTATCATTTTTAATACCCATCTTGTACACAAGAAGT
Source organism: Myotis lucifugus (assembly GCF_000147115.1). Classification (NCBI taxonomy): domain Eukaryota; kingdom Metazoa; phylum Chordata; class Mammalia; order Chiroptera; family Vespertilionidae; genus Myotis; species Myotis lucifugus. The sequence continues at coordinate 18,844,805 of NW_005871055.1, forward strand.
TTTTAAAAGTTGCTTTTAAAAAAATCATTATTTTCTGATGACATTTCCATGTTAATATGAGCAACAATATGTTTAAGTAGAATGATGGATATAAGCAATGTCAAAATGAAACAATAAATTGGAGCATGTACCTATAATATATACTTACCTTGTAGTTTAATTTATCATTTGAAGGACCAAACTTAATCAATATGGCTAATATGTCTATTTTCAGAAAATTTAAAGAGTAATATTTTTATTTATAAAGCATTCCTTACTTTACTCTGCTCTTTGAGACATTGAGAAAATGAGGCCTAGTCAATGAGGCCTAGTCATAATGAACCAAAATGTTATGTGATAAACAATGAAAAGTAAAATAAGAAATGTTGCTATTGCTTATAAAATCCAGTTATACATCTTAAGAAACAGAATACTTTGTAACATTTCCCTTGAAAGCAGGAAGTTACACTTTATTATAGACAATATTTAGTGAAAGTGTAGTTTCTACTGATTCTTCTTATTACCAGTGTTTGTAGAAGGAGTAATGATCTTCTTGATTATTTTTACCTTAGACTTTTACTGTATATTTGAGATACCTAGTGGTTTTACTCTGTTCTGAAATGGATAAGAAATTGTTATACATTCTAATTTGACAGTTGTCTCATTTTGATGCCAAACTAGAGTGCCATATATTTTCCCTAGTAGTCATCATACATTTACAAGAAAGGAAAAGTAACACTTTTTTTTATAAACAAGAGAGAGGAATTTAGGAAAGAAATGTTTTTAAAAAGTAGTATAAATGTATGTGCTATTATTTCCAAATACCTTTGCAAAATGATCTTCAGTTTGGAATGTAGTTTTTATAAATAATGACATTTAAATCTAACATTGATTTTAAAAATAGACTTTTCCTTTATTCAAGGACAATTCATAGGTAACTAAATAAATTCAATAACCAGCTCTTATGATATATCAAATTAGATTATAATTTGCAATCTATAATTTATTTTATTTACAAAATATACTAAATATACTAAACTACTCTTCACTTGTAATATGTATGTACATGTATTATACTTCTAAATTTTAACAAGTCTTAAATCTTCTTTCTTAAAGACGGAATTGGAAAACATTGAAGTGACACAAGGCATGTCAGCTGAGACAGCAGTAACTTTCCTCAGCCGATTGATGGCTATGGTTGATGTACTTGTATTTGCCAGCTCTCTAAATTTTAGTGAAATTGAAGCTGAAAAAAACATGTCTTCTGGAGGTTTAATGCGACAATGCCTAAGGCTAGGTAAGTCTTAAGAATAAAGGTGTCCATTATATAATTACCTACAGAGTAGTTATTTGACATTCTGTGGTATATAAAGTATTGATGATACAAGTTGATGATTATGTAATGTAGAAATTATTATAATTATAATATCTTCACATTGGAGATTTATAGAATTGATCATCTTGAATGGATTATAATTTGAAATAGAATTAAATGTATTTTGCATTATTTAAAATTTAATAGGACTAACATTTTTTCATTGAAGTCATTTTAGTGTATATTTATTAATTCTTTTCTGGTAGACTAATATAGAGGGTAGTTGCTCTATGATCACACACATATCAGAAAAATCAGGACATAGTTTTATACACAAAATGCTGAAGAAGAAATTGACTATGCCAGTCTCACTGTGTCTCTCAGAGTTAACTGTTAACTCTAATAAACATTACTGTACCCATGCAGTTCACCTTCTATCTTGTGTTTCAAAGAAACTAAGCACTAATATAATACATCAGCTACAATTGAAAAAAAAAATTAAAAAATCTATAGATATTTGGAGAATGAAAAATAAAACAAAACAGGATGCCATATGGCTACTTCCAAATATTTTTTTAAAAAGAAAGAAAAGAAAACTTAATACTGACAACTCTTAATAAATTTAGACCAGCATGAAGCAGGAACCATCCTTACCTCTCTTACCTGTCTTAAAGGGGAAATTTATTTATATTATTTAGACTTTACAAAGAACCAGAAAGCTACTATTTATATACTTGCCTTAGAGAATGAGTAAGATGTAAGAAACCAAGACATTAGATAGGGAGGAAATTCCTGATGTGTACTCTTTTTACCCATAATTTAAAAAAAAAAACAAACCTTTGTAAAAAGCTACAGGTGTATAATTTCAGGGAAGAAGTTTCTGACCTAAGAAAGGCATTAGAACTGCTTTAAGAATGATATGTTAATTAACATGATTGCAATTGTCATTTCACAATGTATTTATATGTCAAGTATCATGCTATACTTGACATATTCTATTTTAGAAAAGCCTAATATGCTATGTGTCCAGTTGATTAGTCAGCCATTCAACCAATCAAAGCATAATATGCTAATGATATGCTAAGGCCGCTCAACCATTCACTATGACATGCACTGACTACCGGGGGCAGACAGTCAGCCAGTCAACAGCAGCTATGGCATGCATTGACCACCAGGGGGCAGATGCTCCAACTGGTAGGTTAGCTTGCACCTGGGGTATGGCTGATTGGGACTGAGCGAGATGGGCCGGACACACTCTGGAGCCCTCCTGCAGCCCTTCCCCAGCTGGCCAACCTACCATCAGTTGGAAATCCCCCAAGGGCTCCTGGACTGAGAGAGGGCGCAGGCCAGGCTGAGGGATGCCCGCCCCCCCGAAGTGCATGAATTTTGTGCACCGGGCCTCTAGTAAATACATAAAAAGTTTATAAGTACATGCAAATTTACTTCTCAACTAGAGGCCTGCTGCACACATTCGTACATGGGTGGAGTCTGTCGGCCCACCCCAATGGGGGCCATTGTGCCAAGCCGGCAGGAGGGAGGAGACACGGGAGGTTGCCCGGCCCCACACTCGATGGTGGGGCGGATCAGGGGAGGGGACTGCTGGGGGAGGTTGGCCAGCCAGCCCTGCCCCGAATTGGGGTGGGGGAAGGTCAGAGGCAGGGCCAGCTGGGGGGAGGGGCCACAGGTGGTTGATGTATGTCCCACCTGGTCCCCCAAGACCAGGAACTTCACAGGCACCCCCAGAGCACCAGCGTAGTGCATTCTTTCACGCACTCTCTCAGTTTCCTCTGCGAGCTTTAGGGCCGCAGGAGGTGCAGTGCTTCCTGGGGTTTGTAGTGTGCTTCCTCCACAAAAGGCCCTCCTGTAGACTGGGCTCTGGGTTTCCAAGAATTACGCCTCCTGGCGTACCCCACACAAGAGGACCAGAAGTTTGCCCAGGTCAGCCTTATCCATCAGCGCAGAGTGGAGGACCCAGGAAGCCGGCAGCTGCGGGAGGAAGGAATGTGCTTGCACGTGGGGCCAGCCTATCCTGTTCATCCCAATCATTGTAAACAGGTGGAGGCAGGGTGGGGTGAGAATGGTGCACCCAAAGCCGGCCAGGGGTGCAGCGCAGGAGGAGGCTTTGGTGGCTGCCGCAGCAGCGTGAGCATGCGGAGGCGGTGGCTGCAGCACGGGTGAGCAGTCATGCAGCAGCAAGCACAGGTTAGTGAGTGGCAGCGGCGGCATGCAGAGGTCGCAGTGTGGTCCCCTCACATGCCCGGGCAGCCCTCTCCGCACTCGTCTCACGGTAGTGTCAGGCAGCCTGTGGGGCTGGGCTGGAGTTGGGGTTGGGAGGCATGACTGCCCCTAGTGTGGGTTCTTGCAGGCAGGCTTTACCTCAGTTCTCTCCCTTTTTGCTGTGCGTTCCTCCCACTTCCTGGGCAGGTCTCCCTCTTGGCAGCAGCATTTGTAATTTGGTGCTCTTGAGGTCTGGAGGAGCACAGCCAGGAACCGAGCCCCTACCCCCTGGGGCTCCAGGCCTCAGGGCAGCTCTTGGGCACCTGGGAACAGCATAGAAGGGGGGGTGATCAGGGGTGGGGATGACTGGGGGGAGGGGCCGCAAGAGTTTGGGGGGGCAGATTGGGCCGGTTGGCTGCTGCAGTGCACATCATAGCAACTGGTCACTCCAGTCGTTCTGGTCATTCCGCCATTCAGTCACTGGGCTTTTATATATCTATATAAAACCCTAATATGCAAATAGACGGGACTGTGGCACAACTGATGAACCGGTTGCTATGACATGCGCTGACCACCAGGGGGCGTGCGTGGAACATGGTAGGTGACAGCAGCAGGCGGCAGAGTGGGGAACATGGCGGACATCAGCTATAGTGGGATGGTGGAGCAGGTGAGCGGGGGTGCCAGACCAAGGCGGGGCACCTGTTGCTGTCATTGGGGGAGACTCTGATGGTTATTGAAAATTCTTTGCTCCCACGCACCACGGTCCCACCCGGCGCTCGCACCTGCTGCCAGTGCCAGTCCCACTCACACCTGCTGCCAGCGCCTGGTGCCGGCCCCAAACGCTCAGCGCCATCAGTGGGTGCGAGTGGCAGCTGCCGGCCCCAATTGCCCCTCGGGGCTTCTCCACCTCCCCCAGATCCTGAGGGGCGATCAGGGTCAGCAGCCGCCTCTTGCACTCGCTGCCGGCACTGGAGTCACTGCTTGCACCCACTGCAGGTGCTGGCGCCAGTCCGATCACTTGGGGCCATCAGCGGGTGTGAGCAGCAGCTGCTGGTCCCAATCTCCCCTGAGGACTTCTCCACCTCCCCCTGCTCCTGAGGGGCAATTGGGGCAGCAGCCACCGCTCGCACTTGCTGACAGCACTGGCCCCGCTTGCACCTGCTGCTGGTGTTGGCCCCAATAGCTCTGTGCCATCACCAGATGCCAGCGGGACCGGCGCCATCAGTGCATGGGAGCGGCGGCAGCAGGAGCGGGGCTGCCTGGTAGATGGGACCGGGGCTGTGGCGGGAGGGGCTGGGTAGGGGCGCGGAGGATGGGCTGAGACCCATCCCTGTGCCCACAGCAGCTTCGCAGCCCACAGTTCCTTTCAAGGTTCATGAATTCGTGCACTGGGCCCCTAGTATAGATTATAATTGAATTAAAATAGTATGATGGAATGAAACCTACTTTTTGTTTTGTATTTTTTAAAGATGAACATGCTGAAAGGAGTCATTTCATGCCTCTTGTAATTAGAGAGGGAGAGATTGAACACACACAGAGAAATCTCTCTTAACAGTGAGAGGTGTGAGTTAATTTACTCTGGGCCATCATGGACATTGCCACTCATATTTAACAATAGCTGATAGATTGAACATTATGAGAAAGAGAAATATTTTTAAATGCTTCAGTATCTTCAAACCAGCATTTATTTGGTTATTTTGAGTTTTTATTTCTGAATATATTTCAAGGCTTAACTGCTGATTTAATTTTTATCCTAATAATTCCTAGCAGATTTATTTCCTTGGAATGTTTTATAAATGAACTAGAGGCCAGGTGCACAAAAATTTGTGCACTCGGGGGGGGAGGGGGGGGTCCCTCAGCCCGGCCTGTGCCCTCTCCCAGTCTGGGACCCCTCGGGAGATAACGACCTGCTGGCTTAGGCCTGCTCCCGGGTGGCAGAGGGCAGGCCCAATCCCTAGGTGCAGCCCCTGGTCGGGCTCAGAGCAGGGCTGATTGGGGAGTTGGGGCACCGCCCCCTGTCATATACAGAGCAGGGCGGATCGGGAGGTTGTGATGCCACCCCTAGTCACGCTCAGGGTAGGGCCGATTGGGGGGTTGGGGCACCGCCCCCTGTCACACTCAAGGCAGGATCAATGGGGAGGTTGCGGCGCCACCCCCTGTCACACACAGAGCAGGGCCGATCAGGGGGTTGGGGCGCTGCCCCCTGTCACTCACAGAGCAGGGCCCATCAGGGGGGTTGGGGCTCCGTACCCTGTCACGCACAGAGCAGGGTCGATCAGGGGGTTGGGGAGCTCCCCCTGTCATGCACAGAGCTGGGACGATCAGGGGATTGAGGAGCTCCCCCCTGTCACTCACAGAGTAGGGCCGATAGGGGAGCTGGGGCACTGCCTCCTGTCACACACAGAGCGGGGCGGATCAGGGGTTTGGGGCGCCGCACCCTGTCACACTCAGGGCAGGGCCAATGGGGAGGTTATGGCTCTACCCCGTCACACACAGAGCAGGGCCCGTGAGGGGGGTTGGGGCGCCGCCCTCTATCACCCACAGAGCAGGGCCGATCAGGGGGTTGGGGCGCCGCCACTGTCACACTCAGGGCGGGGCGGATGGGTAGGTTATGGCTCTACCCTGTCACACACAGAGCAGGGCCCGTTGGGGGGGTTGGGGCGCCGCACCCTGTCACACACAGAGCAGGGCCGATCAGGGGGTTGGGGCGCTCCCCCCTATCAGGCACAGAGCAGGGCTGATCAAGGGGTTGGGGCACCTTCCCCTGTCATGAACAGAGCAGGGCGGATAGGGAGGTTGTGGCCCCACCTCCTGTCACACACTGAGCCGCAGGGCGATCAGGGGGTTTGGGCACTGCCCCCTGTCACGCTGATCCCAGTTCCAGGAGGCCTCGCGGCTCCGCTGATCCCAGTGCTGGGAGGCATATTACCCTTTTACTATATAGGATAGAGGCCTGGTGCACGGGTAGAGGCCAGCTGGTTTGCCCTGAAGGGTGTCCTGGATCAGGGTGGGGGTCCCGCTTGGGTGCCTGGCCAGCCTGGATGAGGGGATGATGGCTGTTTGCAGCTGGTCACACACCCTTCAGGGTGGGGGTCCCCACTGGGGTGCCTGGACAGTCTGGATGAGGGGCTGAGGGCTGTTTTCAGGCTGGCGAGTGACTGAAGCTCCCAACCTGTCCTTTTTTTCTTTTTTCTTTTTTTATTCTGGGCCAGCTTTAGCTCTGAGGCTTGGCTCCAGCTCTTAGGCCTCGGCTGCTGAAAGCAGGTATCTGGTTTTTTGGGTTCTATAATCGATACACTGTTTCACCTCCAGCTCTGAGATCCCGGCTGGCTGAAAGCAGGTTTCTGGGGTTTTGTTTAGCTTCTATATTTGTAACAATGTTTCAAACTGCAAGCTCAGAGTCCAGCAGCGGCAGGCGGGGAACGTTGGCTTCCTCCGTCACTGAAGCAAGCAAGCCTCATGTTCGCTTAAAGCTGCCTGGCTGCCGGCCGCCATCTTGGCTGGTAGTTAATTTGCATATCGCCCTGATTAGCCAATGGGAAGGGTAGCGGAGGTATGGCTAATTACCATGTTTCTCTTTTTTTAGATAGGATAATAATAAAGCAAACAATTATATATCTATGTCTGTTTACTGTTCTAAGCACTTTACATATATTAATTCAATTAATCCTTACAAGGATTCTCTAAAGAAGTATGTTTATACTCATTTTGCATATGAGGAAACTAAGGCACAGTTAGTTTAAGCAGCTGGCCCAAGATCACATAGGTCAGAAGTGGCAGAGCCAGGATTTAAGCTCCTGTGATCTGATTCCAAAATCAGTACTGTTTATTGCTGTACTCTACTGTTTCTTAAAATAAATAAATAAGTAAAAAGCTTCTTCTTCTTGTGGCCCTTATTGAAGCTGCAGCTGCTTCCACATAGCTGCTGCGGTCAAAAAGGAGCCCAGAGTGACAGTTTTCATTGACGGTCGCCATTCTGTTTGCTGTAACCGATCTGCAACATTTCAGGAAAAGACAATTCTCATCGTAAAAAAAAAAAAGCTTCTTCTTATTGAATGCTTATTGACAAAGGCCATAGACTTTCCTACCATGAGGAAAGATGGATGTTGGGATTTGTGATAGTCGCTAAGGTAGTCAAATTATGGGAAGATGTCTTATCCAAAAGAACTTACCAAATATGAATATTGATTTTATAAAAACATTTTAGTGATTCATAAAATTCATAATTTTGAATGATGGAGGAGACAGACAAACTATGGAAGAGTATATTGGGAACTTCAAAGGCCCTGGTAATATTCTGTTTTTTTAGCTAGTTTATAGTACATGAGTATTTTGTTTAAATTTTTAACTACACCTATGTTTCATATGTGCTTTTCATTACTATCCTATATAATAAAGAGCTAATATGCTAATTAGACCAAACAGCAGAACGACTATCCAAAAGACTTTCTGGACAACTGTCCGGAAGTCAGGGCTGTGAGGGCCGAGGCAGCTGGGGCTGTGAGGGCCAACCCCCTTTCAGGAATTTCGTGCATGTGGCCTCTAGCTACTATAAATGTTAAAGATTACCTATCCTGCTCTCACCAATTTTAAAGTTGTATGTGTCTCTGTTTTGCTTTTTATCCAATCCTAGAGATTTCCCTGTTTTGCTTTCTTCTGTACCCTTAATCTACCACCAAAGGATTTCATGTAACCCTCCTTATGACTTTTCCTTTTATTCTAATACTATATAATATGCTAAGTGTCCGGTCATCCATTCAACCAAAGCATAATATGCTAATGATATGCTAAGGCCGATCAACTGCTTGCTATGACATGCACTGACCACCAGGGGGCAGACAGTCGGCCAGTCAACCAGTCGCTATGACGTGCACTGACCACCAGGGGGCCAACGCTCAAAGCAGGAGCTGAGCCCTGGTGGTCAGTGTGCTGCCACAGGGGGAGCGCCACTCAGTCAGAAGCCAGGCTCACAGCTGGCGAGCGCAGCAGCGGTGGCGGGAACTTCTCCTGCCTCTTCGGCAGCACTAAGGATGTCCAACTGGAGGAGCGGGCCTAAGCTATCAGTCGGACATCCCCTGATGGCTCCTGGACTGTGAGAGGGTGCAGACTGGGCTGAGGGTCTACAAATTTTGTGCACCGGGCCTCTAGTGTTTTATAATTATCAAAAATATTTACTGATCTAGTTGATTTAAGTATAATAATGGGTTGGAGGAAGGGGAAAGAAAGAAAAATAGAACCTAGCAATTTTTATCAACATGTCAAAGTCAACAATTTATATTAATAATCACCTTTTGGTTTTTTAAATAGTTTGTTGTGTTGCTGTGAGAAACTGTTTAGAATGTCGGCAGAGACAAAGAGACAGAGGGAACAAATCTTCCCATGGAAGCAGTAAACCTCAAGAAGCAACCCAAAGTATGACTGCCATAGCAGCTTCAAAGGTAATTCAATATTTTCTATATTAATATAATTTACCTTAATTTTTTTTAACTTTATGAGAACAAAATTTCATGGTATTGCTTAATGAAGACAAAGGGTTTAGTGATTAGACATCACCAGGTTCCAGTGTTGGCTTCTCTCTTCATAATGTGGCACCAAGATATTTAACCACTCTGAGACTTGAATTTTTGTTTTTTACATGAAGATACTAATAATATCTACTTCATAGGGCTCTTTTAAGTATTATAGCATACATAGATCTGAAAAGTTCTTAGTTATAACTATTTTTAATACATATATTTTATACAGATTTCAATATATATTGAATAATGAATGAAAACTGAATGAATAATGTATATTACATGAGTGAATAATGTTCTTTTGGTGATAGACATTCCCATAATGTTCAATAAAAATACATTGAATGTCCAGGAAATGAATGAACAGTGGAGAGTATTTTGGAACCTGCTGTTAATCATTATCCTAAATTAACTCTCTTTATCATATGTTTAAGTGACTCTGCAACTTTTCCCCTTACCCTTGCTTTTACCATTTTAGTCACATTATACACTTCATTCATTTCATCAGAAGAATCTTTTTATTCTTTATTTACTGACTTTTACATGGGTTCCCTTTTCTCGAAGTTTGCATCCGTATTTTTTACCCAACTAAAATCTATTCAACTTTTCGCTATAATTAAGGGCTAGTCTGTGGAAAATGTTTTGAGATACCATCACTGCCACCCTGATCTAGGGTAGATATTTGTTTGATATTTTCATAAGATTCTGTATGTCTCATCACTCACTCCACTTGTAATTAGACGTTTGATATTGGCACATGATTTTTCCCCTCAATAAGTGAAGGCATGGAATAGAAGTTTAATTCATTTAAAAAGTTCTATGGCTTCAAACTTGTGCAGTTTTTAAACAGAACAACCACATATTTAGTAAATCAGTATTGCAGCATCTTTCCTTTTCACTACATTTAGAAAAACATTCGTAGAATAATTAGACTACATATTATTTTACTGCTCACAAGTTTCCACAGGACTCTCCATTGCTTAGAAAATTAAATATAAAAACATTAGCAGTAATGCCTCATGTTATTTTTGTGGGCATAGTAAAGTTTAAATTACTTGAGAGCATTCCATATCTTGTACATCTTTGTAATTCCAGAGCTTGTATAGCACTGTGAGCACTTTATCAAAAGAGCACAGACTCTAGATCAGACAGTTCTGAGTTTGTATCCTGGCTATACCACTTAGTGGTTTTGTGAGTCAAGACATATTCCTTAAGCTCCTGTGCCTCAGTTTTCCAGTCTTTAAAATGGATCTAATCTTAACTTAAAAGGTGTTTGTGTGACTTAAATAAAAAAACAATAATGTATTAAAATACTTAATTCCTGACATGCAGTGAACATTAATTCCCTTCCTTTTTCTAGCAGTTAACCACTCATTGTATGAACTCATGAAATGAATAAATATACTACTATTTTTTAGAGCTTTGATTTTAAAGATGTCTGTACTCAATTCAGGGGGCAAAGCGAACTTTTCAAGACAGTCAAGCCAAGTATTACTCTGATTGTAGAATATGAACAGAAAAGTCCAAAAAGAAGGAAATTTGTAGTATTTTAGTTGAGGTAGTCCATGTCTCTAGCAAGAACCTTGGCAATGAAAAATGGATAATAAGTGATCAATATAGAAATATTAGAGGAAAAGTTGACTTAGTAAGATAACACATATCTGGACAGAGAATCAATGGACCAGTTGGTGAGTGTTCCTTTTTTACTTCCTGTCATATATATATAATAAATTTTTATTATTGAAAATATTACATATATCTCCTTTTTTTCCCCCATTGACCCCCTCCAGCCCTCCAGCCCTCCACCCCAGGTCTTCAGCACCCTATTGTCTGTGTCAATGGTTTATGCATATATGTGTACAAGGTCTTCGGTTGTTTACCTCCCACCCACCCCCCTCCCCCGCCTTCCCTCTGAGATTCTGCACTCTGTTCCATGCTTCCATGTCTCCGGTTCCCTGCTTTTATGCATTTTTATGTGCTACTTTAATAAGGAAACACCTTATTTAATTTGGGTGTGGCACTAACCTGTGTGGATTTGTATGGGTCTCATTTTTCATACTTTCTAAAAAGGAGTGATGATACAAGCTTTTTTTTTTCTTTATTGATTAAGGTATTACATATGCCTTTATAAGGATTAAATTACATTATGGATATAGAAACATTTTGTAAAATGGTTTATAAATTAAAATGTAATTTCATTTTTGCCATAAATTATGTACTTTTCTTTTATGCTGTCAATGCATTATTTTTTTTTTGTCTTGTGATAAATATTGTTACCCTGTTATTTAGATTAAATCACTGAGGTTTATAGAGGTTAAATATCTCACCTGAGGTTATATTGCTGGTAAGTTTTGGAATTGTAATGTAAACCAAATAACTATCAACCTTCAAATACTATGCTCTTTTTACTGTCCTGTGCTGCAGTGAAAATCATATTAATTTTTGGAACAAAATATCATAATTGAGGTCTATAGAGAATTAGAAAGAGGCCTATTTATTTTTAATCATAATAACAGCAAGTTATTTTATTTATAGGAATTATATTCTGTACATTACATATATTACCTAGTTTAATTCATGCAATTAAAAATTATTTACTGATTTGAGAGGGAGGGGGGAGAGGAGAGAGAGAGAGAGAGAGAGAGAGGAGAAAGATATCTGTTGTTCTACTCACCTTGCATATCAGGATGACCCTCTAATCAACTAATTCATGCAATTCTTAACATATTGTGTCCATACAATTCTTAATATGTTGTGTGTGTAAGTGAAAAAGTACTAGATTGAGTTTCAGGAAACTTGACTCTGTTATTAGTTTGCTGTGACACATTACAAATAATTTGTCAATTTTTGTATCTTCATGTATAAAAAGCATTTTGATGGTAATAACCTTTAATGTCTTTCAGCTTTAATATTAAGGCTATGTTTGTATTTTTTCAGTTTACCTTTTTCTAACTTGTGTAGCTCATGAAATGGTCACACAAATAAAATCTTACATAATAATGTAACATAATAATCTATATATGTAAAAGGCTAAGTGACCAGCTGGTAGATATGACATGCACTGACCACAAGGGGGCAACACTCAATGCAGGAGTTGCTGCTCAACAGTAACTTTGCAGAGTGCTCTCTTGCTCTCTGGGACCCCTCAGGGGATGTCAGACTGCCGGTTTTGGCCTGATCCCCCGCAGGCCAGGCTGAAGGACTCCACCTGCTGGAGGGACCCCACTCACTCCACAGACATCCTTCGAGCCCTGGCACCGCCCCAGGTGCAGCTGGCTGGGGAGGGACCAAGGGAGGTAGACTCCAGGGTGTGTCCGGCCTGTCTCACCCAGTCCTGCCCCACCGGCCACCTTCTAATTAATTTCCTTTCAATGTGCATGAATCCATGCACTGGGCCTCTAGTTTCATATAAAAAGTATGATGGTTAAATGAAACCCAGTGACTCAAAGAGATTTATAAACTAGAGGTAGGGATTGAGGCCCAATAAATTTTATAATAAGCCCAAGGTCACACAGCAGAGATTTAGAGCCCAGATTTTCTGAAGTCCAAAATCAGTCTTTTTTCTTCCACAATCTTACCCATTTTTCTAAGTCTATCTTGGTAGCTCTGGTAATAAAAAACAAGAATACTAGGAAAGGAAATCAACAAGATACAGGAGAACAGAAAATGAGTCTTATAATAGAGTATTGTTGTCATTAAATGTTATCCAGTGATGAGGAGTTAAAGAACATGGATAATTTGATGCCTAAATTAGAGAAATTATACTACTATATAAATTTATGTATTGTGCTATTATGTTTTTACAATTGGGTATCTTTTTTTTAGAATTCATTAGAAAATGTTCCAGGTAACCTTTCTCCTATTAAGGACCCTGATAGACTTCTTCAGGATGTCGATATTAATCGCCTGCGTGCCGTTGTGTTTCGGGATGTGGTAAGTTATGCCTGCTTGATGTCCCAGGGGAAAACCTTCCATTGTCATTTGTGTAAAATAATTTAAATTTTAGAAGAAATCTAGATATTAAAACTAAAGATCCCAATGTTAGGAATTGTGAGGTTTATAACATACTTCTGTTTATAAAACAGTTGAGCCTTAGCTTTCTCTGAAAGCTTATTGATATATTTTTTAAATTATGTGAAATTTTGATATAAGTTGTATATATATATTAATAAACATTGTGATTCAACTTACATTGAATCACCTACTCTCTTTTAGTATTCCCTGCTCCATGTATAGGTACTGAATAGTTTGTTATCATCAATGTTCCTTTTATTATGGATAAAGGGGATTAATTCATTATGGTATTACTGGCTTTACTTTTAAAAGAAGAATCTGCATTTAAAAAATATATTTTACCTATAAGAAATTGAGTTAGAAGGGTAGTTTAGTAAAACTTAAAAAAAAAGCTTAAGGAGACAGTTTCATGGAATACTTCAATTATATCACCAATTACTCAAGATAAGCAAAAATAAGATTGGCGTATTTCAGAGCAGATTCAATAAGACAGTACTGCTTAATATAGTTACTATTTACCAGCCACTTTGGATTCTAGTTTTCTTTTCTTTTAATTTTTATTAATTGTTTTTAATTGCAGTTTACAATGAATATTATTGTGTATTAGTTTCAGGTATATAGCATTATTTTAATTAATGATTTATGAAATATAGAAGAAAGTTTATGTTTTAAATTTACACTTAATAAATTGGCTGGCGTACTTTAGAATGGCTGAAGTATCTGTAAGTCATGTAGTATAATATTATATGGTAGTAATATACAGTAGAAAAATAATCTAATATGTATCAGTTCTTATAAATCACTGGGAAAATTATAAATATATCAACACAAAAATAGGCAGTAGACATAAAATATGAGAATTAAGGTAATAAACTATGATAAAAATATCTCACTTAAAATAATCACCAGTAGTCAAAGGAATGCAATTAAAAACAAAAGTGAGATATTTTTACTATTAAATAAACTAAAATGTAAAACTTTTTTTTAAAATATATATTATTGATTTTTTACAGAGAGGAAGGGAGAGGGATAGAGAGTTAGAAACATCGATGAAAGAGAAACATGGATCAGCTGCCTCCTGCACACCCACTACTGGGGATGTGCCTGCAACCAAGGTACAAGCCCTTGACCGGAATCAAACCCGGGACCCTTCAGTCCGCAGGCTGACGCTCTATCCACTGAGCCAAACCGGTTAGGGCTAAAATGTAAAACTTTTAATACCAGCATTGCAAAGGTACATTAAAATATGCCATCATCCTATATAATAAAAGGGTAATGTGCAAACTGACCCTAATGGTGGAAGGACCAGAATGACTGCTCAACCAGTCATTATGAGGTGCACTGACCACCTCTAGGTCCCTTTCCCTAGCCAGCAGGCTCCAATCGCCGGATGGCGAACGGCGAACCGGGGGTGGGTGGTGGGGTACGCAGGTGGTGCCAGGCCAAGGCCCCCGCCCTGCCAGTCGCCCCACACACAGAAGGCCCGTGGCGGAGGTGGGGCTGGCAAGTTTGCGGGAAGGACCAACCTCTCAGTCCCTTCCCGGGCCATCAGGCTCCAATCGCTGGATGGCAAACGGGGAACCAGGGTGGGTGGCGGCAGGGGGTGGGGCTGGCTGCGGGCAGCCAGGGAAGATGGCCCTGATCGCAAGCCAGACCTAGGGACTGTACCCGCGAATGAATTTCATGCTCCTGGCCTCTAGTGTATAGATATGTATGTATTTATACATTCATATCTATCGCACTGGTAGGAATAGAAAGTGGATAAACATTTTGAATAGCTCTTAATCAATATGTGTTAAAACTCTTATAAATATTGATGCCATATGATCCATTGGTCTTGCTCAGAAGTTATTTATTCTCATGTGCTCATCAGATATTCCTACAGGAAATTTGGCAACATTGTAAATATTTAACAATAGAGTTTCAGCCCAATAAATCATAGTATATTTATTCAAGGGGGAAACTATGCAGCCACTAAAATCATATTTTTGAGGGAAATTTAATGACATGGAAAAACACCCATGATATGTTCTAAGGGAAAGCAGCAGTAAACAAAAGCACTTATATTACACAAATATTACATTTGTATGCTGAGTATATGTGCATGTACATCTTTATTTAAAAAAAAAAGACTAGAAAAAATATACCAAAATACTACCAGTGCTTATCTCTAGATAGTTTTTATTTTGTGCTTAATCCTTTTATGTTTTTGTATATTCAAATTTTTAATGATAAACCCATATTTCTTTGTAATTAATAAATGATAAAGGGATTTAAAAAAATAGGAGATAAAACACATGATAGTATAAAAACAATGATGTGAAAATCTTATCACAATCTGATTTGTAATCTAGACTTGGAAAAACATCACTTATTAACAATTTGACCATTTAGAAATGGAAATTACTCATCTTGAGAAAAATATTTTGTGGAAAGAATGCTTTTTAAAATGAAGAATGATTAAACATAGAGCATATCTTTATCTCCAAGAGGAACAGTCAGATCTAACAAGTGTGACATTGTTTTTTAATAGTTAGTAAATTCTGCATTAGGTGATTATGGTAAATAATGATAATTTTGGTAGATAATGACATATTTTTAAGAATTATAGATGTTTTATAAATATGTTGGATAACCAAGCAGTGGCACTTAGTTTTGTTCCTGAAGGAAAGTAATTAAGTGTTCCTACATGTATCTTACAGGAATATAACTTGTGTTCATTGAGTTTACAGTATGTATTAGAAACTTAATATATATTATCCTAAGCTTCCAGTTAATGGTTAAGAGATAGTTAAGACTCAGAAAGATTAAGATCACACAGCTGTTATGAGGTAGTAGAATTAGAGTTCAAAGGTAGATCTTTCCAAACTGTTCTCTTTTTTCATCATCATATTTCACAAGTTCTAAGACACTTTTTTTCTCACTTATAAATCATCTGTGAAATTTGAAAATTACAAATTTTAAAATTATACATTTTAGAGGTAATAGTAGATATTATGCTAAGCATTCTACTTGACTTGAATTTTTTATGAATCCATAGTCATTTTTACTAGCCTTAATTTCAGAAACAAATTAGATTAAAAAAAAATAGGTTTTTAAAGAAAAGTACATGTATATACATATGGGTATAGATCAGAAAACTAAGTGATAGAATATAACCTTGGGGTGGAAAACTATTTCTTTTTTTTCCATAGTCTTTGGTTTTTGCCAGCTGTTTTACTTTTTAAGTATATAATTTTCTTAGTAAGACCACCTCTCTCTCCCTCTCTCTCCCTCTCTCTCCCTCCCCCCGCCTCCTGAAAGATTAAGGATTTTCATGTTTTTCAAGGATTTCTGAGTTTTGTTGACCCTGAAAGAAAGTGAATGCTACTGTAGTGGCAAGAAGAAACATTTGATAACATGTCAAAGAAAAAATTCCTTTCTTTCTCTCATTTGTTTTCAATGGTAAAGACATTGCTGATTTTTTTTAATTTAAAATTTTTATTATTGACACTATTGCAGATGTCCTCCATTCCCCTCCCCCCCTTTGTCTACTTCCACCCAGTTCCTGTCCCCACCCCATATCCCACTTAACCCTCCCTACACTATTGTCTGTGTCCAGGGGCTATGCATATATGTTCTTTAGCTAATCCCTTCACCTTCCTTTACCTAGTACTCCCTACCCTACTCTCCTGTGACATTTGTCAGTCTGTCCCATGTATCCATGATTCTGGTTCTATTTTGTTCATCAGTTTATTTTGTTCATTAGATTCCTCTTTTAAGTGAGATCATCTGTTATTTGTCTTTCTCTGACTCGCTTATTTCCCTTAGCATAATAATCTTCAGGTCCATCCATGTTGTCGCAAAGGGTAAGAGTTCCTTTCTTTTACAACCATTGTAGTAGTTCATTGTATAAATATACCACAGCTTTTTATTCACTAATCTACTGATGGGCACTTGGGCTGTTTCCAGATCTTGTAAATAATGCTACTATGAACATAGGAGTGCATTTATGCATTCTGATTGATATTTGAGGATGCTTAGGATGTATACCCATAAGAGGGATCACTGTGTCAAAAGGAAGTTGCATTTTTTAATTTTTTTGAGGAACCTCTATACTGATTTCCACAGTGGCTGCTCAGTCTGCATTCCCACCAGCAGTGTACTAGGATTCCCTTTATTCTACATCCTCACCAGCACTTGTTATATGTTGATTTATTAATAGTAGCCATTCTGGCAGAGGTGAGGTAATACTTCATTGTAGTTTTAATTTGCCTCTCTCTGGTGATTAGTGACTTTGAACATTTTTTCATATGTCTCTTGCCCGTCTGTATATCCTCTTTGGACAAGTGTCTATTCAGTTCCTTTGC
The DNA here is from genome assembly GCF_000147115.1 of Myotis lucifugus. Lineage (NCBI taxonomy): Eukaryota > Metazoa > Chordata > Mammalia > Chiroptera > Vespertilionidae > Myotis > Myotis lucifugus. The sequence continues at coordinate 18,862,195 of NW_005871055.1, forward strand.
CCATTTTTTGATTTTGTTAATCCTCACCCCAGGATATTCTTCCACTGATTTTTAGAGAGAGTGGAAGGGAAGGTGAGAGACACACAGAGAGAGAAACATCAATGTGAGAGTGACACATTGATTGGTTGCTTCCCGCATGCGCCGTGACCGGGGCCTGGGATGGAGCCTGCAACATAGGTACTTGCCTGAGAACTGAATTGAACCCTGGACCCTTCAGTCTGCGGGCTGTCACTATCCACTGAGCCAAACTGGCTAGAGCCCTTAGCCCATTTTTAAATTGGATTTTTGTCTTCCTGGTGTTGAGTTGTGTAAGTTATTTATATATATTGGAGATTAAACCCTAATCAGATGAATCATTGGCAAATGTGTTCTCCCATACCGTAGGTTCCCTTTTTGTTTTGTTGATGGATTTTTTTGCTGTACAGAAGCTTTATAGTTTGATGTAGTCCCATTTGTTTATTTTTCCCTGTGTTTCCTTTGCCCTCGGAGATATATTGGCAAAAATGTTGCTCTGAGAGATGTCTGAGAGTTTACTGCCTGTTTTCTTCTATGATTTTTATGGTTTCATGGCTCACAATTAAGTCTTTTCTTCATTTTGAGTCTAATATTGTGTATGGTGTAAGTTGGTGGTCTGGTTGTGTGTGTTTTTTTTTTTTTTTTGCATGTACCTGTTCATTTTTTCCCAACACCATTTATTGAAGAGACTGTCTTTACTCCATTGCATGCTCTTGCTTTCTTTGTCAAATACTAATTGATCATGAAGGCATGGGTTTATTTCTGGTCTCTCTGTTCTGTTCCATTTATCCATATGCTGTTCTTATACCAGTACCAGGTTGTTTTGATTACTGTGGCTTTGTAATATAGTTTGATATCTGGTATTGTAATTCCTCCAACTTTGTTCTTCTTTCTCCAGATTACTGAGGCTATTTGGGGTATTTTTTGGTTCCATATAAATTTTTGCAATATTTCTTCTAGATCTGTGAAATATGCCATTGGTATTTTAATAGGAATCATATTGAATCTATATATTTCTTTGGGTAGTATGGACATTTTAATGATGTTAATTGCTCCAGTCCATGAACATGGTATATGCTTCCACTAGTTTGCATCTTCCTCTCTTTCTTTCTTCAATGTCCTATAGTTTTCTGAGTACAGCTCTTTTACCTCCTTGGTTAAGTTTATTCCTAGGTACCTTATTTATTTTGTTTGTTGCAATAGTAAATATGATTGTTTTCTTAGTTTCTCTTACTGAGAGTTTATTATTGGTGTATAAAAATGCAGTTGAGTTCTGGATAGTAATTTTGATCCTGCTAATTTGTAGAATTTGCTTATTAGATCTAGTAGTTGTTTTGGTGTGTTTTTTTTGTGGAATCTTTACAGTTTTCTAAGTACAATGTAATGACATCTGTGACCAATGCCAGTTTTACTTCCTCCTTTCCAATTTGGATGCCTTTCATCCCTTCATCTTGTCTGATTGCTATGGCTAAGACTTCCATCACTATGTTGAATAAAAGTGGGGGAAGTGGATATCTCTGTCTTGTTCCTGACCTTAAGGGAAATGCTTTTAGTTTTTGTCCATTCGTATGATATTGGCTGATTATTTGTCATATATAGCCTTTATTATGTTGAGGTATGATCTCTTTATTCCCATATTGCTGAGAGTTCTATCATAAATGTTTGCTCGATTTTATTGAATGCTTTTTCTGCATCTATTGATATGATCATGTGGTTTTTATCTTCCATTTTGTTTATGTGATGTATCACATTTATTGATTTGTGTAAATTGTACTAGCCTTGTTCCCCAGAATAAATGCCAGTTAGTCATGGTGTATGATCTTTTTAATGTATTGCTGAATCTCATTTACTAATATTTTGTTGAGGCTTTTATCATCTATGTTCATCAGGGATTTTGGCCTATAGTTATCTTTCTTTGTAATGTGTTTTTCTGGTTTTGAAATTAGCGTAATGCTGGCCTCATAAAAAGAATTTGGAAGTCTTCCCTTCTCAAGAATATTTTACAATAGTTTGGGAAGGATTGCTGTTTATTCTTCTTAATGTTTGGTAAAATTCTCCTATGAAACCATCTGGTATGGAACTTTTGTTTATGAGTGTTTGATACTTGTTTCAATTTCATTAGTTGTTATTGGTCTATTCGGGTTTCCTAATTCATCCTGATTGAGTTTTAGAAGAGTGTATATTTCTAGGAATTTGGCCATTTCACCCAGGTTGTCCAATTTGCTGGCATATAGTTATTCATATTATTTTCTTACAGTCCTTTGTATTTCTGTGAGGTCAGTTGTTACTTTGCCTTTTTCATTTCTGATTTTATTTATTTGGGTCCTTTCTCTTTGTTTCTTGGTGAGTCTTGGTAACAGTTTATCAATCTTGTTTATTTTCTCAAAGAACCCACTCTTGGTTTTCTTGATTTTTTGTATTTTTTTTTTAAACTCTATGTCACGGGTGGGCAAACTTTTTGACTCGAGGGCCACAATGGGTTCTTAAACTGGACCGGAGGGCGGAACAAAAGCATGGATGGAGTGTGTGAACTAATATAAATTCAAAGTAAACATCATTACATAAAAGGGTACGGTCTTTTTTTTTTTTTTTAGTTTTATTCATTTCAAACGGGCCGGATCCGGCCTGTGGGCCATAGTTTGCCCACGGCTGCTCTATGTCATTAATTTCTGTTCTGGTCGTTATTACTTTCTTCCTCTTCTTTTCTTGTGTGTGAGTGTGTGTGTGTGTGTGTGTGTGTGGTTTTTTTCTATTTCTTTTAGATTATTTATTTGAAGTTTTTCTTGCTTCTTGATGTAGGCTTGTAATTCTATGAACTTCCCTCTCAGAATTCTTTTGCTGTATCCCATAGATTTGAGTTATTGTGTGTTCATTTTCATTTGTTTCCACAATTGTTATCTATATATTCTTTGATTTCTTTGGTAATTCATCCCTTATTCAATAATATGCTATTTAGCCTCATGTGTTTTAGTGTTTTTGAGTATTTTGTTGTAGTTTATTTCTTGTTTCATGCCATTGTGGTTCGAGAAAGATGCTTGGTATGATATCAATCATCTTGAATTTGTTAAGACCTATTTTTTGTTCTAACGTGCATTCTATCTTTGAGAATGCTCCATGTGCACTTAAGGAGAATATGTATTCTGCTCCTTTGGGATTAAATGCTCTGTAAACATCAACTAAATCCATCTGATCAACTTTGTCATTTAAGGTCACTGTTTCCTTGTTGATTGAAGATCTATCCAGTGATGACAGTGGGATGTTATAGTTCCCTACTATGACTGTGTTGCTGCCAATCTCTCCCTTAAAGTCCACCAAGAGGTTTTTGTTCTTTTTGTTTGTTGGTTTTTTGTTTTAATATTTAGGTGCTCCTATATTGGTTGCATATATGTTTGCTGGGGTCATGTCCTCTTGCTGTATAAATCCCTTTAGTATTATGTAGTGACCTTCATTGTCTCTTGTTATGGCCTATGTTTTGAAGTCTATGTTGCCAGATATTAGTATTGCTATCTCAGCTTATTTTTTGTTTCCATGTGCATGGAATATTGCTCTCCATTCTTTCACTTTCAGTCTGTGTGAATCTTTTGTTCTGAGGTGGGTTTCTTGAAGGTAGCATATGTATGGGTCATGTTTTTTTAGACATTCAGTCACATTATATCTTTTAACTAGAGCCCCGATGCACAGAATTCATGCAAGAGTAGGCCTTCCATCCCTGGGCTGCCAACACCAGCTTCCCTCTGGCACCTGGGACCTGGGCTTCCCTCCAGCACCCAGAACCCGGGCTTCCCTCTGGCTGTCCACAGGCACCCAGGACCCGGGCTTCCCTCGAAGTCCGAAGGTAGTCCAGAAGAACATCCAGTCTAATTAGCATATTACGCTTTTATTATTATAGATTGGAGTATTTACACTATTTACTTTATTATTAGGTACTTATTTATTGCCATTTTTATTCTTTATGCTTGTGTTTCTCTCTGTTTTTATTTCTTCTTTTTTTTAAGCTGGACCTTTACCATTTCTTGCAATGCTGGTTTGGAGATAATCAACTCCTTTAGCCTTTTTTTTTGTCCAGGAAACTTTTTTGCCTTCACTTTTAAACGATAGCCTTGCTGGATAGAGTAGTCTTGGTTTCAAGTCCTTGCTTTTCATTACTTTGAATACTTCAAGTAATTCCTTTCTGGCCTGAAGTGTTTCTGTTGAAAAATCTGCTGACAGCCTTATGGAAACCCTCTTGTAGTTAACTAACTTTTTCTTTCTTTCTGCCTTTAAAATTCTCTTTGTCTTTAACCTTTGCCATTTTAATTATGATGTGTCTTACTGTGGGTCTATTTGGGTTCATGTTGATTGGGACTCTCTGAGCTTCCTGAACTTGTGTGAGTTTTTCCTTAACCGGGTTAGGAAAGTTTTCTGTCATTATTTCTTCAAACAGGTTTTTTATCCCTTGCCAACTTCTCCTTCTGCTACACCTTTTTTTAAAAAAAATAAATAAATTCTTATTTCTTTTGTTGCTCTGATTGAATGTGTGTTTTCTACCTTGTCTCCAAATGGCTGATTCGATCCACTGCTTCATCCAGCCTCCTACCAGTGTATTCTTAATCTCAGATATTGTATTTTTCATTTTCAACTGGTTTGTGTTCATGGTTTCTATGTACTTTTTCATGCTTATATAGTTTCCACTAAGTTCTGTGTAGTTCCCATTGAACTCTGTCTGATAAATTCCTTGCCTTCATTTCATTTAGCTCTATCTATGGAGATTCCTCATTTGGGGGTTGTTTCTTTGTCTCCCCGTTTTAGGTGTTTCTTTGTTATTGTTTCTATGTATTAGAATTGCTATTACTCCCAGTCGTAATGCAGTGGCTTTATGTAGTAGGTATCCTGTGGGACCTAGTGGAGCAGTCTGCTTGATCTCCTGAACTGAATGTTCTAAGGGTATTGGGTATTTGAGCTCTCCTGTTTTAATTGGGTCTTGACTATTTTGGTCTCAAAGACATTGCTAATATAAACTCACATGAACTGTTTAAGATTTTTGTGGCAAAATTGAATATATGGTAAAAAAGAAAGAAGTGGCTTTAAAAAAACAACAACTTCATTTTCAGTGTTCTCTAGTATGCAAAATTGAAAGGAAATTTGTCCTAGGTCACCAGTGTCCAAAATTATATAAACTGAAACTAATTTTAATCCTTAGGAATTAAATTTAAAGTTTTCCAACATCCTGGTTGAAGCATTACAGTTTTTAAAAGATTTCAGTTATTTAATTATATTACTAATTCAAGATTGCATAGTGGAGAACCCCATTTCTTAAGCCGATGGGAGAAACATAATAAAGTTCATGTTTTCATAACAATAAAATACATAAGAAAGTCAATTAACCTGTATAAACTTTAGTTGTTCTCCAGATGTTTAGCCTCTATGTATATTGTTACTCTTTTTCAAAGATAGAATAGGGAATAAGCAGCACAATTACTTTGAAGATCTGAGTTTGAAAAGAAATGGCAACTATTTACATACCATATTTGAAGGAGATTTTAGCTTGGCTAGGACAACAGTATATATTATTTGCAGCTCCACAACTTGGTGGTTGACATCAATTCATTTCACACATATTTGTTAAATGCCTGTTAATTTCCTGGAACTGAGTTTCCAATGGTGGAAATAAAAAGTGACATGGGCTTTTATGGTGTATCACAGCTTGAGCTGCATTCGCATTTATTCTTGGTCAGTGTTCTTTGTTTGTTTGATTGTACTCACGTCCTTTATAATAACCATTTAAGCTTTTGTATTTTTACCTTTTTCTGTATATCTATTCCATTAGCATTGTAATGCAAGTAGTATGCATTTTAAACACATCATAAGAAAGCTCTCAACCACTGAATATAAAATACTTAATTCAAATGCCAGAACAAGTTTAATCTGTTTTGGTCATTTTCACCATTAGCTATACTAATTTTGTTTCATAGTATTAAATCATCATTTCTTGTTTACTTTCTTTTCTGACAAATGCACATAAATTTTGATTTTTTGTTTATATTGTACTTAAATGTAATAATACAACGAACCCATTAATAGAGTTACTAGACTTTAATGCATGTTTGTTTTCCTTATTTTTATGATACTAATTTTTACCAGTTATCTATGGGGCACAGTAAATGCAGTTTTGGTTTGAAGTATCACTTTTATTAGCTTAGAAAAAGGCTAACCATTTACATTTGCTTATTTAAATATGGTCTAATTTGGTAGTGGTCTTCTACTCCTCCTCCTTTATTCATTCTTCTCCTTCTTCTCCTTCTCCTCGTCTCCTCCTGCTCCTCTCCTCTCCTCTCCTCCTCCTCCTCCTCCTTCTCCTCCTCCTCCTCCTCCTCCTCCTCCTCCTTCTCCTCCTCCTCCTCCTCCTCCTCCTCCTCCTCCTCCTCCTCCTCCTCCTCCTCCTTCTTCTTCTTCTTCTTCTTCTTCTTCTTCTTCTTCTTCTTCTTCTTCTTCATTTTTTCCTTCTTCTTCTCCCTCTTCCTTCTTCCTCCTTTGTCCTCCTTTCTTCCTCTTTCTCCCTCCTTCTTCCTTCTTCCTCCTTCCTTTTTCCTCATTCTTCCTCTACTCCTCCTCTTCCTCTTCCTCCTCCTCCTTCATTTTCCTTCTTAGCAGTTTTTCCCTAGAAGATGGTTATCTAAGCTTTTTGGCTAGAGCTTTCAAGGTAATATGGAGCTCTTACATTTTTGCAAAGCATGCTTATAATAAAATTATCTTCTCTGCTGGACAGCAAGCTGCTTTTTATAAAACTACTAGAGGCCTGGTGCATAAAAATTTATGCACTGGTGCGGGGCGGGGGTATCCCTCAGCCGCACTTGTGCCCTCTCACAGTCTGGGACCCCTCGGGAGATAATGACCTGCTGGCTTAGGCCCGCTCCCGGGTGGCAGAGGGCAGGCCCAATCCCTAGGTGCCTGCCCCGCAGCCCCTGGTCGGGCTCAGAGCAGGGCGGATCAGGGAGTTGTGGCGCCACCCCTGTCACATACAGAGCCGGCTGATCAGGGGGTTGGGGCGCTGCCCCCTGTCACGCACAGAGCAGGGCCCATCAGGGGGGTTGGGGCTCCATACCCTGTCACACTCAGAGCAGGGCTGATCAGAGGGTTGAGGAGCTCCCCCCTGTCATGCACAGAGCAGGGCGGATCAGGAGGTTGCGATGCCACCCTCAGTCACGCTCAGGGTAGGGCCGATTGGGGGGTTGGGGCGCCACCCCCTGTCACACTCAAGGCAGGGTCGATGGGAAGGTTGCGGCGCCACCCCCTGTCATGCACAGAGCAGGGCGGATCAGGGGGTTGGGGCGCTGCACCCTGTCACACACAGAGCAGGGCCGATCAGGGGGTTGGGGAGCTACCCCCTATCAGGCACAGAGCAGGGCTGATCAGGGTGTTGGGGCGCCTTCCCCTGTCACGAACAGAGCAGGGCAGATAGGGAGGTTGTTCACACACACAGCCACAGGGCGATCAGGGGATTTGGGCACTGCCCCCTGTCACGCTGCTCCAGGGGCCAGGAGGCCTCGCTGCTCCGCTGATCCCGGTGCTGGGAGGCTCACGGCTCCACTTGACACCGGGGCAGTGAGGCCTCGCTGCTCTGCTGATCCCAGTGCTAGGAGGCCTCGCTGCTCTGCTTATCCCAGTGCCGAGTGGCCTGGCGGCTCTGCTGATCCCGGTGCCGGGAGGCATATTACCCTTTTACTATATAAGATAGAGGCCTGGTGCATGGGTTGGGGCCGGCTGGTTTGCCCTGGATCTGGGTGGGGGTCCCGCTTGGGTGCCTGGCCAGCCTGGATGAGGGGATGATGGCTGTTTGCAGCTGGTCACACCCCCTTCAGCGTGGGGGTCCCCACTGGGGTGCCTGGCCAGTCTAAGTGAGGGGCTGAGGGCCGTTTTCAGCTGGCGGGTGACTGAAGCTCCCAACCTCTCCTTTTTTTCTTTTTTCTTTTTATTCTGGGATTTATTTACCTTCTATGGCTGTCACTGGAGCTGAGAGCCAGCTTTAGCTCTGAGGCTCGGCTCCAGCTCTGAGACCTCGGCTGCTGAAAGCAGGTTTCTGGGCTTTGTTTACCTTCTGTATTTGAAACACTGTTGCGACTCCAGCTCTGAGATCCCAGCTGACTGAAAGCAGGTTTCTGGGGATTGTTTAGCTTCTATATTTTCAACAGTGTTTCTTAGAGAGTAGCTCAGAGTCCAGCAGCGGCAGGCGGGGAACCTTGGCTTCCTCCATCACTGGAGCAAGCAAGCCTCTGTTCGCTTCAGCTGCCTGGCAGCTGGCCGCCATCTTGGCTGGCAGTTAATTTGCATATCTCGCTGATTAGCCAATGGGAAGAGTAGCGAAGTTACGGTTAATTACCATGTTTCTTTTATTAGATTGGATTACCTCTTTATCCTAACTAGGCTGATCTTTATCAGACCTTTTATTGTTTGGCTCTTTTCCTCTGGAAGAACTCCTTTTTGTTATTGAACTTTTGAAATTAGGAGCCTCAATCCTGGCAGTGTTTTAGTGGTTATTTTTCCAGTGCAGGATGGTGAGATTTTTACTTCTTTTTAATCTGTTTATGCAGGTAAAGATTGCAATCGCTTTCTCTTAAGCTACCATGTCACCCTTTTAGTTCATATTGAGATTGTATAGAATTTGTTTTATGCTCCCCTATTTGTATTAATAGTCTCTTGCTCAAATAGTAACATGTCAGAAATGTTTATGTATTTCAATTGTAATTATTGTCTATTAATTTTTAGTTATAATATTTGAAACTCTGTCTTTATCATTGAGGTGTATAATTATTCTTTTCATCCTTGTGCATATTTTAAATATACATACTGCATATTTTAATATACATGCTGCATATAGCTGCATTTTTAATATACATACTCTATCATGGAAGAAATAAATAATAATGGTGAAAAGCACAAAGAATAAAGTTTTGTGGCATATTCAGCAAAATTTTAACATTCGTGGGGTTTTTTAAAATATATTTTTATTGATTTCAGAGAGGAAGGGAGAGGGAGAGAGAGATAAATAAAAGTTAAATGTCATATTTTATTCCATGAAGACAATGAGATAGGAATAATTTCTTGTATTCTAAGAACTTTCACTTTAAAAATTTTGAATATCAAAACTGCCTTTTTATTTTACACAGGATGATAGCAAGCAGGCACAGTTCTTAGCTTTAGCTGTCGTTTACTTCATTTCGGTTCTGATGGTTTCCAAGTACCGTGACATATTAGAACCCCAGCGAGAGACTGCAAGAATTGGAAGTCAACCAGGTAGAAACATCAGACAGGAAATAAATTCACCAACAAGTACAGGTACTTAATATTTTTATATTATTTAAATTTCATTATAATTTTCCTGCTTTAAATTTCATTTTTACATTCAGACTTAAACTGATTCTATTCATAATCATCTCATACATTTACAAGTTAGTGGTATATAAAGAACAATTTAATATTCTTCTAATTCCTAAAAAATGTATGAATGGTATTTCTATGATATTTGCTATATTCTCATTTGCCAGTGCAGTTTTGGTTTTAATGTTTTATATTTATTAATACCAATCATTTATACTACTATTTTATTTGCAAGTAACTCATATTTTAAATGTATTACTTTTAACTTTTATAAACATGAAATTAGGAGGTTCTTATAGAGTAGTACAAGACCAAGACTAAGCCAAAATATAAATCTTTATAGCCAAGTTCAAAGATAGTCTTCCTTCTTTCCTTCCTTCCTTCCTTTCTTCCTTCCTTCCTTCCTTCCTTCCTTCCTTCCTTCCTTCCTTCCTTCCTTCCTTCCATCCTTTTTCTTTTGCTGTATAATTATTTTGGTTTCTAAATAGAAATACTCTATATTCTATATCATCTATATTCAAAATATTCTGTACTTAATATCAATATTCTATCAGAGATCATAATAGGAAAACATACATTCTAAACTTTATACCAAAGTACCTTCAATTAAAATCAACCATCTTGGCTCATATCTTTCTTACCTACCGATTATACTCATGTTGTAGGAGTTCTTGCATTATCAACTTTGTCTATTCTGCTTGAAAATGATAAATATTTCCTATTTTTTAATATCATCGGGTTTCTTCTATCAATTGCATTACAGGCCATGTTTATATCAAGGTTATTTCTCTGTGGTTTTTTTGCAGTGTAACCTTGGTAACCCAGTGGTTATTTCATGTACCACTGGATTAACTGGCAGTTTAAATTTTATTTCCTAAATAAATGTATATGACATATAAATAAAATGGATATTTTAACAAGTGCATAGAAATTAGTGGTCTAATCTCTGCATCTTGTTTTTGATAGCATTTCATATCTCATTTACCTTTTATTGCTGTTGTGGAAATATGGATTATGTATAAGTTTTAATACTTTGCTGTTTCATGCTATATTTAGTTTAAACTCATAAACATGACATTCATTGTAGTATACTCTTTTAACTTTGTTCTTCAAATTAAACATTATCTTACCACTGCAGTTTATGTCTTTTGACCATTTAAAATACTAAGACTTTATTATCTTAACTCTTTTTTAAATGTATTCCTATCAGTCATGTGTATATAAAATAAACAAATATTAGTGAATTACCAGTTCACTAAAACCAGTTCTTATTTTTGTGTATGTTTTTATGTGTCTGTCCTAAAATTACTTAAGTACATTATTTCCTTTCTCTTAATATATAACCACTTTCCTTCCCTCAGGGGTGCAGTCTTTGTTGCCATCAGTGCTTGCATGTTGCAATAATATAAACTTGTCATGTTTTGTCAGTGGACCATGTAGCAGTTGTTACATACTGGCTCAAATTTGATTCCATGATTTTCTTCACAGTTGTGGTCATACCATCTATCCCTCATCCAACTTTGAACCATGGATTCCTTGCCAAGTTAATTCCTGAGCAGAGCTTTGCCCACTCATTTTACAAAGGTAATATTGACCTCATCTTCCAACCTATTTGAGTATTCTTGTTTCATCATATTATGTAATAAATATCCATAATTCTATTGTTATAAACAAGTATATACCTCAGGTTTCATGGAGATATATGTTGTATTTATACCTGGCTAATGAGAGCAAAATATAGCTTTTATATTTATACTAGAGGCCAGGTGCACAAAATTCATGCACGGCTAGGGATCCTAGGCCTAGCCTGCGATCAGGGCCGATCAGGTTCCCCGCCTCCCGGCCTCCCCGCCTCCTCCTTCCCTTGACACTCGCGCTGCCACCACTCAGTTCCCTGCTTCCCTGCCCCCCTCTTCCCTCACTCCCTTAGTGCTCCGCCACCACAGCTGGTTGCCCGCCATGTTCCACGCCACCCTGTGGTGGTCAGTGCATATTATAGCAAGTGATCGAACTCCCGGTCTCCTGGTCGAACTTCCGAGGGGACAATTTGCATATTAGCCTTTTATTATATAGGATTCTGTTACATTTTTAAGTACCATCTGCAAATTAAGGATACCTAATTATATGTAGAATAATATGTACAGTGGTAACATTCATTCAAGAATGTAAGAGTCAGACCTTAGCAGAAGGACTAAGTTAGCCCTAAAATGAAGGCCACTCCATATTCACAAGTAAAAACCTTAAAACAAGCTTTGAAAGCATCAAAGCGATTTAAAGTTATTTAAGTTTCTGTCAGAGTAAAGTTCCAACTCTCTTTAAAGGAATATAAAAAAATTCTTCAACAAGCTATATAATTGTCAATGTTAAACATCTAATAAAAATTATTAAACATACAAAGAAGCAGGAAAATGTAATGAATAAGCAAGAGGAAAAAAATTAGTCAATAAGAAGAGATTCAGAAAGGACAGAGATTTCAGAATTATTATATAAGAACATTTAAACAATTATTATCAAGTAAGTACAAGATGTTTTTCAATCTAAAGGAAAAAGTGGACATAATGAGGATGAAAATGAAGAGTTTTAAAAGAAACCAATTGAAAGTTTTAGAGATGAAACATTAAATAGCCAAAATGATTTCTGGGTAAGATTAACATGAGTATTGTCTCTGCAGAACAAAGGATTGTAGTAGGGTGATTCTGCATCCCCACATCTCATCCCCAAGTTTTTCCTGTGTACACTCCCTGCATAATTCCTGGGACACTTAAAATGATGGATTTTGCTTCTGTGACTGTTATTTTCTATAGGACAATTGCTTTTAACAAAAGATGATTGTCCAGGTAGCCCTGACCTAAGCACAGGAGTCCTGTAAAGACAGTTCTCTGTCTGGTTGCAGAACAGTGTGAGAAGGATTTGACATTGCTGTGATGGAGATGATCATAGGACAAAGATATAACATCACCTTGCAAGGTCTGAGAGCACAGCCTCGCTAACAGTCAACAAAAAGTGGGGGACTTTACCCTACAACTGCAAGAAACTGAGCTGAGTGAGTTTAGAGAGGACCTGAGCTCCAGATGATACCATAGTTTAGTGTACACCATACAGTGGTTAAGGATATGGAAGACCAGTTTATAGAACAAAGGAAGCAATAAAGTACTTTTTGTTACAACTTGATGAATGCATACATATTTTTATAAATATGCAACCTTTAAGCATCATAACAAAATAAAGGAAAAAACATTTTTTAGCTTTATTTCTTATAAATACATAAAGCTCTGAATTGTGTAAAGTAAGAAGGATTAGATTAAATAGATTAAATGTCCTCTGGAATTTGTGTTGTGCGTAAGCATATTCCAAAGGTTTAGCTGTAGTGACTGGGAAATATTCCAGATTAAGGAGCCTGAATCAGAATATGAATGTACTACTTTCTTTATCAAAAAAATTTTGTTATGAAAACAATTTTGGCTGAACTGCACAGTGGTCTTAGTGGTATAATACAATTTTGAGGACCTTTTAGGTTGATGTGGTAAATTTTCTATTATTATCTTTAATATGTGCTAATATGGAAGTGGATTATACATATCTGTGATTGCATGCTGTGGTGCAATGGTTATTGAGAGGAAATTTCTGTTGATGATATTGGAACTGTAGAATCAACTCTTAGTGTTTTCACAGGATAAAAAATTAGTTGGATTCTACTCTTTAAAGATTAATAGGATTGGCTTCTTTGTCAAACATGTCCAATATTTTTAATGAATGCAGCACTGCCAAACAAAGAAGGATTCCAACATGTTTTTTTTGTTTGTTTTGTTTTTTACTAGCAGCAAGTGTCAGAGAATAAAAATCAAAGTTTGAATGTTGTGGAAGTACACAATTTTTATGACATGTTTCATTATTTATATATATAAAAGCCTAAGTGACCGTTAGGGTGGAACGACCGGTTGCTGTGATGCACACTGACCACCAGGGGGCAGACACTCAATGCAGGAGCTGCCCCCTGGTGCAGCCAGAAGCTGGGCTCACCGCTGGCAAGTGCAGCTGCCATGGTGAGAGCCTCTCCTGACTCCGTGGCAGTACTACCAGGCGGTGGCAGCAGGTGCAGCGGGCCGGGATGAGCATGAGCGGTGCAGCGCCCAGCCCCAATTCGGGCTCTTCCCTGGCCACCTGCCCCTTGGCACACTGCTACATCTCTTGGGGGTTGTCCGACTGCCGGTTTAGGCAGTCGGACATCCCCCGAGCGGACCCGGACTTCAAGACGAATGTCCGACTGCCAGCTTAGGCCCGATCCTGGTGATGTTCTCTGTAGAAGGCAGTCAGTGTGAACATCTCAGTGACTCAGGGAACCACAGGGAACTCAGGGTGAGCCTGCTACTGCACTTGACTCACCCACTCGATGGTGTTCGCAGGACAGACTGTGGTGGCCCAGCCTGAGTATGTGCAGCAGCTGCTGAAGCTCAAGCAGCAGGCCGTGCAGCAGCAGAAGGGCATCCAGCCACAAGCTGGCAGTCGGACATCCCCTGAGGGGTTCCGGACTGCGAGAGGGTGCAGGCTGGGCTGAGGGACCTCCTCCCCCTCCAGTGCACGAATTTTGTGCACCGGGCCTCTAGTTTAATAATAATTGTCAATGAACTATCTTGAGCTCTAAGAATAAAATTCATTTTGTTCATCCTTGCAAAGTTGGCTCTTGTCATCTTAAGTATTTGATAGAATGTTTTGTGTTTTCTGTTAAAAGAAGATTCATACATAAGAAATTCATGGAACTGGAACTATTTCTTTCAGTGAAGCAATTTATATGTGATTATAACTATGCAGGATAAATTACTGTAACTGGGTATTGAACATTAGTGGTATGTTTTGAAGATACAGCACTTCTAGTTTCATTTTGGATAAATGTTTCAAACAAATATTCTAAGCTGAGTTTTCATTCCATCAACATACCTCTGTGACACTGCTTTCTCCATATTATTAAATAAAAATAGGTTAGCTCTATGTTATTCCCTTGAGTATCATTACTGCTGGTTCAACTTGGTTTAGATTAAGTTTAACAAGCAAAAAGCTCATGGTCACGTTATAAACTTTAAATATTTATATTCTCAATGTTTGTTCATAGTGTTTACATAGTCATTTCTTTTGAGGAATCACTTTTTGCTTAAAGCTTTTTGTTTAGCTATGATGTGTAATGAAAAAAGTTACAAGTATAAAAACATTTGTGTATATACACTTTCAGTGAACAACATGGACAGTTTGTACAATTATTATCTCTTTCCCAATGTTGTCTTTGTTCAGAGTATATTTATTGAAATGTAGTTTTATGTCTATGGAGTCAAATAAAAAATATTTCTGCTTTTATTTTGTGTACTTTAACATCTTGTTATTTTTCACAGATAGTTTGAGAAGAACTGATCTCGTCTACTCTTTAATTCCATACTTCATTTCCTTCTTTTAGCTCATTATTTAGCTTTTTAAAATTTTCTGAACTAGCTCTCTGCCCTCTCTCTCTTCTTTTTAATCTTTGATAGTCCCTCATTTCAAGGTCTTATCCCTTCTTTGAGTATTGCCATTTTCTTCATTGGACTTGTCTCTAGTCATTTATCCTATTTACTGATGGAAAATTTAAAAATAGCACCAATTTGTAATCTCAGACGGAAGGTGGGAGTGGGTGGGTGGGAAGAGATTAACCAAATAATTTATATGCATATATGCATAACCCATGGACAAAGACAATAGTGTAGTGAAGGCACAGGGTGGGGGTGCTGATGGGCTAGAAGGGGTCAATGGGGGGAAAAGGGAGATCTATAGTACTTTCAACAATAAAGATAAATTTAAAAAATTAAAAAAAATTTGTAAAAAGTAATGTAATGAAATATAATTTCTATTTAATATATGTTCCTATGATAAATATTTTATATATGTAATATAACAAATGTAATAAAATAATTTTTTTTTCTAAAGCATTCTATAATTTTGGGACAAAGTTAACATGTCTAAACTTACAGTGGCAAGACTACTTTATTTTTAATTTACCTGGATTACTACAGTTGCTTCCAAAATGGTTTTCTCACCTCTTCCTTTAGTGATCACCATTCTACTTTTTTTTTAGTTTTGCTGCATTTTATTAAAATATATAAATGAGATTATGTCTTGATTTGACTTAGTTTTTTTTTTTTATGATGATGAAAAATACATTTATTTTTTAATGTATACATGTACACTGATAGTCCGACAGAAAACTTTATGATTCCATTTGATATTATCAGTGGGACTTTTGCTGCTGCATCACTGATGACAGAGATTTTACATCAGGTTTATATTCCGTGACCTTCAGAGATATGCACGAGCTACTACTTTCATCAGTCAGGCTACTCCTATTATGAGACTTCACAAAATTTATCACTGAGAACAAAGATTCACAAGCGTATGTGGATGAAAACATGGGAGTAACACTGTGCAAAATTTTTTATTTATTTATTTATTTATTTATTTTTTATTGTTTTATTGCTTAAAGTATTACAAAGTGTATTACATATGTGTCCGTTTTTTTTTTACCCCGCCCTTGACAATCCCCTGGCCTCCCCTACACCCCAGTGTCTTATGTCCATTGGTTATGCTTATATGCATGCATACAAGTCCTTCGGTTGATCTCTTACCCCCCTCCCTCCTGTCCCCCAACCCTCCCCAGCCTTCCTGCTGCAGTTTGACAATCTGTTTGAGGCAGCTCTGCCTCTGTATCTTTATTGTTCAAAAGTTTATAATAGTCTTTATTATCCATGAATGAGTGAGATCATGTGGTATTTTTCCTTCATTGACTGGCTTATTTCACTTAGCATAATGCTCTCCATTTCCATCCATGCCGTTGCAAATGGTAAGAGTTCCTTCTTTTTTACAGCAGCATAGTATTCCATTGTGTAGATGTACGCCAGTTTTCTAATCCATTCATCTACTGATGGGCACTTAGGCTGTTTCAAGATCTTAGCTATGGTGAATTGTGCTGCTATGAACATAGGGGTGCATATATCCTTTCTGATTGGTGTTTCTGGTTTCTTGGGATAAATTCCTAGAAGTGAGATTACAGGGTCAAATGGGAGTTCCATTTTTAGTTTTTTGAGGAAACTCCATACTGTCTTCCATAGTGGCTGCACCAGTCTGCATTCCCACCAGCAGTGCAAGAGTGTTCCTATTTCTCCACATCCTCTCCAGCACTTGTCGTTTGTTGATTTGTTGATGATAGCCAGCCTGACAGGTGTGAGATGGTACCTCATTGTTGTTTTGATTTGCATTTCTTGGATGATTAGTGACTTTGAGCATGTTTTCATATGTCTCTTGGCTTTCTGAATGTCCTCTTTTGAAAGGTGTCTATTTAGATCCTTTGCCCATTTTTTGATTGGATTGTTCATCTTCTTTTTGTTAAGTTGTATGAGTTCCCTATAAATTTTGGAGATTAGGCCCTTATCAGATATGACGTTGGCAAATATGTTTTCCCACGCAGTGGGCTTTCTTGTTGTTTTGTTGATGGTTTCTTTTGCTGTGCAAAAGCTTTTTATTTTGATGTAGTCCCATTTGTTCATTTTCTCTTTAGTTTCCAATGCCCTAGGAGCTGTATCAGTGAAGAAATTGCTTCGGCATATGTCTGAGATTTTGTTGCCTTTGGATTCTTCTAGAATTTTTATGGTTTCCCGTTGTACATTTCAGTCCTTTATCCATTTTGAGTTTATTCTTGTGTATGGTGTAAGTTGGTGGTCTAGTTTCATTTTCTTGCATGTATCTGTCCAATTTTCCCAACACCATTTATTGAAGAGACTATCTTGGCTCCATTGTATGTTCTTGCCTCCTTTGTCAAATATTAATTGAGCATATTGGTTCGGGCCAATTTCTGGGCTCTCTATTCTATTTCATTGATCTATATGTCTGTTCTTGTGCCAGTACCAGGCAGTTTTGAGAACAGTGGCTTTGTAATATAGCTTGATATCTGGTATTGAGATCCCACCTACTTTGTTCTTTCTCAGGATTGCTGCAGCTATTCCGGGTCTATTTTTTATTCCAGATGAATTTTTGGAGAGTTTGTTCTAGATCTGTGAAGTATGCCGTTGGTATTTTAATGGGAAGTGCGTTGAATTTATAGATTGCTTTGGGTAGTATGGACATTTTAATGATGTTGATTCTACCAATCCATGAACATGGTATGTTCTTCCATCTGTTTATGTCTTCCTCTATCTGTTTTTTCAACGTCCTGTAGTTTTCTGAGTAGAGGTCTTTTACCTCTTTAGTTAAGTTTATTCCTAGGTAGCTTAATTTTTTTGGTGTGATGGTAAATGGGATTGTTTTTATAATCTCTCTTTCTGAAAGTTCACTATTGGTGTATAGAAATGCCTCAGATTTCTTGGGGTTAATTTTGTATCCTGCAACTTTGCCAAATTCATGTATTAAGTCTAGTAGTTTTTTGATGGAGTCTCTAGGGTTTTGTATGTATAATATCATGTCGTCTGCAAATAAGGACAGTTTTACTTCCTCTTTTCCAATTTGGATGCCTTTTATTTCTTCTTCTTGTCTAATTGCAATGGCTAATACTTCCAGTACTATGTTGAACAGGACTGGTGAGAGTGGGCATCCCTGTCTTGTTCCTGTTCTTAGGGGAAATGGTGTTAGTTTTTGCCCATTTAGTATGATGTTGGCTGTGGGCCTGTCATATATGGCTTTTATTATGTTGAGGTATGATCCTTCTATTCCCACCTTGCTGAGAGTTTTTATCAAAAATGGGTGTTGGATTTCGTCAAATGCTTTTTCTGCATCAATTGATATGACCATGTGGTTTTTTTCTTTCAATTTGTTTATGTGATGTATCACGTTTATTGATTTGTGGATATTGTACCACCCTTGCATCCCTGGGATAAATCCTACTTGGTCATGCTGTGTGATCTTTTTGATGTATTGCTGGATCCGATTTGCTAAGATTTTGTTGAGGATTTTGGCATCTATGTTCATGAGGGATATTGGCCTGGAATTCTCTTTCATTGTGTTGTCTTTACATGGTTTTGGCATTAGGGTGATGCTGGCTTTATAGAATGAGCTTGGAAGTATTCCTTCCTCTTGAATTTTTTGTAGTAGTGTGAGGAGGATAGGTTTTAGTTCTTCCTTGAATGTTTGGTAAAACTCCCCTGAGAAGCTATCTGGTCCTGGGCTTTTGTTTGCTGGAAGCTTTTTGATGACTGCTTCAATTTCTTCCATAGTTATTGGCCTATTGAAATTTTTAGATTCTTCCTGATTGAGTTTTGGAATGTTGTATTTTTCTAGAAATTTGTCCATTTCCTCCAGGTTGTCTAGTTTGTTGGAGTAGAGTTGTCCATAGTATTTTTTAACAATCATTTGTATTTCTGTGGGGTCTGTTGTTATTTCACCTCTATCGTTTCTGATTTTGTTTATTTGGGTCCTCTCTCTTTGCTTCTTGGTGAGCTTGGCTAGAGGTTTGTCAATCTTGTTTATCCTTTCAAAGAACCAGCTCTTGGTTTCATTGATTTTCTGTATTTTTTTTTTTTTTGGTCTCTATGTCATTTATTTCTGCTCTAATCTTTATTATCTCCTTCCTTCTGCTCACTCTGGGATTTTCTTGTTGCTCTCTTTCTAATTCTTTGAGTTGTAGAGTTAGATGATTTACTACCATTTTTTCTTATTTTTTGAGGTAGGCCTGTAGAGCTATAAACTTCCCTCTCAGGACTGCTTTCATTGTGTCCCATAGGTTTTGGATTGTTGTGTTTTCATTGTCATTAGTTTCCAGGATGTTTTTAGTTTCTTCTTTGATCTCATTGGTAACCCAATCAATATTTAATAACGTGGTATTCAGCTTCCAAGTTTTTGAGTATTTTGGGTTGTTTTTATTGTAGTTTATTTCTAATATTATGCTGTCATGGTCTGAGATGATGCTTGGTATGATTTCAATCTTCTTGAATTTGGGGAGACTTTGTTTGTGACCCAATATGTGGTCTATTTTTGAATCTGTCCCATGAGCACCTGAGTGGAATGTATATCCCGTGGCTTTGGGGTGAAGTGTTCTGAAGATGTCAATTAAATCCATCTGATCTAGTGAGTCAGTTAGGATTCCTGTTTCTTTGCTGATTGTTTGTCTAGAGGATTTATCCAGTGATGTCAGTGGTGCATTAAAGTCCCCTACTATGATTGTATTGTTGTCGATCTCTCCTTTGATATCTTCCAGGAGTTTTTTTATGTATTTGAGTGCTCCTGCATTGGGTGCATATATGTTTACCAGGGTTATATCTTCTTGTTGTATTGATCCTTTAGTATTATGAAGTGGCCTTCCTTATCTCTTGTTATGGCCTTCACTTTGAGGTCTATTTTGTCCAATATAAGTATTGCTACCCCAGCTTTCTTTTCCTTTCCATTTGCCTGAAAGATATTTTTCCATCCCTTCACTTTCAGTCTGTGTGATTCCCTTCTAATGAGGTGGGTCTCTTGTAGACAGCAAATGTATGGGTCATGGTTTTTTATCCATTCAGCCACTCAATGTCTTTTGATTGGAACATTTAGTCCGTTTACATTTAAAGTTATTATTGAAAGGTACTTGTTTGTAGCCATTTCTTTTTTTGTGTGGCTGTTTTCTTTCTGAGCTTTTTATTTCTTCTTTTTACACCAGTCCCTTTAGCATTTTTTGCATTGCTGGCTTGGTGGTGATAAACTCCCTTAGCCTTTTTTTGTCTGTGAAGCTTCTTATTTCCCCTTCAATTTTGAATGATAGCCTTGCTGGATAGAGTATTCTTGGATTCAGTCCTTTGCTTTGCATCACTTTGTAAATTTCCATCCATTCTTTTCTGGCCTGATGTGTTTCTGTTTAGAAATCATTTGATAATCTAATGGGAGATCCCTTGTATGTAACTTTCCGTCTCTCTCTTGCAGCCTGTAAGATTCTCTCTTTGTCCTAAACTTTTGCCATGGTAATTATGATGTGTCTTGGTGTGGGACTTTTCGGGTTCACCTTGTTTGGGACTCTCTGGGCTTGTGTGACTTTTTTCTTCCCCACCTCAGGGAAGTTTTCTGATATTATTTCTTCAAATAGGTTTTCTAATCCCTGTTCCTCTTTCTGTTGTTCTGGCACCCCTATTATTTGTATGTTGTTTCATTTCATGTTGTACCAAAGCTCCCTTAGACTCTCTTCCTGTCTTTTAATTTTTTTCTTTAATTGAAGTACAGTTTGGGTGTGTTTTGCTTCCTTCTCTTCTAATTCACTAATTTGATCCTCCGCTTCTCCTAGTCTACTGTTGATACTTTCAATGGTGTTTTTTATTGCAGCTATATCGCTCTTCATTTCTTCTTGGGTCTTACATAAGTTATTGATTTTTTCATCTGTTTCTTCTTGCTTCTTGCATAAGTTGTTGATTTTTTTCCTGCATCCGGTTTATGCACTCTAGGACCCTTATTCTGAATTTTTTTCTGTCATATTGCATGCCTCTGTATCGCTTAGCTGCTTTTCTGGCGAGCCTCCTTTTTCCTTTGTGGGTTTCTTTGTCTACCCATGTTTGATCTCACCGACGTATCTAGATGTTGAGTCATTCAGTGGCTGCTCCCTGGGTGGCAGTGGCTCCTTGGGCTGTGGTTGCTCCTCAGGTGGTTGTGGTAGCAGCTGCACCTCAGTTGGCAGCAGCTCCTCTGGTGGGTGCTGTTCACAGCTGTGGTGGCTCTTCTGGCTGGTGTGGGGAGGCTTCACGTACAGCTGCTGTTCCTCAGACAGAGGGTGTGGTGATCAGGAGGCTGCTGTTACTTGGATCTGCTGCGCTGATTTAAAGGCACAAAATACCACACAACAAGACACAACGTACCAGGCACTGAACACAAATGTATTCACGATATTTATAACCCCAAATCAAGGTGACCACACAGATGCTGTTTCTCAGACAGAGGGTGTGGTGATCAGGAGGCTGCAGTTCCTTGAATCGACTTAGTTTTTTCTTAATCCTTTAGAGTAAGCTATCAGATGACTCCTGGATAATCTGACTGCTGACTACCTTTCCAAATTTATCTTGTTATTCTTCCATTTGCCCATTTAGTTACAATCAGATTCCTTTTTAATTCTTTAATCATTCCAAGCACTTTCCTGCCTTTTGATCTTTGTGTTTTATTCCTGGTTTATGGCTCTCTTTCCTATTTTTTTTGTATGATTGCCTTATTTATTCTTCTTCATCAGGTATTGGCTTAAAGGTTACTTCCTCACAGAGGTCTTTCCTGACTACTGTAGCTAATAGCTTCCTCCCTGACACTCTGTTGTCTATCATAGCATCTTCTTTATTTCTCTTTTTGTAGTTATGCAATTTATTTATTTGTCTAATTGATTATTAAAATGTGTGCTTCAAGAAGGTAGTCTCTTTCACCTTGCCTGGCTCTTGGAAATAGATATACTTAATATTTGTTAAGCTAATGAGTAAGTCAGTGAGAAAGCTGAACAATTTTTTGAAAAGCTCAGTATTGATGGGAGCCATAAAATATATGCTAAAGAGACTTTTATTGATAACTTGTCCTGGAAGCTGTAGAAGTTTTATGTTAATTATTGCACTTTAGGTTTAATAATAAGAAAGTTAATATTTAGGTGAACTTACAAATAAATATGTTTTTCATCTAATGTTTCTAATCAGGGAAAAGGATTAAGAAAGGAAATAAAATAATTAAGAGACTATGATACAGTTACACAAACATTCTATATGTGGAATGGAATTTGTATATTTATTATTATAAATATAACTTTTCTAATTAAATGGGTGAGGAAGGATCATTTGGCAAATGGTTTGGGGATTACCACATAGGTAGCCAAGTGAAAAAATTCATATCCTTGTTTCATGATATTCCAAATAAATTTCACATGTATTAAAATTTAAAGGTAAAAATGAAACTGCACATAATTTAAGAAAATTAAAATTTATATAAAAAATTATGTTTAAAGCATAACATCAAAAACTGAAGTTCTAAAGTAAAATATATGGCTAAATAAAAGACATTTTATATGTCTGAATATATTAAAATTAAAGGACAAATGCAAACAGGAAAAAATTTACATTAATATAATAAAAGTGAATAGCTTTAATGAATAAAAAGCTCTTATATATCAATTAAAATAATGTATAACATTAAGGGAAAAATGTAGAAAATACCAAACAGCTAGCAAAAGCAAGGTAATGTACAGTACAAATATGAAAAATTTATTTAATGCTACAAGTAATCAAATACGTTTGTATTGAAAGAAAACTGTACTATAATTGGCAAATTGGGTAAAATTTAGAAAAATGAGAATATAAATACTTATACTTTGCATAGCATGAAAATATCCATAAACCTTGATCTAGTAATTTTACTTTCAGAATTGTATCTTATTGAAAAAACAATAGGCCAATAATCTATATACAAATATTTTTACTGCTCAGTTTTTATTTGTTGCATATTTAAAAATGAAGTTAATATTTATGAAGCACATTTTTATATTCTTATAAACTAACACTAAGGGTTTCAATATTGCAAGTTTGTTATTTTCTCTTGCTTTTAGTATTATATTTAAGGGTCCATTATAATCTATTATGTGAGTGCATTAAAATTTATTTTATAAGTAATCTTTAATAGTATCAATATAATAAAGAATTTTTATTGGATAGTGATCTTGAACATATTATACATTTCAGTTATTTACTGTTAAAAATTATCTTCAGTTACTCATGGCACATAGTTTTAAAAATCTAACTTCTAAATGTCTATTCTTAGTATTACTAAAGATACCAAGAAAAGTCTTTCCCTCCCCTCCCCCCCTTCTTTCCTTTCATCTTCTAATTTTGCCTTTCTTTCAATTGACTTTACAATTACTTCATTATATATTTGCTGAATAAATGAAAGATTTACTGTTACATCCTAGATACTTAGGATATATAATGGTGTGCAAGAAGTTCCTATCCTTATGAAGCTAACATTCTAGCAAGGGAGATACACTTTTAGAAAGCAAACACTTAAATATATAATTGCAATATATGTGCCTTCTAAGAAATAAAATTACAGACCATTATGAGAAAGTACAAAAGAGGAAACCTAATTTAATTTGGGGTTGGGAAAGACATAAAAGTGACATTTAGCTGGGAACATTAGGATGAATTCAGTTAATTTGGGAAAAGAATGGGGACAGTAGAAGTACATTTCTGAAAAGGTAAATGCAAATTTTGAGAAATTCCTTGGCATATTTGGGGAATATATGGCTGCAAATAAGAATCAAAGGAAGGAGAAGCATCCCCTGAGTTTAGATAGGTAGGCAGGGACCAAATTATATAGGGCCTGTAATCTGTATTAAAGATCTGGTTTTTAAACTAACCAGAAGGGGGAGTATTAGTGTTCTATTGCTTCCATATCAAATTACCACAGACTTACTGGCTGAAACAACACAAATTCAGTATCTTACAGTTCTATAGGTCAAAAGTCTAACATTGACTTTGCTGCTTTTGCAATCACAAAGGTTTGAGAGATGACAAAGTGCTGGGGCAGGGTTGAAGGACAAGGTGTATCTCCTACATGAGGCTATTTCTTCAACACTGGGAGAGATTGTTGTTTTACCTATTGTGTAGAAACCAAGACAGAGAGTCAAGCAAAATGAGGAAAGGAAGGAATATGTTCCAAATGAAAGAACAAGATAAAACAGCCTTAATAAAATGGAGATAAGTAATTTACCTGAGTTCAAAGTAGTGGTCATAAAGGTGCTCACTGAACTGGGGAGATGAGTGGATGAACACAGTGGGAACTTCAACAAAGAAAATCCTATATAATAAAAGTCCAGCAACCTAACAGCAGAACAACCAGAATGACCAGTCGATATGACCTGCACTGACCACCAGGGGGCAGACACTCAATGCAGGAGCTGCCCCCTGGTAGTCAGTGCGCTACCACAGTGGGAGCACTGCTCGGCTGACCAGAATGAGTGGCTGCTCCTGCTGCAAACCCCAGGCCAACCAGCAGGAACCTGGGCTTCAATTGTCACCTCTTAGCCCCAGGCTCTTTCTCCTCACTCCCTGCCCCTCCTCTGGATGCCCGCAGGCCACACAGCACCACCTCCGGGCTCACAGAGCTGACCCCGGAGGCTGGGAGGTAGGTTCGTGGCCACCACAGGACTGAGGCCTACTCCACTGCCTCTCAGTGCTCTTGTCCCTGGGCCCGGCCCTGACCGGGTCCCCTGGAGAGGTGAGTGCTCCGGGTCAACAGAAGATGCCGGACCAGGGAGCAGCTGCTCAGAGAGTGGGTCCACAGCCACTCGGCTGACCGGGATGAGTGGTGCTCCCACAGCCGGCCGATCCCCACAGGCCATGCCCCCACCAGGGCATGGATCCTGTGCACTTGGCCTCTAGTGAAAATATAAGAAAGTAGCAAGTAGAAGTGACAGAGCTGAAGAATGCAATAATTGAACTGAAAAATATAATACAGAGGTTAAATAGCACACTATATGAAGCATAGAAAAGGATCAGTGGAACTCACCCAATAGAGCAGCAAAAAGAAAAATGATTTTTTAAAAAGTGAAAATAGAGGAGAAACCAAGATGGCTGCATAGGTAAACACCTGAAATTGCTACCTTGCACAACCACTTCAAAAATACAACTAAAAGACAAAATGGACATCATCCAGAACCACAGGAAGGCTGGCTGAGTGGAAATTCTACAACTAGAAGGAAAGAGAAAAGCACACTGAGACTCAGAGGAGGTGCGGAAGTGAAGTGCAGAGGTACGGAGGCACACGCGGAAAGGGCTGGCAACTGAGGACTTGGTTGTCTTTTTCAATTGGGAGGGAGTCACAAGCTCCCAACTGCTCTGAACTCCAGTTCCGGGTGAGTCTCTGGGGACCCAGACTCATTTGGGGAGAAACTGGACTGTCTGGCATTGGGCGGAACTCGAAGGCGGCTTTCTCTCAGAGGTGCTTGCGGTGATTACCGGGACACTGAGGATCAGGGCCTCTTAGGGCAGGGCTGAGGATCAGCCATAGCTGCTTGCTCCGCCCTGTTGATTCCCTGAGACCCTGCCCCACCCAAGCTGTGAGCAGAGGCTTTTGCATATGAATGGCCTGGCCCTTTGCAATCTAAAATTACCTAACAAACTGAAGCTGGGTCAGAGAGACCCAGAACATCCAAAAGAAGGCCCAAGGCCCCACAGCAGCATGCATTGCTTCACAGCTGGGCCTCATCTGGGCACCTCGAAACCCCAAACAAAGAAGAGGAATCTGCAGATCTCTCCGTAGCTCCTGCTGGGTAGCCTCAGGCAGAGGCTAAATTAGCACCTCCTTAGAGATCCAAGAGCCAGTGTACCCAGTGGTCAGAGTGTGACCATCCAGATTACAACTCCTCAGATCCATAAGGGACACATTCAGGTGGCAGACTCAGTGAGCACCAAAGCCCCACTGAAGCAAGTCTTGCGCCATAAGGGTGTCTCCAGTACAGAAGTTCTCCCACCGTAGGCACAGCTGAATCTCACAGCCAATTGGCCTGGAGGTCAATTCCTCCCACTGATACCAACAGCAATCAAGGCTTAACTACAACAAGACTGTGCACAAAGCCCACAAAGGGGTGCACCAAGAATGTCCACCTCAGGTAATCGGGGAGGCTGAGCCCCTGGGCCCTATAGGACACCTAGCACAGAAAGCTACTCTATCAACACAGGGAAGCAGCCAAAATGCGGAGACAAAAAAACAGGTCACAAATGACAGAAATGGAGGAAAGCATACTATTGGATATAGAGTTCAAAACCACACTTCTAAGGTTTTTCAAGAATTTTCTAGAAACCGCCAATAAGTTTAGTGAGACGCTCGATAAATCTAGTAAGACCCTCAATAAGTCTAGTGAGACCCTCGAAGATATGAAAAAGGACCAACTAGAAATTAAGCATACACTGACTGAAGTAAAGAATATTATACAGAGATTTAACAGCAGCCTAGAGGATCCCAAGAATCAAGTCAAAGATTTGAAATATGAAGAAGCAAAAAACACCCAACCAGAAAAACAAAAAGAATCCAAAAATATGAAGATAATGTAAGGAGCCTCTGGGACAACTTCAAGCGCACCAACATCCAAATTATAGGGGTGCAAGAAGAAGAGAGAGAGCAAGATATTGAAAACCTATTTGAAGAAATAATGACAGAAAACTTCCCCTACCTGGTGAAAGAAATAGACTTACAAGTCCAGGAAGCGCAGAGAACCCTAAACAAAAGGAATCCAAAGAGGACCACACCAAGACACATCATAATTAAAATGCCAAGAGCAAAAGACAAAGAGAGAATCTTAAAAGCAGCAAGAGAAAAACAGTTAGTTACCTACAAGGGAGTACCCATACGATTTTCAGCTGATTTCTCAACAGAAACTATGCAGGCCAGAAGGGAGTGGCAAGAAATATTCAAAGTGATGAATACCAAGAACCTACAACCAAGATTACTTTATCCAGCAAAGCTATCATTCAGAATTGAAGGTCAGATAAAGAGCTTCACAGATAAGAAAAAGCTAAAGGAGTTCATCACCACCAAGCCAGTATTGTATGAAATGCTGAAAGGTATTCTTTAAGAAGAGGAAGAAGAAGAAAAAGGTAAAGATAAAAATTATGAACAAGTACATATCTATCAACAAATGAATCTAAAAATCAAGTGAATAAAAAATCTGATGAACAGAATAAACTGGTGAATATAATAGAATCAGGGGCATAGAAAAGGAGTGTTTGAGCAGCCTTAGTATATAATTAGCATATTACGCTTTGATTGGTTGAATGGCCAACTGGACGCCTGGACACTTAGCATATTAGGCTTTTATTTTATAGGATGATATTTATATTATGCCATATTCTCTTCAGAAAGGAGGAGAAATACCCAAAGTAGCTTAAGGGCTATAATTATAAGGGAGGTGGGATTGAGAGGTCACATTTTTTAGGATATGATAAAGTGGTCTACAGATAAAGGGGCCAACCTAGAGAAAAGAGACAGAAATTAATGATGAGTAGAGAGAATAACTAATAGAGTGGTTGGGCTCTGTATTTTCTTATAAGAGCCCCCGTGCACAAAATTCCTGCACTGGTAAAGTCCCTAGGCCTGGCCTATGATCAGAGTCATCTTCCCCGGCTGCTGGCAGCCGGCGCTGCCCCCCGTCGCAACCCACCCATTTGCCATCTTGCACCTGAGGTGGGCCCGGCGCAGGATATACTTCGAGACCATGTAGGAGACTGTGATCCCCCTGTTGGAGGCCATTTCACGGGAGGTGCTTTTGTGTGAAATTTCTTTCAGGTAAGAGATGGGATATGGGCCCAATGTCCAAGAGAGTTCCAGGGGGCCAGTGGCGCTATCAGGGTCATTCTTGTCACACCTGAACCTTCACTGTGTCAGTTCACTGGAGGATTCTACTTTCAGGGTTTTTCATGAAAACCCATCCCACAAAAAGGTCCCATTAGATTTCAGGTCGTATCACCACTGAGGAGGATATGATCAGGTGCTTTAAGCACAGAACACGGACTCCTGAACAGGGTTAGAATTCAGCAGAATCAGGAGACAGGTTTCTCAATAACCCACCTAACTAACGCCTGCTACCTTGCTGATGGCTTCTCCCTCCCCCTTAGGGAGCAGGTAGGGAGGAGTGAGGAGCAACTATCTGCAGCTATGGGCAGGCCTGTGTCTAGGCTGCAGGAAAGAATGCCAGCCAGCCAGGGGGAAGGACTGAGAGGTTGGCCATTCAGCCTGCTTGCCAGCCGCGCGCCCCACTGCCACTGGTCATCCTCTGTGTGTGGGGCGACCGGCTGGGCGGGGACCTTGGCCTGGCGCCACCCATGTCTGCCACCACCCACCTCCGGTTCCCCATTCCCCATCGGGCGATCAGAGCCTGCTGGCCAGGAGAAAGGACCAAGAGGTTGGCCAGCAGGCCTGATCACCTGATTGGGCCTGTGGGCTAAGGGCAGCTCCTGTGTTGAGCATCTGCCCCCTGATGGTCAGTGCACATCAAAGCAACCAGTCATTCCCCCGTTTGGTCAATTTGCATATTACCCTTTTATTATAAGGACTAGTGGCCCGGTGCATGAAATTCATGCATGGGGAGGGGGTGGTCCCTCAGTCCAGCCTGCACCTTCTCCAATCCGGGACCCATAGGGGGATGTCCAACTGGCAGTCGGACATTGTCTTGTAATCTGGGACCATTGGCTCCTAACTGCTCACCTGCCTGCCTGCCTGATAGCCCCTAACCACTCTGCCTGCCAGCCTAATCACCTCTAACCGCCTCTGTCTGCCTGCCTGACTGGCCCTAATCACCTCTGCCTGCCTGCCTGATCCCCCTAACTGCTCTCCCCTGCTGGCCTGATCCCTCTAACTCAGCGGTTCTCAACCTGTGGGTCGCGACCCCTTTGGCAGTCGAACGACCCTTTCACAGGGGTCATCTAAGACCATCCTGCATATCAGATATTTACATTACAATTCATAACAGTAGCAACATTACAGTTATGAAGTAGCAACAAAAATAATTTTATGGTTGGGTAACAACATGAGGAACTGTATTTAAAGGGACAGAAGGTTGAGAACCACTGCTAACTGCTCTCCCCTGCTGGCCTGATCCTCCTAACTGCTCTCCCCTGCAGGTATGATCACCCTAACTGCTCTCCCCCGCTGGCCTGATCACCCCTAACTGCCTCTGCCTCAGCCCCACCACTGTGGTTTTGTCTGTAAGAACGTCCAGAAGGTTGTCCGAAAGATGTCCAGTCTAATTAGCATATTTTTATTAGTATAGATGATTTGGTAATGATGGTAGTGATAACAGTAAAATCCATAATGACAGCAACAAGTACAAAAACTTATAAGTTAAATATTACTTTATGGTAGATACTATTCATTACTTATGTTCTTTAATAATCACAACTATGTATGTACTGTTATGCTCATTTTACAGGAAAAAGAATGAGGCTGAGAAAAGTTAAATGGCTCATCCTGCATCACAAATCATGAATAACTCTTGATTGGAAGTAAAACAATCTTAATTTCAAAGCCTAAGTTCTTAATCATATATGGGGGTGGGTAAAAGCAGATTTATAGTTCTGAGCATGCAAGTCAGTTTAGTCCTATATTGTTATTTATTATTTACTAGAGTCCTGGTGCATGAATTCGTGCATGGGTTGGGTCAGGCCGGCTCACCCCGATCAGGTTTCGGGGGGTGGGTCAGTCGGGGGTGGGGCCAGCCAGGGGGAGGGGCCTGGAGAAGACCCACTGAGTTGGAGCTGAACATGGGCCCCAGGCTTCCCAGGGAGGACGGACTCAGCAAGAAAACAGAAACCACCAGAAGGCTCTGCAAACAGGCCCTGAGCTCCCTTTGGCCAGGCGGACTCAGAGCTGGTGTCTCTGTGTGTACATTAGACACAGCCCAGCACTCGCCTTTGTCTGTTGGTCAAATACATTGCATCAAAAAACTGTTCCCCTTCTTCTCTTTGGGCCCTTACAACAAATACAGACCAATTGGAAAACACGGGCCCCAGTGGCAGAGCCAGGCCACACAAACACCCGGAATTTTGGCCTAAGACAACTGGGTAGCAATTTCTATGGAAAAGAACACACTGTTTTAGAGTCTTAATTCTCCCCTAAAATGTACCCAGCTGCTCTTCTTTAGCCAGGATAGACTGAACTAAGGAGCCAAAGACCAAGTTTCCTTTGAGGGCTGTTTTCAGGCTGGCCACAGCCCCTTCAGGGTGGGGGTCCTGCTGGGGTGCCTGGCCAGTCTGAGTGAGGGGCTGATGGCTGTTTGCAGGCTGGCCACAGCTCCTTCAGGGTGGTGGTCTCCCCTGGGGTGCCTGGCCATCCTGGGTGAGGGGCTGATGGCTGTTTGCAGGCTGGCCACAGCCCCCAGCCACCCAAGCTCCCAGTGGAGGCTGGCTGGAAGCAGGTATCTGTGGTTTATTTATCTTCTATAATTGAAACTTTGTTGCCTTCAGTGGAGGCCAGAGCCGGCCAGGGCAGGCGGGAAGCTTGGCTTCCTCCATCGCTGGGGCAACCAAGCCTCCTGCTTGCTCTAGCTCCGTGGCTCCTGGCTGCCATCTTGGTTGGGTTAATTTGCATATAGTCGCTCTGATTCGCTGGTGGGTATGGCTTGGGGTGTAGCGAAGGTACGGTCAATTTGCATGTTTCTCTTTTCTTAGATTAGACTAGAGACCCGGTGCATGAAATTCGTCTATGGGGAGCAGTCCTCTCAGCCCAGCCTGCACCCTCTCCAATCCAGGACCCCTCTGGGGATGTCTGACTGCTGGTTTAGGCCCAATAAACCGGCAGTCGGACATCCCTCTCACAATCCGGGACTACTGGCTCCTAACTGCTCACCTGCCTGCCTGCCTGATCACCCCTAACTTCCTCTGCCTGCCAGCCTGATTGCCCCTAACTGCCCCCCCTGCCGGCCTGATCGCCCCTAACTGACCCCCCTTCTGGCCTGATTGCCCCTAACTGCCCCCCCCTGCTGGCCTGGTTTCCCCTTACTGCCCCCTTCTGCTGGCCTGGTCATTCCCAACTATCCCCCTCAGCCGGACTGGTCGCCCCTAACTGCCTCCCCTCGCCAGCCTGGTCACCCCTTACTGCCCCCCCTGCCAGCCTGGTCGCCCCTCGCAGCCTGCTGTTCAGTCCTTTGGTCGTCCCTCACTAATCCCCCTGCTGGCTTGGTTGCCCCACACAGCCTGCTGTTGAGTTGTTTGGTCATCCCTCACTAACCCCCCTGCTGGCCTGGTTGCCCCACGCAGCCTGCTGTTTGGTTGTCCATCCGGTTGTTTCGGTCATGACAGCCCCTGGCTTTCTATATATTAGGATTGTATTTATTTGTATTACAACTGTAAACTTACTTTTTCCCACCTCAATATAAAATATAATGTGTGATTTATCTAATTGATATTAACAATGTTATACCACATTTGGTTGTTTCTATTTTTCTGCAACTCAAGAAAAGTTTATACATCTATGTTGGCATTTCATTATTAGTGTTATTGGCTACCTCCATTACATTAGAGAAATGTATGATTTTTTTTTCTTTGAGAAGAGAAAAAGAGTACAAATAAGCTAAGGCAAGGGAAGAGCAAAACATGTTTATGTGAATATTTTATTTTAATACTCACCAGAGGATATTTTTTCATTGATTTTAAAAATTATTTATTTATTTATTTGTTTGTTTGTTTATTTATTTATTTATTTATTTATTTATTTATTTATTTATTTTTAGAGAGAGTGAAAGGGGAGGTGGAGAGACAGGGAAACATCAATGTGAGAGAGACACATCAATTGGTTGCCTCCCACATGATCCACAACTGAGGTACATGCCCTTGACCAGAATTGAACCTGGGACCCTTCAGTCCACAGCCCGACACTCTATCTACTGAGCCAAACTGGCTAGGGCTATGTGAATATTTTATAATTTCTATTTGACAGAAATGTACAAATTGGAACTGTTCTCAAATGTGGAGCTGAAACATCATTCAGATGCAGGACTTGTGAAAGAGTAGAGAAAGAACCTCAAAAAACTATTCCTCCGTAAAAGCAATGAGAACATTGGCAAAAATTGTCAAAATCCCTTTTCAGTTCTCTGGAAAGTAATCAGAAGTTTGAAACAATCCAAAGATTGTTAAATCAGTGAAAACTGCAGGTTTTTTTTATGAGAATAGTGAGCTTTGTGGAGACTTAACTTGCCCTCTTGCCATCCAGCTCTGCATTAACCTTGAAAACCAGCAGCCAGTCAACCATGGCAGTGGTGAAAACCAGCAGCCTACTAGCTATTGGAAGGAGGCCAACTAGGTTTGCAGGTTTTAGAAAGTCCCATTTTGGGGCATTGTTTGGCAGCTCCCTCTGGTAAAGTTCCATTATTATTTTATCTGATCTGTGCTTGTTTGGTGAGTAAAGCCCTGTTTCTAAGGTATTTGTCAAAATAATTATCAGAAACTTTTTTTTTCATAACATTGCAACTGCCTGAGGTGGCAATACTAGCCATGGCAAACAAGAGCCTTACCCAAAAACTTAAAAGGAAGATCTGAGAATAATATGTTCATATTCCTGAGGCTTTACTCAGAGGTCCAGGAAAGACCTGAGAAGGCTCCAATCACATATCTCTGGATAATCTATAGGCCCTGTGCATGCAGGAAGTAAAGGGCAAGGGAGAGTTGTAAACATGGTAAGTGTTGAAAGTATGCTCCAATGTATACATAGGATCTCTGGCAGTGAGTACAAGTTTTTTGTTGTTGTTTTTTGTTTGTTTGTTTTTTTGTTTGTTTTTTTGTTTGTTTGTTTTTTTGTTTTTGTTTTTTGCAGATATAGTCCCTTATTGAATCTGGGCCGCCACAAAGACAGACAGAAAGCGCAGGGATATTTTTCTTTCACATCCCAGAAGTTTTACTGGTTCAAGATACTGAAGGCAATCTCTGTCCAGTTATTAGCTAATGACTTGACTGAGTGAAGGCTTCAGTGGCTGCAGGTGTCAAAGAATATTGATTTTACAGAATTAGTTCAGGATAGTCAATAAACAGAGACACAATGAACCCCATTGGAGGGGGTCTGATTTCCAGGATTGGCACATCATATGTTTTAAATGTCTAATTTTCAACAAAAAATTATGAAATATGCAAAGAAACAGGCTAACACACAGGGTGAAAAAAAAGAACAGTCAATATAAAGTGCCCCTGAGGATGCCCTGATGTTGGACTTTAGACAGTTACTTTAAACCAGCTATTACACATGTGCTCAAGTAATTAAAGGAAATATTTTCTGAAGAATTAAAAGTATGAATATGATGTCTAACCAAAGAGAATATCAATAAATAAATATTACAGAAAAAAAACAAGTAGAAATTCAGGAGTTGAAAATTTAATAACTAAAATATAAAATTCACTAGAGGGGCTCCACAGAATGTTTGACTTGGCAGCATACTTTAAGAAAGGTCCATTGCAATTATCATACTCTGAGGTACAGAATGAAAAAAAAATGAAGTGAAGAGAGCCTCAGAGACGTATGAGATACCATCAAGTGAAGCAACATATGCATATGGGAGTTAGAGAAGAGAAGATAGAAAGAGAAAGGGCAGAAATAATATTTGATGAAATATTTGTCTGAAAAGGTCTGAATTTGATGAAAGTGATTACTAGCAATCCAAAGAGCTCCATGCTTTCCATTTAACTCAAAACTCCCAAACAGATCTACACATCATAGTCAAAGCATCAATTGGAAGTATCTTTTTGCCTCTTAATGGTTTCTTCTAAATTATAATTTGTCTATTTTGGACATTTTTTTGGTAATCATGTTGAGTTCCTGAAGTACTTTTTATACACTTAGCAAACAGAAAATTTGAATCATACACACACACACACA
The DNA here is from genome assembly GCF_000147115.1 of Myotis lucifugus. NCBI lineage: Eukaryota > Metazoa > Chordata > Mammalia > Chiroptera > Vespertilionidae > Myotis > Myotis lucifugus. The sequence continues at coordinate 18,895,900 of NW_005871055.1, forward strand.
CACACACACACACACACACACACACACTGAGTGGCCAGATTATTATGACCACCTGACGTTTGTAGGCAAATTAGCTATAATTTCGCGCTGAAGTTGCTAGAGGGCCAGACCATTATAAATAGGGAAGCAGGTTGTTTACCATGATGGTAGAAGTGATTTTTTTTTCTGGAGATATGGGTAAACAACACGATTTAACAGCCTTTGAATGTGGGATATATATTATTATGAGTGGCCAGATCATTATGACCACCTCATCCATACTTCGTTGGGCCACCTTTTGCCTTCTATACTGCGGCGATTCTTCTTGGCATTGACTCCACGAGATGTTGAAAGGTGATGCGAGGAATCTGACACCATGGCTGATGAATAGCACTGTCCAGTTCTGTGAGATTTGATGGTTGTGGAACCAGCTGCCTGATGGATGGCTCGTTTAACTTCGTCCCACAAATGCTCAATTAGATTGAGATCTGGTGATTGTGGGTGCCACCTAAGCAAGGTAAAGTCTCCCTCATGTTCTTGAAACCACTCCTGCACAATACGAGCACTGTGGCATGGTGCATTGTCTTGTTGGAAGAAGCCATCTCCATTGGGATAGGCCATCAACATGATAGGATGAACCTGATCAGCCACGATACTTAGGTATGTTGTGCTATTCAGACGTTGTTTCACATGAATTAAAGGGCCCAAATCATCCCAGGAAAACATGCCCCAAACCATAACACTGCCCCCACCAGCTTGAAGGGTTGTACTCATGCATGTGGGGTGCATGCTTTCATGCTATTTCTGCAAAATTCCCACTCTGCCATCTGCATGATGCAACTGGAAACGTGATTCATCGGACCACATGACTTTTTTCCAATGCTCAACTGTCCAATCCTTGTGTTCCTGTGTGAATTGGAGACGTTTTATCTTGGTAACTGCAGACAGCAAAGGTGTTTGAACAGGCTTTCGGCTTCCATATCCCATACGATGCAGTGTACGGCTAATTTGCCTACAAACGTCAGGTGGTCATAATAATCTGGCCACTCAATATATATATCCCATGTTCAAAGACTGTTAAGTCGTGTTGTTTACCCATATCTCCAGAAAAAAAAATCACTTCTACCGTCATGGTAAACAACCTGCTTCCCTATTTATAATGGTCTGGCCCTCTAGCAACTTCAGCGCAAAATTATAGCTAATTTGCCTACAAACGTCAGGTGGTCATAATAATCTGGCCACTCAGTGTATATATATCTCCTATATAATAAAAGGCTATTATGCAAATAGACTGAATGGTAGAACTACCAGCAGAATGACCGGTCACTATGATGTGGGTCACTATGATGTGCACTGACCACCAGGGGGCAGATGCTCAATGCTGGAGCCGCCTCCAGCCCGCAGGCCCCAGTCCAGCCAAGGCGGGTGCCAGTGGGGGCCCCTGATCACCCCGCTGGTCGCCCCGCAGAGGGAGGCGAGTGGCGGCAGCAGCAGGGGGCAGGGCCGGTGAGCGGGCGGCACCAGGCTGGCCAAGGCGGGTGCCAGCGGGGGCCCCCTGATAGCCCCACCAGTTGCCCCACAGAGGGAGGCAAGCGGTGGCGCTGGGTGGGGCTGGCGAACAGGTGGCGCCAGGCCAGCCAAGTTGGGTGCCAGCAGTGACCCCCCGATCGCACTGCTGGTCGCCCCCACAGAGGGAGGCGACTGGCAATGGGGGGTGGGGCCTCCAAGTAGGTGGTGCCAGGCTTGCCAAGGCAAGTGTGAGCAGGAGGCCCCGATCACCCTGCCAGTTGCCCCACAGATGGGCCCTGATTGCTGGCCAGGCCTAGGGACCCTACCTGTGCATGATTTCGTGCACTGGGCTTCTAGTATATATATATATACTAGATATATATATATATATATATATATATATATATATATATATATATATATAAAATTGCAAATAATTACTCAATGCTTATTGCATTCTTTTGTTATATAAAATGAACTCTAATGATTTTTAAAATTTTATGTTTTTTCTTTGGAATTCTGGTTAATTTTTATGTAACTTGCTATTGTTTGGATTTAATATAAACAAAATATACATGTTTGTTATATACAGATGTTAATGTTTTATTTTAAATCACTCTAATGTGATTTAGTTTTTTTAGTATTACTATTTAAAGATGAAATAGTTAATCTTAACATAATATTTAGTAACAAGGAGCTGAATGTTTCTGTTCATGTTATTCCTTATTGAATTTGGAAAATACCAATATGAATAACTTAATAGATAAGATATACTGAAACACGTTATAAGTCACTGTAAAACAAGATTTTTGGAGGAAGAAATGTTATAAATGTGATCTCTGTGTAGAAATCATGTTATTTGCTGGACTTAACCCCATAATTTTCCCAGAGTTTATTAGATAAACTCAATTAGACTCAATGAAACACAGTAAAAAAAAAAGAGGCATCTGGCTTCCAACTGTCTATTTCCTAGGAGGTTAAGATCACTTAGGCTAGTAATGTTTCTGCATTATTGTTATACTAGAAGCCCATGAATTTGTGCATGGGTGGGGCCGTTCGGCCTGGCCAGTGATGGGGCCAATCGGGGCCGTCTTGCCCAGTCTCAATTGGGGCCAATGGGAGCTGGCCAGCTGGGGAGGGACTGCAGGAGGTTGGCCAGCCAGAGAGGGGCTGCGGGAGTGCTCCAGGGGGTGTCCGGCCCTCTCATCCAGTGCTGATCCACCAGACCCCAGCAGCTAACCTACTAGTTGGATTGTCTGCCCCCTGGTGGTCAGTGCACATCATAGCAACTGGTCGAGCAGTCAACCAAAAGTTTGACCAATCATTGGGACACTTAACATATTAAACTTTTATTATATAGGATAAACTGATGAGAGTGTCACAATAAAACATGTAAGTTATCTAAGATGACGTTTATGCTATCAACTGAGAGCATGTTCTGTAAAAGATGTTAACATACATAATGGGAAATTAATATTTTGACTATGATTTATTTTTTAAAAGAATTACTATTATAAAAATTTTCATTGGTGTTAATTTTTGTTTCTATGTAACATGATCACGGGGTATGCTTTACAAAACATATTTATTTGAATAGAATTTTTGTTGAAATATTAAATTTACTGCTTGCTTCATTTTTGAAATATTCTTTCAAAAAACAGTAAAAATAAAACTAAGGTTTTTATTACCATGTAAATATTTATTTTATTTTTTTAAATGTATTTTTATTGGGGTTTTTTTTTTTAGAGAGAGAGGAAAAGAAAAGGAAAGAGAGATAGAAACATCCCTGAGAGAGAACATCAATTGGCATGCATCAAACCCACAACCCAGGCATGTGCCCAGACCAGCAATCAAATCAGCAACACTGAGCAACACCTACTGGGCTGTATAAATATTTTGATGATTCATTTGAAAGTTTTATAATGTTAAAAAAAGAGAAAGTTTTATAATGTTAATTTTGATAAACTTTTCATTGTGTTTTTTTGGAGTTTTAAGTATCTAGTTAATAAGTTTTTTAAAAATGTGTTTTTATTGATTTTTAGCTAAAGAGGAAAGGAGAGGGAGAAAGAAACATCCATGAGAGTGAAACATCGATTGGGTGCCTCCTGCATGCCCCTTACTGGGGATCGAGCCAGCAACCCTGGCGTGTGCCTGACCTGGAATTGAACCGGTGACCTCTTGTTGCATGGCACAATGCTCAATCCACTGTGCAACACTGGCCAGGCATGAGTTATAGATTTTAATTTTCCATTGAGAGTCACTTGAATAGAAAAGCAAACAATGATATTTGATAGATAAATATTTTTATATGGCCCCTGTAGATACCAAATTAAAAATTTTATTTCCTTTGATATTTTTTTTGCTGGCAAAATGCTTATACTTCATACTAATAAAACTTGAAACATTTACAATTTTCCCGTACCTCTTGATGTAAAATACACCGTAAGTAAAGATATTGAGACACCACGTTAGGGTAAATGTAGGCCAAATCTATAAATCGGTTAAATTCAGACTAAGTGGTAGACTTGATTATACACCTTTTGATAATTAAACTCTGTAGGAAAAGTTGGCCCATGCTAATAACCATGATACTGATCTTTTCTTGATGTTAGTGTTCTTATTTTGTTTCTGCATTTACATTCTCAGTCCTATTGTCACAGAAATATTAATACTACTACTTAGTTCTTTTTGCTTTCTCTCCAAAAATGTATTATCTGTAGGAGCACATGTACTAAATAAATTGAGTAATATCACTGATAGTGGAAAAACTGCCTTCAACATCTTCTCATTTTGTATCTCTAAGGTTATTGTGAAACTTCCAAAGTTTTGATTAGCACCTCAGTTTAAATGTTCCCAAAATATATGTCTATACTTATCTTGACCTGCAGATATATATATATCTCAGAGATTCTGAAGACTTAATTGATTCAAAATCTAATTCATTATTTTTCTAACAAATACACTCCTCCTTTGCTTTCTTCCTCAATTAGTGGCAGAGCATTATGCTTCTTTTTCATTAAGCTAGATATTCCATAAACATCTCAATTCTTTCCCTTCCTGTTTATTCCTGATGGTATTCTGTCTTAATCTTCTTTTACAAGGTTTTATAAAAAAAATCCAAACAGTTATCTTTATCTCTTAACTTTTTTTTTCTGTAGTGCTTTGCCAGTAGTAATACCGAAATCATTTGTCGTCTCAAAACTTTTGTGAAGTTATTTTAATTCTTAGTCTTGGGATCATCAAAGAATAGTTCTACCCTGATTTTCATATTGGTCACCCACTTTTTAAATATTAGTATCATGTTACACTAATTAATATTTTATTTCAATTTTAAAATCAAACAAACATGCAAAACTAAAACCTACTTAATAAATATGAGGAAGAACATAATATAACAGTGAACTGTGAGAGATGATTATTTTAATGAATTTAACGAAATATTATATATTAGGAATATTGAATAATATGAAGACACTAGAGGCCCGGTGCACAAAAATTTGTGCACTCAGGAGGGGGGGGGGGAGGGGGTCCCTCAGCCCGGCCTGTGCCCTCTCGCAGTCTGGGACCCCTCGGGAGATAATGACCTGCTGGGTTAGGCCTGCTCCCGGGTGGCAGAGGGCAGGCCCAATCCCTAGGTGCAGCCCCTGGTCGGGCTCAGAGCAGGGCCGATTGGGGAGTTGGGGCACTGCCCCCTGTCATGCACAGAGCAGGGCGGATCGGGAGGTTGCGATGCCACCCCAAGTCACGCTCAGGGTAGGGCCGATTGGGGGGTTGGGGCACCGCCCCCCTGTCACAATCAAGGCAGGGTTGATAGGGAGGTTGCGGCGCCACCCCCTGTCACGCACAGAGCAGGGCCGATCAGGGGGTTGGGGTGCTGCCCCCTGTCATGCACAGAGCAGGGCCCATCAGGGAGGTTGGGGCTCCGTACCCTATCACGCACAGAGCAGGGCCGATCAGGGGGTTGAGGAGCTCCCCCCTGTCACGCACAGAGCAGGGCCCATCAGGGGGTTGAAGAGCTCCCTCTTGTCACTCACAGAGTAGGGCCAATAGGGGAGTTGGGGCACCGCCCCCTGTCACACACAGAGCAGGGATGATCAGGGGGTTGGGGTGCCGCCACTGTCATACTCAGGACAGGGCTGATGGGGAGGTTATGGCTCTACCCCGTCACACACAGAGCAGGGCCCGTGGGGGGGGGGGGGCGCCGCACCCTGTCACACACAGAGCAGGGCCGATCAGGGGGTTGGGGCACCACACCCTGTCACACACAGAGCAGGGCCGAACAGGGGTTTGGGGCGCCGCACCCTGTCACACACAGAGCTGCAGGGCGATCAGGGGGTTTGGTCGCTGCCCCCTGTCATGCCGGGAGGCCTCGCTGCTCCACTGATCCCGGTGCTGGGAGGCATATTACCCTTTTACTATATAGGATAGAGGCCTGGTGCATGGATGGGGGTCGGCTGGTTTGCCCTGAAGGGTGTCCTAGTTCAGGGTGGGGGTCCCCACTGGGGTGCCTGGCCAGCCTGGATGAGGGGATGATGGCTGTTTGCATCTGGTCACACCCCCTTCAGGGTGGGGGTCCCCACTGGGGTGCCTGGCCAGTCTGGCTGAGGGGCTGAGGGCCGTTTTCAGGCTGGCGGGTGACTGAAGCTCCCAACCTGCCCTTTTTTTCTTTTTCTTTTTATTCTGGGCCAGCTTTAGCTCTGAGGCTTGGCTCCAGCTCTGAGGCCTTGGCTGCTGAAAGCAGGTTTCTGGCCTTTGTTTACCTTCTGTATTTGAAACAATGTTGCGGTCCTGCTGGCTGAAGCCCGGCTGACTAAAGCAGGTTTCTGGTGTTTTGCCTAGCTTCTATATTTGCAACATAGTTGCTTAGAGTTGCAGCTGAGAGGCCGGCAAGGCAGGCGGGGAACTTGGCTTCCTCCATCACTGGAGCAAGCAAGCCTCCTGTTCACTTCAGTGCATGGCTGCTGGCCGCCATCTTGGTTGGCAGTTAATTTGCATATCTCACTGATTAGCCAATGGGAAGGGTAGCGGAGGTACGGCTAATTACCATGTTTCTCCTTTATTAGATAGGATTATTTCTAACTAACTAACATTTACTAAGAATCTAAGGAGGAATTGCAAATAATTTTCATGCAGTATCTTATTTTCTTCTTCATCATGACTTTATAAAATTAAGATCTGTTATTATCTCCATCATATTCTAGATTAGATAAACTTTTTAAGGTCATCATTTACAATTTTATAACTATTTGTGTGTATATGTTTCATTTTTTTTTATCTTTATTGTTGAAAGTGTTACATAAGTCCCTATTTATTATATGGAGAAGTTTATTATATTAACCTTTGTATAATGAGATTTAATACAAATTTAATAGTTTAAAGATATTTTTCTTTTTATCTATTTTAATTGGTAATGTTATATGTGTATTTCATACCTATATTTTTCTAATTAAGTTTTCATAAATTGAAGTTTATATTTATTCACAAGAAATAAGTACTCTAAAATAATTATTCTTGAAGAAAGGCACATGTAGGCTAAATCCTTGAGGGGCATTATTTTCTGATTAAACTATTATTTTTAACTAATCATTTGACATGATTTTTGCAATTAACTCCTTAGAATTTTATGTATTTTGTTCTTGGAACTTTAAAATATCTTCAACTAGTTTAAATGTTTTAATTAGACATTGATTATTGAAGTACCATAAAAGTTATAAAAATGACATTGTTAAGGACAATATTAGAGAAGTATAAAAAATATCTTCAATATTTTTTGCTAACAATAAAATGATAAAAGAGGAACTTTATATAATAATTATTTATGAGCTGTTATGAAAAATTGTATGGGAACTTTGTTCCCTATTCTTTTTTTTAAAAAATATATTTTATTGATTTTTCACAGAGAGAAAGGGAGAGGTACAGAGAGCTAGAAACATTGACGAGAGAGAAACATCGATCAGCTGCCTGCTGCACACTCCCCACTGGGGATGTTCCCCCAACCAAGGCACATGCCCTTGACCGGAATCGAACCTGGGACTTCTCAGTCCGCAGGCCGACGCTCTATCCACTGAGCCAAACCGGTCAGGGCTGTTCCCTATTCTTAAAGACATCTGTTTTGAAATGCCAAATGACTTATAATAGAAACAGGGTTCTGTTGATGGTTGCTAAACAAATACAGGTATATATGGATATGTTTTAACCCAGTTGTCCTGCACATCCAGATGGCAAACTTTTTGTTTATTACAGGTTTTATTTTCTCTAATATGTGAAACTATTTTATTATTATTACTGGGTTTCCAATTACTGAGTTTATTGAAAGCATTTCCTTTCATTACAGAAACACCTGCTGCATTTCCAGACACTATAAAGGAAAAAGAAACACCAACCCCTGGTGAAGATATTCAGCTAGAAAGTTCCATTCCTCATACAGATTCAGGAATTGGAGAGGAGCATGTGGTTAGCATCTTGAATGGGGCAGAATTAGAGCCTAGCGCAGGCCCTGATGCCATGAGTGAACTGTTATCCACTTTGTCCTCTGAAGTGAAAAAATCACAAGAAAGCTTAACTGAGAATCCTAGTGAAATTTTGAAGCCTGCACCATCCATATCTAGCATTAGTCAAACCAAAGGCATCAATGTCAAGGAAATATTGAAAAGCCTTGTCGCTGCTCCAGTTGAAATTGCAGAATGTGGCCCTGATCCTATTCCATACCCAGACCCAGCATTGAAAAGAGAAGCGCAAGCTATTCTTCCTATGCAGTTTCATTCCTTTGACAGGTAGGTACTGAACTAATTACTTACAGTGCTGTACACATGGAAGGAAAATTTGAATCTGTTAATTTAAAAATATTAGGGGGTCTTGAAAACATTAAATTTATTAATATAGATTCTTACTACAAATAATATCTAAGTGACAGACCAACTTGATTAATCTCATAGTATGGCATTTTAATAATATATCTCTAAAAAAGGGGTTTCAATATGATATGGAGGATATCACATTGAATTAGAAATAGAGAAACTCAGATTCTGATCATAATCAACCATCGAGTGACTACACTGCACTGGGGAAGTCATTTTATCTTTTTGGACTTAATTTGTTAATGGATATAAATGGGGAAGACCAGATTTTGTCAAGGTCTACTCTGGCTCTAAAATTCCATTACATTATTAATGAAAACTATAATAATTGTTGGATATTAAGTAGCCTGCCTTAAGTAATATTTAAATTTGAGTTTTAAATGCAGATATATGGAAAAAAATTTTAAATGTGTGATCATCTTCCTCATGGAATTTACATTATCCATGTAAAAGCCATATTTTGAAGCAAGTATTAGAAAGTAAGTATTGTTGAAAGACATTTGAAAGTAAATATTGCTGAAAGGTATTTTAGGGTTCTAAATGATTTATAACATGGCCCCATTTATCTGTTTATATTCAGATATTAATTGTACAAGGAACTTTTAGTTGAGAACCAAGGATTTTGTTTTCTGTTTCGTTATACTTGCCACAGAAGAATAAAATATTTTAGAACCAAAGAACGTGTGCATATAATACATCCTACTATTTAAAAAACATGTGCAGCATTAGAAAATTACTTTAGGATAATCATTAATTCTAACAATGTTACTTAACTTTGATACTGGGATTGATACATATTCCAAATTATGCTTACATACTTTTTTTTAACTTTCTGAATGTTCAAAACACATTTTCCTACAAAAAAAAGTATGTGTGTGAAGTGATTGGCAAGCAACTCTTTTTTTATAAAGAATCAAGTTAGGAAATAAAATGTTTCTTAACCTGTAATGTCAAAATAAATATATAGTCAAAATATAATATCTAAAATTGTCAAACTGCCTTGTATAAATTATAGACAGTAATTTTTTGGTGTTTAAGGGTGAGGATTATCTTCTTTTATATAGGAATATAATTTAAACTGCCCATACACATTTTAACCAGTGTCCTACAGATTATTCTTGAAAATCTATTGTGAAAATATAAATGGCATTGGTCATTGTTAGTATATAAAGATGAATTTAATCTTTTGTCTTTTAGGTACTTAGAGGAGATAAAAATGCTTGCAAATAATTTTGTACAAAAGGAGATAAAAATGTTTGCAAATAATTTTCATATAAGATAAAATGTGTTAAGTGTCAAAAATTTTAAAAAAAGTAAAAGAAAGAGAGGTCTATAAATGTAGAACAATATTTCTTTTAAAAATAGTTTGTTAATATTTGGAGGTTCATTCTTGTGGTTTCTTGGATGTTCCTATGCCATTTCATGTTGATGTCCTCTATCTCACTTATTTGGTTTATGATCCTGGGATGTCTGGGTATGTGTGTTTATGAGTGCATATAAATATGCATGTAATTATGTTTAATTATATAGTTTTATAAATAAATGTTATGACAATTTAAGGTAATGAAAGTTTGTGTTCCATTTAATTTTAAGTTACATATTTAAATTTTGTTAAAATACAAAACAATAAGTACAGAGAATTATGGTAATTTGCATAAGAGAATCTAGTGAAATAAAGAGTAAGTAACACATTTTTTGTGTAAGTTTGGATTATTGTTAGAACAGGGTTTTTTCCCCCAATAAATCTTAACAAAGCAATCACCTGAGTGCCAATAATCTTAGCTATTCAAAATGTATTATATTTTGAGAATATTGCTTTTAAAAAATAGAACCCTTTGATTTGTTCTTGGTAGCTTTTATGTAAAATGCAATGGGAGCAGAATCATAATTCTAAGTAGAAATGAAATTGAGGTGCACAAAGCATATTTTTAATTCTTTTTAGGAAAAGGGTCTCCAGTGTAGTTAATATATGCAATAGTTCAAGTACTATCAAATGTAAATGATGAGGTGATATTGATGAAAGGAGGGATTGAGGTCTCAGGGGGCGAGATGAAGGATTGAACAGAAGCGGCCTCGCACTGCCTGTAACTCAAGTCTGTCGTCTTCACTGCTCAAAGCTATAATGGGAGGTGGCAGTCTGAAATGAGTTGCCACGGCAAAGAGTATTATTTTTGAAATGCTTTCACACAAATCACTAGGCCCTGCATACAACTTAGTTTCATGCTTTAATGTCATCAGGAGGCACAAATTGGTGTGTCTAATTGTTTGCCACCTGCCAGGCAAAATGAGCTGCCAGCCAGCCAGAAGGGTTTGATTGTCTGTCAGCCATTCAATAGATTGAGAGTGACAACATCAAAAATTTAACTTCAAACTCTGTAGCTTTGAGCAGCTTTTCAGAGATATCATACTCACAAATACTTCTGGACACTGCATTTTTCAATTATATTTCCAAAATATAGCTACCATTTGCCTTATCTATCTTAAATAGCTATAATTACATGATGAAGTATGTAAACACATTTCTGAAGCACTAAAGTCTGAAACCCAAGTTATGACATATCTTTTAACATCAGATTGAATTTTTGAAAATAAGATCCAAGATGATAGGCTTTCAAAGCAAAGTCCTAATGACTACCAGTTTCAAACACAGAATTAACACGGTCTTATTGTACCAATCATGTATTTATGAAATTATCTTTAGTTTAAAAATAGCTATAAACTCAATTATTCATTTACTTATAACTAAATAATACCTAATAATATTGTAAAGCCCCCATGGAATTCACTTAGGATTTCACTATTGTTAGCCAATAGCTTATTTGTTCTATTGCAAACATGTATTCTTTGCATTTATTCCAGATTATAAATTTGGAAATAGCTTCCTGAAACAACGAATGTGATTTGAATAGTGTTAACTTAGGTTGTGCCTAGGATGTTTCTCATCACTTAGTAGTGGATGGAGCATTGATGAATTTCAGTGTTTTGAAGTTTATTTTTATTTTTTGAAGTTCATTTTCATTAGGTAAACTGCATTATCAAATTTTAGAAACATTTAGACCCAACTAAAATAACCCTTTATTCTTTTAGTTTTAAATATTTCACCAGATTTTATTATAAAATATAGAAATATTCTTATCAGCATATATGAAAAAGCTGTTTCTTTTTCTTTCATTTCCTCCCATCATCATCTGTGCCAATTTAGGTATGTCTTTTATTACACTGAGTGGCCCTAACAAATATATATTTATGAATTATAAACCACTGAAAATGCTAGAGATCCTCTAGTATTGTTGTATAGTGAGAAAACACTATATGCAATTTTAAAACTATATCAGCTTTTCTAATGTCTTATTACGTACTGTGAAGTAAAGGGAAATATTTATTATGCTTATTTTTTAACAGAAGTGCTTAATAATCTCACCATAGAACTCATAAATCAAGTTGTAAAGTTTCCCCAAATACTATCTGTTTTGATAGATTTCTATGTAAGTCTATACTTTATAAAATGTACTAGCTGAGATATATTTTTTATGAATTAGTAACCTTGTCACTTTTAGGTTGTGGTAATACTTTTCTCCTAAACCACCAATTAAATTTTACCTTATCTTTTATACTAAAATTTTAATCTTATAGATCCACATGTTTTTAATCTTTTGAGAATTTGGTATATATATATGTGATTTAGCTCAGTCCTGGGATTTTTGAGATTCCCCTTTAGTTTGGACAAAAGACAAAAAAAAAAAGAAAAAGGAAAAAAAAAGTCAAAGGGAAATATGCTTCTCCATAGATTTTAATTATTATCATGTTTAGAAAATTGTTTTAACTCTGGTATTTCACAAATAGATTTTGCTGCCTCTCTGGCTAATAAACATTTATCTAACATGATCCCCTAGGATTTTGAAGATCTGCTTATATTTGAATTTCTGAGTTTCAATAATGTGGTCTCCATTTTGTCCGTCGAACTTTTCTATTCTTGCTTCCAAGTGTTTCATTCTCTGAGAAAGAAAATTTCTAAGATGAAAAAATATATATTTTGTCAGTATTATAGTACAAAAAAAACCATATAGGTAGCCTTCATATTATTAAACCCAAAGTACAATCTTAGGCTAGGTATTTTTCTCTAATTTTTTAACATTAAAATTTTTAACATCAGTGCCAATGATGACAATTTAGAGTACAAAATAAATGTTTTATAGATTTAATGGAATTCTACATTTATTTTTTAGAATTAAGATTATGAAAAATTATAATTTTGCTGAGGATTTCAATTTCTGTTCTTGTGGTTTTCTATTTTTTAACAAATGTGTTGATTATATTATTTAAAGGAACAATAGGTAAATGTGAGCCAAATTTACTAAAAATCTGTCAACCTTTACATTTCATAGTTTCTGTGATATCTAGCCACTGAAATGCCAGTTATTATGCTCCACGTGTCCTGGGTAGAGTATTTTTTATTTAAATTTTTTATTGTTGAAAGTATTACATATGTCTCCTTTTCCTCCCATCGATCTCCCCCCCCCCGTTTCTGCCCCCCATCACAGGCCCTCACCCCCCTACTGTCTCTGTACATTGGTTATGCTTATATGCATGCATACAAGTCCTTTGGTTGATGTCTTAACCTCCCCTGCCTTCCCTCTGAGGTTTGAAGGTCTGTTCGATGCTTCTATGTCTCTGGATCTATTTTTGTTCATCAGTTTATGTTGTCCATTATATTCCACAAATGAGTGAGATCATGTGGTATTTATCTTTCCCCGACTGGCTTATTTCGCTTAGTATAATGCTCTCCAGGTCCATCCATGCTGTTGCAAATGGTAAGAGTTCTTTTTTTTTTACAGCTGTGTAGTATTCCATTCTTTAGATGTATCAAAGTTTTTTAATTCACTCATCTGCTGATGGGCACTGAGGCTATTTCCAAATCTTAGCTACTGTAAATTTTGATGCTATGAACATAGGGGTGCATATGTCCTTTCTGATTGGTGTTTCAATTTCTTGAAATATGTTCCTAGAGGTGGGATCACTGGGTCAAATGGGAGTTCCATTTTGAATTTTTTAAAGAAATTCCATACTGTTTTCCACAGTGGCTGCACCAGTCTGCATTCCCACCAGCACTGCACTAGGGTTCCTTTTTGTCCATATCCTCACCAGCACTTGTTGTTTGTTGATTTGTTGATGATAGTCATTCTGACAGGTGTGAGATGGTACCTCATTGTTGTTTTAACTTGCATTTCTCTGATGATTAGTGACTTTGAGCATGTTTTCATATGTCTCTCAGCCTTCTGTAGATCTGTTTTCCAAAAGTGTCTATTTAGATCCTTTGCCCATTTTTTTTATTGGATTGTTTATCTTTCTTTTGTTAAATTGTGTGAGTTCCCTATAAATTTTGGAGATTGAACCCTTATCAGAGATAACATTGGCAAATATGTCCTCCCATGCAGTGCGCTTTCTTGTTGTTATGTTGATGGTTTCTTTTGCTGTGCAGAAGCTTTTATTTTGATGTAGTCCCATTTGTTTATTTTCTCTTTAGTTTCCGTTGCCCTAGGACAGTGATGGCAAACCTTTTGAGCTTGGTGTGTCAGCATTTTGAAAAACCTTAACAACTCTGGTGCCGTGTCACATATAGAAATTTTTTGATATTTGCAACCATAGTAAAACAAAGATTTATATTTTTGATATTTATTTTATATATTTAAATGCCATTTAACAAAGAAAAATCAACCAAAAAAATGAGTTCGCGTGTCACCTCTGACACACGTGTCATAGGTTCGCCATCACTGCCCTAGGAGCTGTACCGGTACAAACATTTCTACGACATATGTCTGCTGTTTTGCTGCCTATGGATTCTTCTAAAATGTTTATGGTTCCCCATCTATGTTTAAGTCTTTTATCCATTTTGAGTTTATTTTTGTGTATGGTGTATGTTGGTGATCTAGTTTCATTTTTTTTTTTTTTGCATGCATGCATCTGTCCAATATTCCCAACACCATTTATTGAACAAACTATCTTGACTCCATTGCATGCTCTTGCCTCCTTTGTCAAATATTAATTGAGCATAATGGGTTGGGTCAATTTCTGGGTTTTCTGTTCTGTTCCATTGGTCTACTAGTATATGTCTGTTCTTGTGTCAATACCAGGCAGTTTTGAGGACAGTGGCTTTGTAATATAGCTTGATATCTGGTATTGTGATCCCTCCAACTTTGTTCTTCTTTCTCAGGATTGTTGCAGCTATTCGGGGTCTTTTTTTATTCCGATGAGTTTTTGGATAATTTATTCTAGGTCTGTGAAATATTCCATTGGTACCTTAATGGGGATTGCATTGAATCTGTAGATTGCTTTGGATATTATGGACATTTTAATGTTGATTTTACCAATCCATGAACATGGTATATTCTTCCATTTGTTTATGTCTTCCTCTATCTCTTTTTTCAACATCCTGTAGTTTTCTGATCTTTTACCTCCTTAGTTAAGTTTATTCCTAGGTATCTTAATTTTTTGGGTGCAATGGTAAATGGGATGGGTTTTTTTTCATTTCTCTTTCTGTGAGTTCATTATCGGTGTATAAAAAGGCCATAGATTTATGGGTGTTAATTTTGTATCCTGCTACATTGCCGAATTCATTTATTAAGTCTAGTAGTTTTTTTGGTGGAGTCTTTGGGGTTTTCTATGTACAATGTCATGTCATCTGTGAATAATGACAGTTTTCCTTCTTCTTTTCCAATTTGGATGCCTTTTATTTCTTCTTCTTGTCTGATTGCTATGCCTAGCACTTCCAGTACTATGTCGAATAAGAGTGGTGAAAGTGGGCATCCCTGTCTTGTTCCTGTTCTTATGGGAAATAGTTTTAGTTTTTGTCCCATGGGTATGATGTTGGCTGTAGGTTTGTCATATATGGCCTTTATCATGTTGAGATACGCCCCCTCTATTCCAACTTTGCTGAGAGTTTTTATCAAAAATGGGTGTTGAATTTTGTTGAATGCTTTCCTTGTGTCTATTGCGAGATCATGTGATTTTTGTCTTTCAATTTGTTTGTGTGATGTATCACGTTTATTGATTTGCGAATATTATACCAGCCTTGCATCCCTGGAGTAAATTCCACTTGATCATGGTGTATGATCTTTTTAATATATTGCTTGATGCAATTTGCTAATATTTCGTTGAATTTTTTAGCATCTATGTTAATCAGGGATATTTGCCTGTAATTCTCTTTCTTTGTAATGTCTTTATCTGGTTTTGGAATTAGAATAATGCTGGCCTCATAAAAAGAGTTTGGAAGTATTTCTTCCTCTTGGATTTTCTGAAATAGTTTGAGGAGTATAGGTGTTAGTTCTTCTTTGAATGTTTGGAAAAACTACCCTGTGAAGCCATCTGGACCTGGGCTTTTATTTGGTGGGGGTTTTTTGATCACTGCTTCTATTTCATCAGTTGTTATTGCCCTATTCAGGTTTTTTTATTCTTCCTGATTCAGTTTTGGGAGATTGTATTTTTTTAGGAATTTGTCTATTTCATCCACATTGTCCAGCTTGTTGGCATATAGTTGTTCGTAGTATTTTCTTAAAACCCTTTGCATTTCTGTGGTGTCCATGGTTACTTCTCCACTTTTGTTTCTGATTTTAGTTATTTGGGTCCTCTCTCTTTGTTTCTTGATGAGTCTGGCTAATGGTTTATCAATTTTGTTTATCCTTTCAAAGAACAAGCTCTTGGTTTCATTGATTTTTTTATATTGTTTTTTTAGTCTCTATGTTATTTACTTCTACTCTTATCTTTATTATTTCCTTCCTTCTACTTTCTCTGGAATTTTCTTGTTGTTCTCTTTCTAGTTCTTTAAGTTATAGGGTTAAGTAATTTATTTCTGAATTTCTTGTTTTCTTAGGTATGCCTGTAGTGCTATGAACTTCCCTCTCAGGACTGCTTTTGCTGTGTCTCAGAGATTTAGAGTTGTTGTGTGCTCATTTTCATTTGTTTCCAGGAAGTTTTTTATTTATTTCTTGATCTCATTGATAACCCATTCATTGTTTAATAACATACTATTTAACCTCCATGTGTTTGAATGTTTTGGGTTGTTTTTACTGTAGTTAATTTCAAGTTTCATTTAGGTGCACCTATATTTGGGTGCATATATGTTTACCAGGGTTATATCCTCTTGTTGGATCAACCCCTTTAGTATTATGTAGTGACCTTTGTTGTCTCTTGTGATGGCCTTCATTTTAAAGTCTATTTTGTCAGATATGAGTATTGCTACTCTAGCTTTTTTTTCTTTTCCATTTGCATGGAAAAAATTTTTCCATCTCTTCACTTTCATCCTGTGTGTGTCCATTGTTTTGAGGTGGGTCTCTTGTAGATAGCATATGGTTGGGTCATGTTTTTGTATCCATTCAGCTACCCTACACCTTTTGATTGGAGCATTTAACCCATTTACATTTAGGGTTATTATTGAGAGGTACTTATTTATAGCCATTTTAATTCTGTATGGCTAGGTTTCTCTCGCTGTTTCTTCTTCTCAGAAATTCCTTACAGCAATCCCTTTAGCATTTTTTGTAATGCTGACTTGATGATGATGAACTTCTTTAGCCTTTTTTTTGTCTGGGAAGCTCTTTATTTGACCATCTATTTTGAATGATAGCCTTGCTAGATATAGTAATCTTGGTCTCAGATTCTTGCTTTCCATTACCTTGAGTACTTCATGCCATTCCCTTTTGGCCTGTAGAGTTTCTGATGAGAAATCAGGTGTCAGCCTTATGGAAGCACCTTTGTAGGTAACTGTTTGCTTTTCTCTTGCTGCCTTTAAGATACTCTCTTTGTCTTTAATTTTTGGCATTTTAATTATGATGTGTCTGGGAGTGGGTCTGTTTGGGTTCTTCTTGTTTAGGGTTCTCTGTGCCTCCTGAACTCGTGTGACTTTTTCCTTTACCAGGTTAGGGAAGTTTTCTACCATTATTTCTTCAAACACCTTCTCTATTCCTTTCTGCCTCTTCTGGCACACCCACTATTCTAATATTGTTACGTTTCCCATTGTCCCACAGCTCCCTTAAGCTGTCCTCCTGTTTTTTAATTGTTTTTCTCTTTTTGCTTCTCTGATTGAGTGATATTTTGAACTCTGCTTCTAATTCACTGAATCAATCCTCAGCTTCCCCTAATATGCTGTGTATTCCTTCCAATGTGTTCTTTATTTGTGTTATGTCATTCTTTAACTCAGACTGTTCTTTTTTCATAGTTACTATATCTTTTTTCATACTGTTGAGCATTCTTAACATCATTACTCTGAACGCTGTTTCAGATAAATTTCTTATCTCTGCCTCATTTATCTCTTCTTCTGGAGAATTCGCTAGTTCTTTTATTTGGGGGTTGTTTCTTTGTCTCCTCATTTTGATTGTCTGTGTTTGTGACTATGTTTTAGGTAGATCTTCTACACCTCTCAATCTCTAGTACAGGACAGTGTTAAAGGCTGTTTCTGACTAATTGGATCAGGCAAAGACTCAAAGCCTCCAGAGACCGCTTCTGTCTACAGACTCATAGAATTCTGACTTGAATAGCCCCAGGCAATTGTCCTCAGGTGTAGTGAGAGGTTTTTTCCAACAGGGCGGGGCAGTTGCCCTTGCTTGGAGACTAATTGTTATTTTTAATCTCTTAAGTGGCCTCAGAGCTAGGTATTTTCCAATAGGGTGTGTGGACTGTCTTCCCCCCACCCCCCTTCTGACCCCAGGCAAGGCAAATGTGTATGTGGGACAGATGTCCTCTGCTGTTGAGGGAATTACTCATCCCAGAAAACTTGGGGTGTCTTCCTTCTGAGCTCTATCCCCCTAGTCCCCAGTCCTGGGTTCTGCTCTCACAGCTCCATTCCACTTCACCCTCCCTCTGCCAGAGCACAAGCTGGGTGGCTCCACAGGAAATTTTTGTGCATTGGTCCTTCAAGAGGGTGCCCGAACTTTCAGCTGCCACTCCCTGGCAGACAGCACCCCACTGCTTTTCACAGCTAGATGTTATGTGGTGCCCTCCTTAGATTTGGTGCTCTCTGCTGGGGAGCCCAGCTTGGGGATTAGATCCCAGAGTTCTTGTGGCACCCCCCCGCACCACCACCACAGCTGAGGTATCTCTCTGGGACTTCAGTTCCTGTCTGTGGGTGCCCAGCCAGCCCTTTCGTGCCTCCACCACTCCTACCAGTTTCTATGCTGTCTCCATCTTTGGTCCTCGGGTATCAGAGTTCTCTCCTGTGAGTTTTCCATTGATTATTCAGGAAGCCTTTCCGTATTTCAGTTGTACTTCCAGCTTTTTAGTGGGAGCATGTCTGTGCAGCATCCACCTACTCTGATGTCATTTTTAATCTCCTGGGTATAGTATTTTAAGGCCAATGGCCAGAAGATGCAATTTTAGTGGTATTCTAATTTCCCCTATTTTGTTGCCTTTGTCTCTCCTTGCATTTATACAGACAGTCAGTTAGCTGAAAAGTATCTCTCTTTATAGAGATTAATAAAATACTCAGTTATTTCCTATATATTTTTATTGTTATTCTAAATATAAAATAAGGACTCATAAAACATGCAAACATCATAGCAGTAACCTTGTGATTTATCATAAGCATCAGTAAATTATAATGTCACCCTAAAATCTTTAATAGATTTTTTCTCTCCAAAGTTTCAATTTTATTTTTCAAGATAAATGTTTAACATCTATAAACCGTAGGGAAGAGTGATAATCTGGAATTTAGGAGAACTGACTTCTAATAATGGGTCTCTTTGTAATTAGTTGTGTAACCTTTAACTATTGTCTTTAGCTCTCTGGAACTCAGTTTCCTAACATTCAGAATAATTCATTATTTCTACCAAGTCTCATAAAGTTTCAAAATTCTTAAATGAAACTGCTTTATCATTAGTCTCAAATAAGTAGTAGATGGATATTTTTGAATTTGGTTAAAAGACCTGTATTCCAGAAAAGATAGGACATGTTCATTCCCAAAGCCTCACTATAAGCTGGGACATCTCTCAAGTGGATTCTTTCTGTTATCTCCTACCTGGCCTCCCTATTTCCAGAAGCTCCTCCTGACCCACAATGTATTTTTCACATTCATGCCAGAGACCTTTTTCTTAAATACAGATCTGAAATAAATTCCTATTACTACCCGATAAAGGATGAACTTTTAGTTTGGAATGGAAAGTCCTTAACTTTCACCAGTTGTAAGGATCTATTTGGAGTTCCTTCAGTCTGCTGAGTTTTTCAATATATCTTTGCCTTACTAAGTTTTTTATTGAACTTTTCTCTTCTTGCCAAATTCCTATTGATCCTTCTAGATTCAGCTCACTTTTCCTAATAATACACACCTTTTCTGTTCCTAAAAGGCCTTGTGCAGAACTTTGACCGAGAGCAATTATTTAAATATGTTGCACATTTGATTTGTTTGTCTCTTGTATTTCCTTAAAATATCTCTAGGCATGGGTTATCTCTTACTTGGCTTCCTATCCCCCTGAACATATTAGTGTAGTTGTATTCCCTTGACCTGTCATTGTTCAACAAGTGTTACAGAAAAGGGGTAAGGGATATTGATAAGAAAGGGATTTTTACATGGTGCATGAATAATCATGAATCTCACTTGGGGAGAGTTTTTATCAATAAAGGGTATTGGTTATTATTAAATGCTTTTTCTGCATCAATTGATATGATCATGTGGTTTTTGTCTTTCAATCTGTATATGTGATGTATCGCATTTGTTGATTTTTGAATATTGTACCAGTCTTGCATCCCTGGAATACAGTAGTCCTCAGGTTACATTGGAGATCCATTCCTAGGTGTGATGTAACACGAAAAGTCTCCGTAAGTCAGGACCCAACTATATAAGCACCTACGTCACTCACATGGAGCACATACACAGCAGTAATGAAGTGAAACAGTAAAAAAAAATTTAAAAGAAAGATAACAATTCCTGACCTTTACTTTTGGTAAATAAATAATAAAAAAACATAAAGCACATATGTACATATGTCAAAATGACGGAACTTTTTTTATATAAATAAATGGGAGATGGCGACGTAACCACAAAAGTATGTACGTCGAGTCCGTAAATCCCACTTGGTTATGGTGTATGACCTTTTGAATATATTGCTGGGTCTGATTTGCTAATAGTTTGTTGAGCATTGTAGCATCTCTGTTCATCAGGGATATTGGCCTGTAACTCTCTTTCTTTGTAGTGTCTTTATCTGGTTTTGTGATTAGGGTAATACTGGCTTCATAAAAAGATCAGACCTTCAGACCTCAGAGGGAAGGTAGGGGAGGGCTGGGTTAAGGGCTTGTATGCATGCATATAAGCCTAACCAATGGACACAGACACCAGGAGGGTAAAGGCATGAGTGGGGGTAGGGTGGGGACAATGGGGAGATAAGGACACATATGTAATACCTTAATCAATAAAGAAAAAAAAGAGCTTGGAAGTGTTCCTTCCTCTTGAATTTTTTGGAATAGTTTGAGGAGGATAGATGTTAGTTCTTCTTTTAATGTTTGGTAAACTCCCCTCTGAGCCCATCCAGTCAAGGGCTTTTGTTTTCTGAGAGTCTTTTTATTACTGCTTCAATTTCATCAGTAGTTATTGTCCTATTCAGGTTTTCTGATTCATCATGATTGAGTTTTGGAAGATTGTATTTTTTTTAGGAATATGTCCATTTCATCCAGTTTGTCCTTTGTAGTATTTTTTTTTTACAATCTTTGTATTTCTGTGGGTTCAGTTATTTCACCTCTTTCATTTCTGATTTTGTTTATTTGGAATCTCTTAGCAATATGTTTATAAATACTTCTCTTAGGACAAAGGAAATTAAGGAGAAAATAAACAAATAGGATTACATCAAAATAAAAAACTTCTGCACAGAAAAAAAAATCATCAACAAAATGAAAAGAGAGCCCACTGCATGGGAGAACATATTTGCTAATGATACATCCGATAAGGGGTTAATTTAAAAAATATGTAAGGAACTCATACAACTTAACAAAAGACAAACAATCTAATTTAAAAATGGGCAAAGGACCTAAATAAACACTTCTCCAAAGTGGAGATATAGAAGGCCAAGAGACATATGAAAAAATGTTCAAAGTCACTAATAATCTGAGAGATGCAAATTAAAGGAACAATGAGGTATCTACTTACACCTGTCAGAATGGGTATCATCAGCAAATCAACAAATGACAAGTGCTGGTGAGGAAGTAGAGAAAAGGGAACCCTAGTACACTGCTGGTGGGAATGCAGACTGGTGCAGCCGCTGTGGGAAAACAGTATAGAGTTTTCTAAAAAAATTGAAAATGGAACTGCCATTTGACCCAGTGATTTCACTTCTGGGATATATCCTAAGAATCCTGAGACACCAATCAGAAAGAATACATGCACCCCTACTTTCATAGCAGCACTATTTATAATAGCTAAGATCTGGAAACATTTCAAATGCCCATGAGTAGATAAGCGAATAAAAAAGCTGTGGTACATATACACAATGCAACTCTATGCAGCTGTAAGGAAGAAGGATCTCTTACCCTTTGAGACAGTTTGGAGGGATCTGAAGAGTATCATGCTAAGTGAAATAAGCCAGTCAGAGAAATACAAGTATCACATGATCTCATTCACATTTGGAATCTAATGAACAAAATAAATTGATGAATAAAATAGATCCAGAGACATAAAAGCATGAAACAGACTAATGAATTTCTGAGGGAAGGAGGGGGTGGGGGAAAGGGCGGGGAGTGATTAACCTGGGAACTTATATGCATACATGGACACAGACAGTAGAGTGGTGAAGGCCTGGAGGGGCGGGTGCTGCGTGGAGGAGTAAGTGGGGGGAAAAATAAACAAAGGGGACATCTGTAATACTTTCAACAATAAAGAAAAAATTTTTTTAAAAAAAGCTCACTGATTTTAATGATTCACTATTGAAAAGCACATTCTTCAGTATCTTACTTTATACTTAAACAAATCTTGAGGTATACATATAAAGTAGTATCCTTTTTACAAAATTCCTAAAACTAATTAATGGAGACACTCAAGATTCTGTCCTTAGACCACTTCTACTGTCCATTTGCACCCACTTTTTGTGATTGATTCCATCCACTTTCCTAGCATTAAATAG
This sequence comes from Myotis lucifugus, assembly GCF_000147115.1. Classification (NCBI taxonomy): domain Eukaryota; kingdom Metazoa; phylum Chordata; class Mammalia; order Chiroptera; family Vespertilionidae; genus Myotis; species Myotis lucifugus. Next base: position 18,918,335 of record NW_005871055.1, read on the forward strand.
CATATTGACTGATGACTCCCCAATTTATGTCTCAGCCCAAACTTCTCACCTAAAGTATAGACTTATTTGTCCAATTGCTTTTTCAGCAACACTACTTGGATGATTAATAAGTTAACAATTATAAAAAACCCTGCTCCAAACATAATTTTCTATATGCTAGTTAATAGCACCTTTGTTATTTCAGTTGTTTAAGCAAACATCTTTACATCACCTTTGACTTTTCTCCCATTCCAGTCTTCTTCCAATTCTGTTTGCTCTATCTTTTAAGTATAGTCAAAACTTGACAGACTTTTCACCACTTTCACTTTGCCATTCCATTTAAATTACCATCATTTCTTTCTTGAATTATTGTCGCATTTTCCTATCCAGTCTCTTCCCACTCATTTGCCTTTTTCCACTTAAGTCTACCCTTAATATAGCAGCTAGAGTGATCCTGTTGTAGCCTAAGATCACATTCCTCCCCTGTTCATAACCTTTTAATGGCTTCTGATCCCACTCTATGAGAAAGCCAATGGACTACAAAGACCTATGATGTGAACCCCAATTACTTCTCTCATCTCATTTCATAACACTATCCATCACTCAGTCTTCTTGAGTCACACTAGTACTCCTTTTCCCTCCACCTATAATACACTTCCCTGTATATCCTTATAGCTTGTTCCTTCACCCCCTTCAGTGTATCCTCAAATACCATCCTTTTAGTGAGTGTTCTCTTAGCCATCTCTCCAATACTACTCCTTATGCTTTAGTTTTCTCATAGCACTTAGTACCTAATATGCTATATTTACTCATTTATGTAATTGTATTTTCTATCTCTCCTTATTGAAATATAAATTTCATGAGGGCATATATTTTTCTCTGTTCTATACATTGCTATATTTAAGATCTTAGAAAATCCCTGACACATGATAGTGCTCAATAAATATTTGTTAAATGAATAAATGAATCTTAGATCACACCACAAATCTCTGGCTTTGAGATAGGGTAAATCCAATGATGGGAGAATTTGTACTTATATGTATTATGTATCACTCAGTGGATTGCAAAACATATAATCAATCAATGGAACATTTTGTGTTTTCTTGTTTCTTTCTTTTCAATGGGATATTTTGGTGAAGTGAATTAGATTGCATAATTTCCTGGCTTGCAATATTTTTTTAAAATATATTTTTATTGATTTCAGACAAGGGAGAGGGAGAGAGAGATAGAAACATCAAAGATGAGAGAGAATCATTGATTGGCTGCCTCCTGCACGTCCCCTACTGGGATTGAGCCTGAAACTGGGCATGTGCCCTTGTCCAGAATCGAACCCGGACGCTTCACTCTGTAGGGTTATCATCATATTTTGTTGATAACCTTTATAATCTTGGAGTATGGGAAGGTTTTATTTATATAAGGGAATTATCCACTTCTTTATAGTTTGCAGTCTTAAAGGTGTGGGGCAGAAGTGTGAAATTGTGTGGGAAAACATGATGGAAAGAATACTTTTAAAATAGAAAAATGCAGTGGAAATTGTGTGTAATATAGAGGATTCTAGGATTCTATCAGTATAAATGCGAATGTAGAAGAGTGGAATATGTTAATATTTTAGGTTGGAGGCTCTTAACTTCTGGGTGGCTATATTTTTAAAATCCAGATGAAAAGTATATGCTCAACCTAGAAATTTTGTTTGTATTCCAAAAACTTGTATTTTTTCAGGAAATTTATGAACCCAAATGGGTACAATAGACTTCTAGAATAGGTGGAATAGGTAACCAAATGACAAATATTGAGTAACAACCTGATAGAAGATTTTTAAGAGCCAAAATGGATACCATTAATAAATCAACAAACAAGTGCTGGCAAGGATGTGGAGAAAAGGGAACCTTAGTGTACTGCTGGTGGGAATGCAGACTGGTGTAGCTGCTGTGGAAAACAGTATAGAGGTTCCTAAAAAAATGAAAATGGAACTGCTGTTTGACCCAATGAACTCACTTCTTGGAATATATCCTAAGAATCCTGAGATACCAATTAGAAAGAAGGTATGTTCCCTTATGTTCATGGCAGCATTATTTTCAAGAGCTAAGATATGGAAACAGTCCAAGTGCCCATCAATAGATGAGTGTAAAAAAAAAAAAAAGCTGTGGTACACTTACATAATGGAATACTACGCAGCTATAAAAAAGAAGCATCTCTTACCCTTGAGACAGCATGGATGGACCTGGAGAGTATTATGTTAAGGAAATAAGCCAGTTAGAGAAAGACAAATATCACATGATCTCACTTATATGTGGAATCTAATGAACAACATAAACTGATGAACAAAATAGTACCAGAGATAGGAATACATGGAACAGAATAACAGATCTCCGGGGGGCAGGAGGTGAGAGCAGGAAGAGATTAACTAAAGAATATATATGCATAACCCAGGGACAGAGAAAATAGTGTGGGGAAGGCCTGGGATAGGACAGGAGTTGGTTGGAGGGGGCAAATAGGGAAAAAATGGGAGACATCTGTAATACTGTCATATATATATATGACAACATTCCAAAAGATAATGAAGAATGTATTAGTAACACATACTGGTAAGTGTAAACTTTCAAATTATTTATAAAATAGATTTCTTAGGACATAGAATGGTTTCAAGTGTTATGGAATGGATAGTGTTGGTGAGGAAATGATATTAAGAACGGAATGTACAGTCCTTTGATTCCAGATAAATGATGTAGCCATAATAATCAAAGGGGACATAGTAGTTCTTATTAATGCATTAGGTTGTAGACAGAGTAAGAATCTAAGGAAACAGTCAAATCCAGCTTTCCACCTATCTCAACACATCCCTGTGACATGATCATCTAAGCCATTATGGAATTCATGAAAGTTACTAGATATTCTTCCTCTTGTTAGCCCTAATTTGATATTTGGATATGCATGGAAGTTTCACCTTATTTCCTTCTCATATACCTGTTTCCTTATCAGATTTTTAATTGGTAAAATATTTTAGTCTTTCAGCCTTTTCTCACATGACTTGATTTTCAGATTTGCTATCATCCTAACTGTCCCCTTGTGGACATGATACTGTTTGTCATTATTGACATATGGTGCCCCAAACTGCACATAGGATTTTGTTTATGAGATCTGACAATCAAAAGGTGTATCAGATTTATTGCTTCTTTCAGTTGGGTACTGATATAGACCCAGATTGCATCAGTTCTTTTGGGAGTCATAAAAGTATCAATAATAGCTAAAATGTATTGACCACTTGCAGTATTCCAGGTAAAGTGCTAAGCACTTTATATGCATTATATCCTTTTATCTTTATAACAATTTAATGAGTTTCAAATTGAATGGAGCTTAGACAGATTTACTTACCCAATGTAAGATATGCCCATATGTCTTGGTAATTGTTGGAGGTAGGCTTCTAACTCAGGTTTGCTGTCATTAATAACTGTGTTTTTATCCACTGTGCTACTATAATAAATACCATGCCATCTATCAGACACTGCTGAATTTGCTGTCAATGAAGTGTCTGGAGACTTTCATGTTAATTGCTATTAAATCAGATGCTTTGTTTTTTTAGTAGACATGCATATAATGTTTGCATTTATTACAAGCCATTGTTACAGGTTGTTGAGGTTAAATTCTTTTTTTCTCTCATCCATGTAACTAATTTTTCATACTATAGTTCTCTAGCTTTAGCACTTGACAAATTGTCTTCTCTAGTCTTACAGAGAGAGTTTTTGCCCAAAGTTGGTAATGATCTGTTAATCAGAAATTTTTGGTAGTAGTGTTTCTACCATCTGTAAATTTGTATCACAGCACTGTTAATCAGCCTGTGTTTCTTTATTTTATCCATAAAGATATTAATGAGAGATGTAGAAAAAAAGTATTATAGTTTCACTAATGACTTATTTTCAGGACTTGGTAATTTTGTTTTCTTTCTAGGTAGTCAGTGAAATAGTGCATCTCAACATTAGTTTTGGCATTTAGAGAAGATAAACCCCAAATTACATTTTTTCTTTTTTGAATTGATTTATGTAGCTCATTATAACTTGATACTGTGTATCTTAAAGGCAGATAATTATTTCAGTTTAGACAGTGGTAACAATTGTTAACATTTATAAGATAACTCATACTTGACAAAGTCCTTTTAAATAGTCTTTAATCTCCCCCCTTATATGTGACATAAGTGGTATTCATCTTGCCATTTTTACAGTGATAAACAAATTTAAGATCACATAGCTTGAGAGTGATTTAGTTCTAATGACTTAATTTTCTAAGTCCGCATCCTATATTCTTTCTATGTCATATTGCCTCTCAATGGTATAAATGAAGTAATTAGATAAACAATGGCCAATGAAGGGATGAAAACATAATATGTGATTTGGATAGTTTAATAAATAGTTGAGAGTTCAGGGTTGAGTGTAATGAATTTGAATATACCCATAAAAAGAAAAGAACCAAGTGCCCATAAGTCATGAAGAAAATTTTTTGGCACATGTCAAATTTTCAAGGTTATAACCTTTGGTTATAAAAATTAAAGAATAATAATTAATAATATTTAATAATAATTAAATAATAATTCCTAAAATTAAGAATACTAATTTTTACAAATTTAGACTTTTAACATTGAAGAAGTCATTGATGACATTAATAAAAGTATTGGCATTAAGAAAGTTTAAGTCATAAACTTATTTGAGCATGAGCCATTGATACAGATTTTTTGAAGTAGAGCTTTTTAATGGGAAAATTGTAAAATATAGGTACACTTAAAGATCTAATTTAGATTGGATATTTTGCACTCTCCGTCACCAGTTTTCAAGCATTACACTTGAGCTTAAAACATCTAATTTCAAGATCAGTGATTTTTCAGCTGGTGTGCTGAGACACACCGGTGTGTTGCAAGAATTTTTAAAACATGCAATACCTGATTGTTTAGTCAGGGAATTAGCCTCTTTTCCCTTAGGTTGTCAAATTAAAAAATGACAACAGCCAACACAACAATAGCTGTCTGATGTGAATGAAGCAAAATTATACCTAATTTTTGTCATATTGGCAAAATATATAACATATTTTTGGTGGGCCGCAGAATTTTAGTAATTAGTTTATGTGTGCCATGAGATGAAAAAGATGGAAAATCATTGTTCTAGAAAAATAAGTTCAATGTGTTCTTGAAAGTATGCATTAAATGAAGTAGCAGTGCTATAGACTTTGAGAAGAATAAAGCCTCCTGCAAAGAAATAACGATACCTGGTATTGCATTAGAAAAATAATTTCTTTATCTTTTAAATTAACTAATATTCCTACTCATTTATAATTTAAGGTTAGCACAATGTCACATTCAGTCTTTTTTGTGTGAGATTCATTTAAATATGCTAAAGAAATATGGAAGAAAATACTCAGCTCCTATGTTCAAAAAGTCAAGGCCTAAAAGCTAATAGATTTTCACCAAATGTCTAGTGTATAGTCTTAGTTCTTTTTCATTACATTCCTACTATGATAAATAATTCAATTTTTTTCATAAAAATAAAAATATAAACTTATTTAGTATAAGAGTTCTTGGTTTAATTTTTTGCTTTACTATGAAGAAGACTTAGAATTTGGTTTTCAAAGTTCTTATGACTATTTTACAGGTGGAGAATAAAATGTAGGTAAGATAGACATTTTATGTGTATTTTGAAAAAAAAACACAAAAAAAACACAGTGTGCATATGCAAAATATTCTAACTTGAGCACACATTTTTCCAAATTCATGATTATAGCCCACATGCCATCTTGAGAAATGTTTGAAAACTTCAGTTCTGTATAAATGTTTGCTACATGAATTATAGTAGTGAATACACTTTACAATATACTTAGTATCCATATTGTTTTCAACAATGAAGTTGTGCTCAGGAGTTTTAAAGCAAGGGAAAAGAAAGAAAAGAAAATAATATCTTGTCTATATGTATCTGCCATGGTAGGATTACAATTCATCAAAACCTTGTTTATTATTTCCTATCATTTCTTTCTTTGCAGGAGTGTTGTGGTGCCTGTGAAGAAGCCACCTCCAGGTAGTTTAGCTGTAACCACTGTGGGAGCCACTGCAGCTGGAAGTGGGCTGCCAACAGGCAGCACTTCTAATATATTTGCTGCTACTGGAGCTACACCAAAAAGTATGATTAATACAACAGGTATTGTCCTTATATATTTTTGTGATATCTCATCTTTTTCTTTTTGTTTTCTGTATCTTCATTTTTGTGTTTATTTGATATTAAAAATAAAATACCCTGATCACTTAAGGTTATCTTAATCTTTAAGAAGGTTCTACCTTATATTACTACCTTTCAGAATTTGTCTAATTCTAGGGTATATTTTTTCATGGTCATTTGAGAGGACACTTAGTAATTGTGGTTTTGAGTCTTCTCAAAACATAGTACTACTTACTTTCAGAGTGAAATCAGATTGCTGAAAGGTATTTGGGGAGCAAAACCAATGGTAATTTGAACACTGAAGTTTAATATGTAAAAAAGTAGTACATTTTATCAAGAATAACAAGGTGTACTAAATATGTTAGTGAAAAAAACTAGATTTCATGACATTTACTGGTTGAATCCTAATCTATATTTTTTTGCTAACTCTTCTAAGGGAAGGCAGAGCACCACTAAGAACCTTGATGATATGTAAGATCAACTTGATAAAAAAAATGCATGTGACTAAGAACCATTGTATCACATTGAATTAGTATATATACCTAGATTACAATTGTTTCCAATTCATTGTCCAACATTTTTCTAATGATTCTAGGGACAGACAATTCCAAATCACTACAAATTTTAAAAGCCTGCCTAAAATAGCCTTTTTAAAAATTTTTGGTAAATTTCCAGAAATGTTCCTATTGATTAATAGCTAAATAAATCCTTACACAAATCTTTGTGATTCCATTTTAGGTATTTATACAGCGCAAGATGATCCATGACTTTTCTTCCCTGATTATAGTAGCCTTCTCTTCTCCAAACTGTATAGCCTTGAACTTTTCCATCTATTATCATTACTTAGATTATTAATTTCATAGCTCTTTGTGCTTTCTGTATCTATGTTGTTTATCATACCACCAGAGTGACATATCATGAGCAACACGTTTGTGGGGTTATAGTAAGTAGAATGTACTCTGATATTTATATGAACAAATAAACATCATTGATGGCATTGTGCTAAAGAACATAACATCTTTGATTTACCTGTATTATAAATAAATACATTTGGCTTTTCTGAAGACTTTATATAAAATTTTTGTATTCTGTTTACAATCTTACTCTTTATATTCATTTTTCTTTCTAGATATAGGAATACAAATGTTTTTATTTTACCAAATATATACCAGAAAATGTGTTAAGGTATTTAACATATGCCAATGTGCCAATGTAGTAGAAAAAAATCTGCATTTGGTATTTATTAAATAAGTCCTTATTTTTAAAATATAGGCAAATGAAAAATTAAATCAGCTTTTTATCTTTATATGAAACAAGTTATTTTCTAATGTCTATTTTATGAATTAATAAGAGATATAGGAAGTGATGGTAACAAGAGGTCTGATAGTATGAAGTATATAATATTATAATGAAAAATAAAATCCTATATAAAAAGACCCTAATATGCAAATCAACCGAACAGCAGAACGACCAGTCACTATGATGCACAGTGACCACCAGGGGGCAGACGCTCAATGCAGGAGCTGCCCCCTGGTGGTCAGTGAGCTCCCACAGGGGGAGTGCCGCTCAGCCAGAAGCCGAGCTCACAGCTGGCGAGTGCAGTGGCAGTGGGGGACCCTCTCCCACCTCCGCTGCAGGCAGACGGTAAGGAGCGAGGGGTCCTGGACTGTGAGAGCTCCGGACTGCGAGAGGGATGTTGGACATCCTCTGAGGGGTCCCGAACTGCGAGAGGGTGCAGGCCGGGTTAAAGGACCCTTCCCTCCCCCAGTGCACGATTTTCGTGCATCAGACCTCTAGTGTAAGTAATAAACTCCCTCCTTAGAGGTTTTGTTGCCTTACAAAATGTGCACACACATTTTGTGGGCCAATCTAAATGGGTCCCATTATCCAGTTTATACGAGGTGTCCCAAAAAATGTATACACACTTTGAATGATTATAAAGTCAGTGTTTATTAATATACAGTTCATTTTCAGAATTTAAAAGAATCTACAGAAATGAATAAAATTTTTTGTCAATGCCTATTTTCAAACTGATGAACATTCTAGTCCAGGAACTGATGATAAAGTTAAGTAATGGAATCGCAAACATCAAGAATAATTTCTTTCGTTATTTGTGTGCCCTTAATTCATCGACTGTTGCTGGTTTTGTTCCGTAAAATTTATCTTTTATGTATCCCTATAAAAAAAAGTCTAGTGGCACTTTGGGATAAATTTTCTTTGTTCAAAGCTTAGTCTGGCTTTACCCATTATTTCAAATCTGTTAAACGTGAAAAGGAATGAAAATTAAGTGAATTATCAGCTGTTGAAGTATGTATACATTTTTGGGGGATAGCCTATATTTTGGTACAGAGATGCTTTATGTATTAAGAGTGGAAATCCCAGGAAGCAATCCTGTTTTATGGGAATTAATAGAAGATAAAATAATATTTAGGAACACTAGATGTCTCTCAACTCCACAGCTATTTCATATACTTATGAATTATAGAAAAGTCTGTTCTAAAATGGCATCTTCATATCATTGAGAACTCATTTTAAAATCTGGTATAGTTATACTCATTATAGCCCTTTTTATATAATCATTCTATCAAAATAAGGATTTGGTGCTCTAGTGCCACAAATTTATACTCAGACACTTTATTGTTAATTATATCTTAGATGATGGAAACTAAAAATATTACAGCATAACCATAAAACAGATAAATTTTCCACATCTAACTTTGCATGGTTTTATCAGTCCCACTTTATCTAAAATTATTTTCATTTGTTGATGTTTTTTATTTAGACCCCATTTGTAATATGTAGTTTTGTTAGATTAATATTAGTAAATCAACTGAGATTTAATGCAACATATTAACTATAATTATAAATAGTTATTAGTGTAATAATAGCCAATGATTTTTTAATTGTTAAAATCTGTTTTGGAATTTAGATGAGTAATTCTTCAAAATCAGATAGCAATAATGTAATGAAAATTATTTTGTTAAATGAATTTATGTCTAAGGTTAAAAATTATTATTTTGGAAACAGGTGCAGTGGATTCAGGGTCCTCGTCCTCTTCCTCCTCTTCTAGTTTTGTGAATGGTGCTACCAGCAAAAACCTTCCAGCTGTACAAACTGTTGCTCCAATGCCAGAAGACTCGGCTGAAAACATGAGGTATACATTACAATTTGTTTGGTGTTTTACTCATTTTACTCCCTCCCTGCCCTTTCAAACACAGTGAAACAGTACACAATGAACACAAAGGTATAGCTAAGAATTTTTGAGAATGGTATTATGTATTGTGACTACATTTCATAATTGCATTGTTTTAATGCTTTTACCTTGTTATTCATTATACAGAAATCTGTTATCATATTTCAGGATCCAGAGATCTTGAATACTTTTCAGACATTGACTGTACTGAATATATAATCCATTGTCATATAGCATGTTACAATATCCAATAAAATAAAAATCATACACAAATGATAAAATTGGGCATCTTTGGGATGATGAAGAAAAGTTTAAATATAGACTTTCAAAATAAACTTTTAAATTATAGGTTAACATATATAATTGGAACTTGAATAACCAAACACTTTTTTATTGTAATTAATATAGGTAAAAATATTTTTAGCTCTGACCAGTGTGGCTCAGTTAGTTGGGTGTCATCCCATGCACTGAAAGGTTGCCTATTAGATTCCAGGTCAGGGCACATTCCTAGATTGTGGGCTCAGTCCCTGGCAGGAGGCAGCCAATCGATGTCTCCCTCTCACATAGATGTTTCTCTTTCTTCCTCTCCCTTCCTCTCTCTAAAAATCTTAATTGTTAAAAAAATATTAAATTGATTGGAGTGATATTGGTCAACATGAACATATGGCTTTCTATGTTACAAGATCTTATATTGCACTATATGTCCAGCACCCAGAGTCAAATCTTCTCCTGTCACCTTATATTAGGCCCCCTTTGTTTTAGTACAGTGGTTCTCAACCTTGGCTGCACATTAGAATCACCTGGAAATCTTTTTAAAATCCTGATTTCTGGGCCTCATCCTCCGAAAATTCTGTTTCTTTGTTACTAATGTTGTGGCCCCACCCTATAACAAAGAAACAGAATTTCCGGAGGATAAGGCCCAGAAATCAGGATTTTAAACAGATTCCCAGGTGATTCTAATGTGCAGCCAAGGTTGAGAACCACTGTTTTAGTAGCATATCAAAGAGCATTCCTAGAAGAGACTCGCCCACATTCTTGGAGTTAAGTTGCGGCGCGCCCGCGCGCACGCACACACACACACACACACACACACACACGTAGGTACAAGTATGTATTCACATTTTTAATTCAAGTATTACACAAATGCAGAGTGTAAAAGCTCAATGAACAAATGAACACACTTATGTTACCATCACCGAAATCCAAAAGTAGAATGTTATTAGTTTTCCAATAGCCCAACATTGTGCTCCTTTTCTTGACACTGTTCTTGCTCCCCTTCAGATTCACTACCCTCACTTTTAATACTAGGTTAGTTTTGTATTTTTTGAATTTTATATAAATGGGATTGTACAGTATGTATTCTTTTGTCTCTGGCTTCTTTTGTTCAATGTTATGTTTATGAGATTCATCCATGTTGTATATAGCAAAAGTTTATTTTTATTCCATTTTTATTCCTTTGTGGGAATAAAATTACAAAATATTAGAATTTATTAATCTATCTCACTGATGATAGTCATTGGAATTTTCTAGTTTGGGGCCATTATAAATAATGCTATGTTTTACATAGCAGTGCTGCTTGTACATTACTCTTAGTTGGATTTCACATTTGTATGTATACCTTTTGGGTAAATAACATGGAGTAGTATTTCTGATTCATAGTGTTTATGCAAGTTCAATTCTATTAAATAATGCCACTTGGTTTTCTAAAGTGGCTAGGTAAGTTTACTCAGCAGAAGCATATGAGAGTTCATATTTCTTCATATCTTTAACAATGCTTAGTATTATCAATCTTATATTTGCGCCATTTTGGTAGAAGTACAATGGTGTTCCATTGTATTTTTAGTTTGCATTTTCCTGATGATTAATGAAGTTGAGCACTCTCTTATATATTTATTGGTCTTTCATTTTCCTCTTTTGTAATTTACCTGTTGAAATCCTTTTTTGATTAAAAAAATGCAGTTACTTATCTTCTTTTTATTAATTTTAAAGGTTCTTTATGTATTTTTAAATTGAGCCCTTTAATGATTATTGTATCTGTCAATCTGTCTATCTATCATCTATCTATCAATCTATCTATCTATCTATCTATCTATCTATCTATCTAATCTCCTATTTTGTGCTTTTCTTATCATTATCTATATGATCTGTTTTGATAATGGAAATTGTAAATTTTAATGAAACAGTTTATCTAGTTTTGTTTGTTAGTGCTTTTTCTGTTGTAGGTGATACCTTTGCCTACATTTTTCCTACCTTACCTTCTTGATTTTTATACTTAGGTGAATCTTGCATCTGGAATTAAGTTTTGTGAATTTAATGAGGATGGGAATAATATGATGTCAAGATGACCCAGCACCATTTATATGAAAAAAAAACACTCTTCTTTCCCCCATGCTCTGCCACTTTTGTCACAAATCAAGTATCCCTATATACTATATTCTTGTTTAGCAATCAGTTGCACCACATTTGTCTGTTTGTCTATCCTTGTGCCAGAATGCCATATTTACTTATAGTGTTTAATTAAGATGAATATCTCGCCCGGCTGGTGTGGCTCAGCAGTTGAGCGTTGACCCAGAAACCAAGAGGTCACAAGTTTGATTCCCAGTCAGGGTACATGCCCAGTTGGCAGGCTCGATCCCCATTGTAGGGTTGTGCAGGAGGCAGCCGATCGATGATGTTCCTCTCTCATCAGTGTTTCTATCTCTCTATCCCTCTCTCCCTTCCTGTCTCTCTAAATATCAATAAAAAACATATTTTAAAAAATAATATGAATATCTTGTTGAGTAAGGTCTTTCCAACCTTGTCCCTTTTTTCAAGAAAGTTTAAGCTATTCTTGATTCTTTGCAGTTGTTTAGATTTTAGAATTAGTTTGCTAATATACAAGTTAAAAACAATTTGTTGTGGTTTTGGCAAGGAATGGAATTTATAGATCTATTGTATTTGGAGTCATACTGCATCTATAAATCTCCCTCAAGATTGTGACTTCCAAACTATAAATATCTCATATAGCCCTTTAATTTTTCTTAATTTTTTTTCAGTAACAGTGTTTACTGTTCCATGCTGAAGTCATATGTTTCTTACTTGAGTTATTCTGAGAATTTTAATATTTTGTATTTATATATTTTTCTGTATTTAATTTGCAAATTAACTTTACTGAGACCATTTGTTTATATTGTTTAAGTGCAATTATGTTTGCTTTTGGTAGGCATTAGAATACTACATGACATAATGCAGTCAAGGTGATAGAGCTAGTAATTTTCTGGTTCACCACTTATTCTCGGGTGTAATTCTACAGTGTCCCGCCTTGAATCATGAGGTTTTTCTAAGTGCTTCCTCCCTTTTGGCCCCTGAACTTCTTTTTCCCCATAAGTGTGTTAAAATTTTTGTTCAACTACTAAGACTTTGAACTGCTTCTTTCAAAAACATGTCTATATGAGAAAAGTGGCCCAAATGCCAAAATCACCTCCTTTAGGGTTTCTTCTTTTTTAGGATCGTGGTCAAATAAAGGGTCACTATCGTTATTCTCCATTGCCCTCAATAGGTGATTTTGTTTTGGTTTGGTTTTTGTCCAGCTCTCGTAGTTGTTCTAAGCAGGAGGATCAGACTATGAAAGATGGGACTCCATAGGCCTAACCAATGGACACAGACAATGGGGGTGAGGGCATGAGTGGGGAGGATGGGGGGTAATGTGGGGATAAGGACATACATGTAATAACTTAATCAGTAAAAAAATTAAAAAAAAAGAAAGATGAGACTCCAAATTGTTTTTATATTGCTAGTCTATTTTTTTTTCTAAATTAGATTGATTATAAGTATTGAATTGCTCAGTGTTCATTAATCACTTCTTTCAATGGGATTATGTTATATCCATTCTGTCCTGTAATTATATCATGGGCAAAGTTAATTTTCTCATATTTTCAATTCAAAAAAATGTAGTTAAGAATGATATAAGTTTTTACATCACTATCACATCCAATTAAACATTTTCAGCTCCTTACTCTGGCTTTCTTTATATTAGGATTTTAATGATATTTCTTTGTCCTTCTTTTTCTTCTTTTTTTTTCAGTTTTCAGATTATTTTATTCTTTTTGTTGGTTTTAAACAAATGGTTGCACACAGTGATACATTAAAACAGAACCAATTTAAAATCTTCTTATAGTAAATTTTGTAGTAGATTAATTACAGACATTTTAAACAGTATTTAAACTATACTCATTAGACCATTGGTAGTCAAAATTCATCATGCCTGTGACCAAATAGATCTATTAAAATGAAGAGCACACCCTGGCTGGTGTGGCTTAGTGGAAAAAATGAAGAGCACAGGCCTTTGTAGTTGGAATATGTCCTTCCTTTTCTTTAAACTTATCTCTATATATTTTTAAAACAACAATAATAAAACTGTTTTTTTAACTTTCATAGGAATGATGCTTTATTTTAGTTATTTATTTATTTATTTATATCTTTATTGTTGAAAGTATTACATATGTCCTCCTTTTTCCTCCATTGACCTCTTCCATCCCACCCCTGTCCCCCACTCCAGGCCTTCACTACCCTATTATCTGTGTCTAAGGGTTATGCATATATGCATACAAGTTCACTGGTTGCTTTCTTCCCACCCAACCTCTTCGTGCCTTCCTTCTGAAGTTTGACAGTCAATAGAGCCTGCTTTTTATTTTTGAAATCAATTTTACAGTTTGTAGTTTAACTAATATTTTTACATAATTTACATTTAATAGAGTTACTAATATGGTTACATTCATAACTATCAACTTCCTACTTGTTTTCTAAAAAATATTGTTTTCCATCTGTCTTTTACTTTCAATTTTCCCTTAGTGTGCCTTCTTCTATGTTAATGAGTATTTTTATACAGTTTTTCCCTAATATTGGCTTTTTTGTTTATCATTCAAATATTTTCAGAGGTTACCCTAGGGCAATGATGGCGAACCTATGACACGCGTGTCAGAGGTGACACGCGAACTCATTTTTTTCATTGATTTTTCTTTGTTAAATGGCATTTAAATATATAAAATAAATATCAAAAATATAAGTCTTTGTTTTACTATGGTTGCAAAGATCAAAAAATTTCTATATGTGACATGGCACCAGAGTTAAGTTAGGGTTTTTCAAAATGCTGACACGCCGAGCTCAAAAGGTTCACCATCACTGCCCTAGGGCTTACCCCAGAAGTCTTTAAATTATCATAGTTAATCTTTAACAGTATTTCACTGTTCCATGTGTATAAGAATCTTAAAATTGTTCACAATTAAGTACTCTTTCCCATCCTTTGTGTTAATTTTGTCATACATTTTACATGACTTACTGAGAAACAGTACATCACTATTGTTTTTATTCTGGGTAGTCCATTATCTATGTAGCAATTAAAACTTCCTCTAAAAGGTCTTATAATAGCCCTGGCTAGTTTGCCTCCATGATAAGAGCATCAGCACTCTGACCAAAGAGTCAAGGGTTTGATTCTGGGTCAAGGGCCTGTACCTGGGTTGCAGGTTTGATCCCCAGACCTGGGAGGCAACCAAGCAATCAATGTCTCCACCCCTTCTCTCCCCTCCCTTCCTCTCCCATTCACTCTCTAAAAATCAATGGAAAAATTATACCTGGTTGAGGATATTTTAAAAAGTTCTTATAATAGAAGTGAGCTATATGAATACTTTCAGTTTTTGTTTGTTTGAAAAAAGTTCTATTTTACCTTAAATTTTGAAAGATATTTTTGACTAGGAAGAGAATTATGGGGGTGATATTTTTTATTTTTTAAGTACAGTTGGTATACAGTATTATATGTGTTTTAGGTATACAATAGTGATTTGACATTTATATACCTTACAGATGTGATCAGTACACTAAGTCTAGTAATCTGACACTGTGCAAACTTATTATAGTACTAGTTAGCCTGGTGCACAAAATTCATGCACATTAAAAGGGAATTAATTGCCCTAACCAGTTTGGCTCAGTGGATAGAGCATTGGCCTGCGGACTCAAGGGTCCCAGGTTCAATTCCAGTCAAGGGCATGTACCTTGGTTGCGGGCACATCCCCACTGGGAAGTGTGCAGGAGGCAGCTGATCGATGTTTCTCTCTCATCGATGTTTCTAACTCTCTATCCCTCTCCCTTCCTCTCTGTAAAAATCAAAAAAATATATTTTTTTAAAAAGGAATGAATTAGCAGAGATATTTTAATATTGCTATTTGCCCTTTCTCTATAATAGAAGTGTGAGAGATGAAAGGAAATTAGTAAAATGTATATGAAAATAATATATAAATTTATTAATAAATAAACAGTAACAAAGGATATAACAACAGAGGCATGATATAAAAACGACAAAAACATGATATGAAAACAACAAAAACATGATATAAAAACAACAGTGATGCAAACAATGACTGATAAAGTGATTAAACTTATTCTAATATCTCCCTGTACACCACATTAAGAGTGAAAACACTTTCAGAGTGCTTAACTAATTTCTCTTGTGATGAAGTATTTAGAACTTTAACTGTAATGTCACATGCTCTTCAAACTCGAGAGAAAGCAACATATAACTGACCATGTGCAAAAACGGGTTCAGGTAGGAATATGCCTACTTTGTCTGGAGTTTGTCCTTGTGATTTATTAATAGTCATCACAAATGCTGGCATCACGGGAAACCGTCATCGAATCTATTTAAATGGGAGGCCAGTGTCAGATGGGGACAAATTAATTCTTGGAATCAGAACAGCCTCTCCCTCTGCAAATCCTGTTAATACTTCAGCTTTGATAATGTTAGGTCGTAATCTTTTGATAATAAATCTGGTACCATTACAAAGACCCCATTTACTATTGAGATTTCTCAATAGCATGATGATTGCACCCACTTTCAATTTTAATTTATGACACGGCATTCCCGAAGGAGTAATACTATTAAGAAATTTGATGGGAAAATTTTTCTTTTCAGCATCATCTGTGGAATCAATGGAATCATCTCTCAAATATGTATGAAAATCTCCATCAAGTATATCCAAAATTTCATTTAATTTTTGAACATGCTCATTTTTTGGACAAAGAATTGCACGTTTAGATATATTTTTAATATTATCTATAGATATAGTATTTCCAAAGGTAGCTTCAATAATAGATCCATTATGAATCATTTCACAGGGGATTTCAATAATATCTATTCCTAAATGAAAACTGCTATCAAGTTTGCCATCTCCAAGTTTTACTAACCATCCACTATAAGCAGAATCCTCTGATCTCATATTTGTTGTAAGAGACAACTTTCTGAAACATCCCCAAACATTGCAGTACTTTAAACTCGTTTGTACTATGGCTGATCACATAGCATGCGGTACAATACTGAGACATTGTTGAAAATCCCCTCCAAGAAGGAGAACTTTTCCACCAAATACAACATTCAGACTCATAATTTCTCTTAGTAATCTGTCTATGGCGTTTATAGCATGACTGGATGCCATGGTGCATTCATCAATAATGAGAAGTTGGGCCTTTTTAATAGTTTTAGCAACTTCACTCTTTATGTTGAGTCTAGAAATTGAAGTTTCATTTAATGGAATCGGTAATTTATATTGGGAATAAAAGGTGCTTCCACCGAGAAGTAAATTCGAAGCAATTCCTGTAGACACTGTGGGTAAAACAGTACCACCACGACCTCTAATATAATGTATTAAAACTTTATACAGATATGCAGGTGAATAGGATTCCTAGCTGGCAGGCCCCTGACAGCAAGCTGGCCACCTGTCGATTCCCGATTCCGTGAGGAATGGGGCTCCCTCGTCCCTCCTGCCAGTGTCTGGGGTGCAGGTGAATGGGGTTCCTGGCTGGCAGGCCACTGTCAGCAAGCTATCCAACAGCAGATTCTATGAGGAATGGGGCTGCCTCCTCCCTACTGTCAAGGTCTGGTTTGTAGGCCGGACTCAGTACTTCCACGCTTAGCTCCGAGGGCAGGTTCCTGCCTGAAACCTCGCCCTGAGGGTGGGTTCCTGCCTGAAACCTCGCCTTCAGGGAAACAGCTGGGGGAGGGCGCAGCTGCTTCCAAGACGACCCCTGCAGGACTGACTTCCTTCCAGTTGGTTGAGCTTCTGGACGTGATGTTACACCCAGGGTTTTTATATAAGTAGATTGTTGACTCTATTCCCCTTCACCTTTTTCACCCATCCCTCTTCCCCCTCCACCACCCCTCAGGCAACTATTAGTTTGATCTCTGCATGAGTTTTTGTTTTGTTTGTTTGTTTGTTTAGATTTTACATATGTGAAATAATACAGTATCTGTCTTTCTCTGTCTGACTTATTTCACTTAGCATAATACCCTCTAGGTCTATCCCTGTTGTTGCAAATGGCAAGCTATCATTTTCTTTCTTTATTGCTGAGTAATACCTTCTTTATCCATTCATCTGCTGATGGACATCTGGGTTGCTTTTATATCTTTGCTATAGCAAATAATGCTTCAGTGAACATAGGGGTGTGTATATCTTTTCGAATTAGTGTTTTTGTTTTCTGCCAATAAATACCTAGAAGAGAAATTGCTGAATATTATATTAATTGTATGTTTTTAGGAATCTCCATGCTGTTTTCCATAGTAACTGAAGCATTTTGAAGACCCACCAATACTGTACAATAGTTTTCCTTTTCTTCTCATCCTCTTTAACATGTTATTAGTTTACTTGTTGATAATAGCCATTCTGACAGCATGAGGTGATATCTCACTGTGCTTTTGATTTTCATTTTCCTGATGATTAGTGATGTTGATCATTTTTCATATGTCTGTTGGCAATTTATATGTCTTCTTTGGAGAAATGTCTGAATATTTTCCCATTTTTTATTAAATTATTTATATTTTGTTATTAAGTGGTATGAATTCTTTATTACATTTCGTATATCAACTCCTTATTTTACATATCATTTGTGAATATATTCTTCCATTTGGTAGATTGTCTTTTTGTTTTGTTAATGGTTTCCCTTGCTGAACAGAAGCTTTTTAGTTTGAGGAAGTCCCACTTGTTTATTTTTGCTTTTTTTCCCTTGCTTGAGGGGACATATCTAAAAAAGTATTACTAAGACTTATGTAAAATAGTTAACTATCAATGTTTTCTTCTAGGAGTTTTTTGGTTTTTTCCATTTAAGTCTTTAATCAATACTCACTTTACTTTTATATACAGTTTAAGAATGTGGTCCAGTTTCATTTTCTTGCATATATCTGTCCAGTTTTCCCAGTACCATTTATTAAAGAGACTGTAATTTCTCCTTAATATAATTTTTCATTCTTTTTTTTGTAGATTAATTGACCATAGAAGCAAGAGTTTATTTCTGGTCTCTCTAATTCTGTTCCATTGATCTTTGTGTCCATTTTTGTACAAGCATCATATTGTTTTGATTATTATAGCTTTGTAGTATAGTTTGAAATCAGGGAGTGTGGTACCTCTGACTTTGTTCTTCTTTCTTAAGATTGCTTAAGCTATTTGTGGTCTTTTGTTATTCCATAAATTTTAGATTATTTGTCCTAGTTCTGAAAAGAATGGCATTGGTATTTTAACAAGGATTGCATTTAATCTGTAGGTTGATTTTGATAGGATGGTCATTTTAATAATATTAATCCTTCTAGTCCATGATCCCTATTAACCCATACACCTCATGGTATCCTTCCATTTATTTGTGTCCTCTTCAGTTTCTTTTTTATAGTTTTCAGAGTACAGGTTTTTCACTTCCTTAATTAAATTTATTCCTAGGTGTTTTATTCTTTTTGATACAATTGCAGGTGGCATTGTTTTCATAATTTCTCCTTCTGATGAGTTCTTATTACTATATGGAAATGTAATGGATTTCTTCACATTAATTTTATATCCTGTTATTTTACTGAGTTCATATATTATGTTAATTCCTTGGTGGGTTGTTTAATGATTTTCATATATAGTACCATGCCATCTGCAAATATTGACAGTTTTTATTTTTTTTTAATATATTTTATTGATTTTTTACAGAGAGGAAGGGAGAGATATAGAGAGTTAGAAACATCGATGAGAGAGAAACATCGATCAGCCGCCTCCTGCACATCTCCTACTGGGGATGTGCCTGCAACCCAGGTACATGCCCTTGACCGGAATCGAACCCGGGACCCTTCAGTCCGCAGGCCGACGATCTATCCACTGAGCCAAACCGGTTTCGGCGACAGTTTTTCTTAAGAACCCTTCTAATTTGGATGCCTTTTTTTTTTTCTTCTGATTACTGTGGCTATGTTCCAAAACTATCTATAATAATAAAACCGTAATATGCTAATTAGATCGGACAGCCGAACAACCTTCCGGATGTCATTCAGATGTCCTTATGGATGAAGCCACAGTGGCGGGGGCCAAGGCAGAGGCAGTTAGGGGCGATCAGGCAGGCAGGCGAGCGGTTAGGGGTGATCAGACAGGCAGGCAAAGGGGTTAAGGGCGATCAGGCAGGCAGGCAGGTGAGTGTTTAGGAGCCAGTGGTCCCGGATTGTGAGAGGGTGCAGGCCAGGTTGAGAGACCCCTTGCCCCATGCACCGGGCCTCTAGTCCTATATAATAAAAGGGTATTATGCAAATTGACCCTAACAGCAGAATGACTGGGAATGACTGGTCACTATGACACACACTGACCACCAGGGGGCAGATGCTCAATGCAGGAACTGCCCCCTGGTTGTCTGTGTGCTCCCACAGGGGGAGCTCTGCTCAGCCACAAGCTGGGCTCATGGCTGCGAGCAAAGCAGAGGTGGTGGGAGCCTCTCCCGCTTCCGCGGCAGCACTAAGGCTGTCCGACTGCAGGGAGCGGGCCTAAGCTGGTAGTTGGACATCCCCTGAGGGGCGAGAGGGCACAGGCATGGCTGAGGCAAATGCACGAATTTTCGTGCACAGGGCCTCTATACTAATAAAAGGGTAATATGCTAATTAGACTGGACATATTGAGGACATCCTTTTGGACGTCCTCCCAAAGCCATGATGGCGGGGGCCGAGGCAGAGACAGTTAGGGGCAATCAGGCCAGCAGGGGAGGGCAGTTAGGGGCGATCAGGCCAGCAGGCAGAAAGGTTAGGGGCCATCAGGCAGACAAAGGGGAGATCAGGCAGGCAGGCAGGTGAGCAGTTAGGAGCCAGCGGTTCTGGATTTCAAGAGGGCAGTTGGACACCCCCGAGGGGTCCCGGATTGGAGAGGGTGCAGGCTGGACTGAGGGATACCCCCGCCCTGTGCATGAATTTTGTGCACTGGGCCTCTACTATTTAATAATAGTGGTGAGAGTGGACATTCTTATCTTGTTCCTGATCTTAGATGAAAAGCTTTCAGTTTTTCACCATTGAGTATGATGTTAGCTGTGAGTTTGTCATATTAAAGTAAGTTCCTGTATAACCACTTTTGAACAGGTGTTTTTTTTTCCAATCATAAAAGGATGTTGAATTTTGTCAAATGATTTTTCTGCATCTATTAAGATGATCATATGATTTTTATACTTGGTTATGTTTATGCAGTGAATAATATTATTTTGTGAATATTGAACCACCCTTGTATCTTTGATATACATCTCATTTGATCTTGGTGTATATATATTTTTAATATAGTGCTGAATTTAACTTGTTAGTATTTTGTTGAAGATTTTTACATATCTGTTCATCAGATATATTGATCCTTAATTTTCTTTATTTGTGGTATTCTTGTCTGGTTTTGGTATCAGGGTAATGCTGGCTTCCTAGGATTATTTGGGAAGTTTTTCTTCATCACCAATTTTTTTGAATAGTTTGAGGACAGGTATTAATTTGTCTTCAAATGTCTGGTAGAATTCCCATATGAATCTGCTGGGTCTTGAGCTTTTATTTTTCAGAGTTATTTTTTATTACTGTTTCAATTTATTGGAAGTAATCAGTGTGCTCTGATTCTGTTTCTTCCTGCTTTAGTCTTGGAAGGATGTATATTTCTAGAAATTTATCCATTTCTTCTAGATTGTCAAATTTGTTGACATATAATTATTCATAATATTCTTTAACTATCTTTTATATTTCTGTGGTGTAAGTTGTAATTTCTTCATTTACATTTCTGATTTTATTTATTTGGGCCCTTTTTCTTTTTCTTGATGTGAATTGTTAATTTTATTTATCCTTTCAAAGAACCAGCTCTTAGTTTCAATGATTTTTTTCTAGTGCTTTTTAAATTTCTATTTCATTCTTTTACTCTGATATTTATTATTTCTTTACCTCTCCTTTTTTGGGTTTTGTTTGTTCTTTTTCTGTTCCTTTTGGGTACATAGATATTTACAATTTTTATATCCTCTTCTTGGATTGACTCCTTTATTATTATATAATGTCCTTTTTGTTTCTTTTTTAGATTCTTTGTTTTAAAGTCTATTTTGTCTGATATGAGTATTGCTACCTCAGATTTCTTTTCATTTCTTTTTGCATGGACTATCTTTATCCATTCCTTCACTTTCAGTCTGTGTGTGTCTTGTGATCTAAAGCAGTGGTTCTCAACCTTGGCTGCACATTAGAATCACCTGGGAATCTTTTTAAAATCCTGATTTCTGGGCCTCATCCTCTGGAAATTCTGTTTCTTTGTTACTGTTATGAATCATAATGTAAATATCTGATATGCAGGATGTATTTAGGCAACCCCTGTGAAAGGGTCGTTCGACCCCCAAAGGGGTCTCGACTCACAGGTTGAGAACCGCTGGCTTAGAGAGTAAAACTGCCCCCCCCTTTGTTTTCCTTTCCCTGCTCCTCTCCTTTCCTGCATTCTCTTAACCATTTGCTCCCAAGTGTCCTTGGTGGGAGAAGATAATGGCTTGTTATTTTCAGGCTGGCTGCAAAGTGCCCACACTCTCTGGCCTTGTTTTAACTTTTATTGTTTCTATTTCTCTGTTCCACTTGCCCTGGAATTGTCCTGGCTCCTTACAGCCCAGTAACACTTATAGTTAGTTTTGCTACTTTTTCTTTTGACATTCATAATATCTTTTTTACAGTAAGTGGTTGATTCTTTTCTGTCTTTTTTTGTGGTTAAGGCCTTTTCTTTTCTGCATAAAGAAAACACTGTAACATTTATTGTAAAGCAAGTATAATGGTGGTGAACTCCTTTAGTTTTCACCTGTCTGAAAAACTCTCTCTCTCCTTCAGTTCTGAAAGATAACCTTTCCTTATCTTTCCTTAGCACTTTGAACATTTCCTGTCACTCCCTCTGGCCTGTAAAGTTGCCCTGTATATGAGTTGTTTCCTTCTTGCAGTTTTTAAGATTGTATCTTATCTTTAACTTTTGCCATATTTTTAAAAAATATTTTTATATATTTTTATTGATTTCAGAGAGAAAGGGAGAGGGAGAGAGAAACATCAGTGATGAGAGAGGATCATTGATTGGCTGCCTCCTGCATGCCCCCTATTGGAGATCAAGCCCACAACCTGGGCATATGCCCTGACTGGGAATCAAACTGTGATCTCGTTTCATAGGTTGATGCTCAACCACTGAGCAGCACTGGCCGGGCTAACGTTTGCTATATTGATTACATATGTCTTTGTGTAGGTCTCTCTGGTTTCATCTCTGTGCTTCTTGGACATGAATGTATGTTTCCTACCTCAGATTAAGAATGTTTTCAGCCATTATTTCTTCAAATATACTTTCTGCTAGATCAGTGGTTCTCAACCTTGGCTGTATATTAGAATCACCTGGGAATCTTTTTAAAATCCTGATTTCTGGGCCTCATCCTCCGGAAATTCTGTTTCTTTGTTACTAATGCTGGGGCCCCACACCATAACAAAGAAA
>NW_005871055.1:18941554-19065623 GCF_000147115.1 Myotis lucifugus
GATTCCCAGGTGATTCTAATGTGCAGCCAAGGTTGAGAACCACTGCGCTAGATGGTTTGGCAGGCCAGTTGTAGTTGGTGAAATTGTGTGCAATGCTTGGTGTGCCACCTGGTCAGAAGAAGTTGGTTCCAGGTGGAGCAGCCTAGGTCTGAGAGTGCTTCCTTGCCCTTTTTGATCCAGGTTGGGCCGCCTCCTGTGCACAAACTATGCCTTGTTGCTTTAATTGTCTGCTTCCTGAGCCAGGTCTAGGCAGGGTTGCTCTGAGTGCACTCTTTGCAGTACCCTACTGGTTCCTCACTTTCTCTGAATGGGGCAGTTCTGTGTGTGCACATCATCATACTTTGCCTGTTCCGCACCCTTGCCAGGTAGGCAACCTCATGTGTGCGCACATCAGTGCCCCACTATCTCTGCACAGGGCATCCCTGTCTGTGGGTACCACACACTATGTTATTTCCTCGCTTTGTGAGGATGGGGCAACCCCCTGTGCATACATTGATGCATTTTGCTTGTTCTGCACCATCTGTGGGCAGGACAGCCCCATGTGTGAGTGCTGTAGTGCCCCACTATTTTCGTACTTTCTCTGAAAAGGGCAGATCTGTGTGTGGGCACCACAGCAGTTTGCTAACTCCACACTCACTTCAGGAGGGGGAACCATGTGTGCACATGCAGCCTATTGGCTGCACACAGCAGTGCCCTTCTGTACCAGCTGGATCAGTCTCTATATTGCAGAACCCCTTGTTCAGGAGCTATGGTACCCTACTAGTTCTGAGAGAGGTGGCTGGGGACATGCTACAGTAGTCCCGCAGGTCAGCCAGAGAACTGGATAGAGCTTCCACCCACTATCCAAGTGCAGGGGAAAAGTAAACAGTGATGCTCACTAGTTCCTCTGGTCTGGATAGTTTCTTCACCTCCCAGGTAGCTCCTGTGGCTCCCCAACCTTCTCTATACAGTCTTTCTCTCTTATTTGCTGTGCAGAAGCTGTTCAGTTGTCTCGCAGTTGGAATTGCTCTAAATATAGATGTACATTCGTTGTGTTCTTGGGAGGGGGGTGAGCAGTGTCCTCCTTCTTTGTCATTCTGGACCTGCCTTCTTGTGCTGACATTTTTATGAAATAGATTTTATTTCATTGTCTTCTGGCCTGCATAGTTTCTAATGAGAATATCATTCTTACCATTGTTCCTTTTTATAATCTGTCTTTATTTTCTGATAGCTTTCTTGATGTTTCACTCTATATTTGGGCTTCAACAGTTTATTATGACAAATCTATATTATTAATTAATTTTTATTCTGCTTGTTGTTGTGTGTGTGTGTTATTTTTGAATTCACAGTGTAAGGGCCTTTATCATTTTTGGAAAATTCTCATTCATTATCTCTTCACAGTTTTTCTTCTATATCTTCTCTTTCCTTGTATTAGTTTTTTACTGCTACCACAATAATTTGCCACACATTTTGCAGCTTAAAACAATACCCATTTGTTATGCAATGTTCTGTTGCTTAAAAGTACAACAGAGGTCACACTGGGCTAAAATTCTGATTTTTGTGTTCCTTATTGCATTCCTTGTTTGAGGCTGTAGAAGTTAATCAGGTTCATTCAGGTTGTTGGCAGAATTCAGTTTCACACAACGAAAGAACTTATGATTGAAATTCTTTGTTGACTGTCAGTCTGCAGTGGCTCTTAGCTCCTAGGGTCTCTTTTCCAGTCCTCACACTCAGAACCAGTGACAATGTATCACGTTCTTTTCATACTTAGGGTCTCTCTGACTTCCCTTGCTGATACACCTTTTCTGCCTTCCTCCACTGTCACAACTCTCCAACTCCACCCATAGAGTTTTGTGCTTTTTAGGGTTCCTGTGATTAGATTGTGCCTACCTACATAATGCCAGATAATCTCCCTATCTTAATTTACATAACCTGATTTTCATTCGCAAAGTCCCTTTCATCAATTATCATAGCCTATTCACAAGTTCCAGGGTTCATAGGTTGGTCATCTTTGGGTAGCCATTATTTAGCATAGCACATTTCCCTCTGGGATTCTAAAAAAATTAATATAAGTCTATTTTATACTGTTCGTAGCTTTTGCATACACTTACCCTCTACCTCTCCCTGTCTCATTATATATACATATATCTTCCTCTTTTTAAAATTTTTTTTATTGTTGACAGTATTATAGATGTCCCCCATCTGCCCCCCCCCCATACCTTATCACCCTCTACTCAGCCCCTGCTCTACCCCAGGCCTTCACCACACTATTATTTGTGTCAATGGGGTATGAATACTGGTATATATATGTAATTTGTGGACTGGGGCGGTGTCCCTCAGCCTGGCCTGTGCCCTCTCACAGTCCGGGAGTCCCGCTATCAATCACCCCAAAGAGGAGGCCCTGCCCACCTGGCCAGGGCTCTGTGATGGATCACCCCCACAGAGGGAGGACCCACCTACTTGATGCAGCCCATGGAGTGATTGTGGACCGCCCCCCTACCCCCCCCGCATTGATTGATTGCCCTGCCAGCCGGCAGCCTGGGTCTCCCTCTGCAGGGCGATCATGCGATAGATCACACCCCATAGAGGGAGGCCCTGCCCACCCACCGCAGCCCGCTGGTCAGTGGCCTGGGCCTTTCTCTTTGGATGATCATGGAGCCTCCCCGATTGATCGATCGCCCCTCCGGCCGGTGGCCTGGGCCTCCCTCTGCAGGGCAATCATGGGGCGATGGCGGGCCTCCAACCAATCACATATCACCTGCCTTGGCTGGCCTGGCACCAGTGTGTGTCATAACATGGTCGTCTGGAAGGTCGTCCAGGAGGACGTCCTGAAGGTCGTTCAGCCATCCAGTCTAATTAGCATATTACGCTTTTATTATTATAGATAAGTTCTTTGGTTAATCTCTATTTGTTTTAATGTGTGCTTTTTAATTGATTTTAGAGAGAGGAAGGGAGAGGGATAGAGAGATAGAAACATCGATGAGAGAGAAACATCAATCCGCTGCCTCCTCATGCCTCCTACTGGGGATCAAGTGGACAACCTGGGCATGTGCCCAGCAGGGAATCAAACCAGGGACCTTTGGTTCATAGGTTGACACTCAACCACTGAGCCACACTGGTCGGGTTAATCTCTATTTGTTTAATATGTCTTTTTTTTGGACTATTTTCCTATTCACTGATTGTTTCCTTGGTGCTATGAAGTCTACTGATAAGTCCATTGAAGACATTATTGTCTTTTTTAGTGTATTTTTAATTGGTAGCATGGTGTGTTTTTTACAGTTTCTTACTTTGTGCTGAAATTCTCCATCGGTTTATGCAAGTTGACTATCTTTTCAACTATTAATTAACTCTTAAAATGTTAATTATAGTCTTTGTCTGATAGTTCCAAAATCTGGTTTATCTGGTTTATTCTGTTGGTTTGTGATTCTGATTACATTGATTTTTCTTCTTTGTATGTCTTATATTTTTTGAATGACAAATGGACATTATATATGGGACAGTAGTGACTGACATTCCTAATATTTATGCTGGAAATGGGTCCAACTCGTGTTACGCTAGGCCTTTAATATTGAGATTTAAGACGTTCTACTCAGGAGTTGAGGGAGGTTTGTGTTTTCTTGTTTTAGTTACTCTCAGTGCTTTTAATTCCCCTCCCTTTTCCTTGTGTTACTCTAGGGCAGTGATGGCGAACCTTTTGAGCTCGGCATGTCAGCATTTTGAAAAACCCTAACTTAACTCTGGTGCCGTGTCACATATAGAAATGTTTTGATATTTGCAACCATAGTAAAACAAAGACATATTTTTTATATTTATTTTATATATTTAAATGCCATTTAACAAAGAAAAATCAACCAAAAAAATGAGTTCATGTGTCACCTCTGACACGCGTGTCATAGGTTCGCCATCACTGCTCTAGGGGCTGGTTTGTCAGAATGTTTTACTCGGTGCTCCTATTTTACCTTCATCTTTAGGCTTTCCTTTGATCCTATACTTCAAAGAAGCTCTCTATGCTATGGCTGCTTCTGCAACAGTATCCTTCTATTATTTGTTATTGGATACTTGTAAGCCTGGTGTTTGGGGGACATGGGCTTGTTTTCTGTTCTTCTGGTTCAAACTTCTTTTTAGGCAGGTGCTGCTCTGGGTCTTGGAAATAGGGCTTTCCCACTCTTCCTGCCAATTCCCAAGTAGTTGGAGAATATTTAAATATCAGGGCTTAAGATAAAAACCTACCCATTTCCAGAGCAGAGGGTTTTTCTGTTCTCGTTCTCCAGCTGCACTAGGCTTCCTCCTGTAAGCTGAAAGTGAAAGGCTTTGTGTCCTTTTCTAAGATGTAAAAGAGTTTGTTTCATAGAGGATACAGAGAAGGGGGGTCTATGCTGGGCTTTGTGTCTTTTCTGCAGCAGTTACTGCTTCCCTCCCTTCTCCTGCAGCCCCGAAGGGAGTTCCTCAGTCTTCCATGCTGTTCTGGGCTTCATCATGAGTAATGGTGAGGGCTATGTGGAAGAGCCTGCAAATGACTGCAGACTTAGTGTCTGCCCTCTGAAGGTTTTATTCTCTCACATTAGCTCACATTTGGAGTTCAGCAATTTATTAAAAGCTTTATCTGTTTCCTTCTTTTTTTTCTTCATCTGTTTCTTACCAGCTTATATGCTATCCAGTATTTCTTCTTCCTGTGCTCTGCCCTAAGGAAACAAGTTCTTGTGTCTCTCCCATGTCTCCTTGGAGGCTCCTGTCTTTCTTCAGATTTCAAGGCTAGTTGTTTGGCCTGCAACCTCAGCTCTCTTATACTTCTGTAGATTATCTGGCTTTCTCTTGTAATTAATGTGGGAGTGACCCTTTACAGCTTCCTACAAGCAAAATGGAAATTCTCTATTTCTCTTTAAAACTTCATATTCCTAATCAATGACTTTCCAATTTGTATTTTCAAAAAATATTATGTGAACCAAGAACTATACTAAAAAACACTCATTAACTGCCTGCTACCCCAGGTCACAAATTTGTAGATAGAGCAATGAATACAGGTGATTTACTGGGGAATGTTTTTTTAAAAAATAAATAAATGTGTGTGTGTGTGTGTGTGTGTGTGTGTGTATTTTATTGATTTCAGAGAGAGGAGAGGGAGATAGAAACATCAATAATGAGAGAGAATCATTGATTGGCTGTCACCTGCATGCCCCAATTGGAATCAAGCCTGCAACCCAGGCATGTGCTCTGATCAGGAATCGGACTATGACCTCCTGGTTCATGGGTCAATGCTCAACCATTGTACCACATTGGATGGGTGTGGGGAATGTTTTTGATCACACCACCTATAATGAAGTGGGAAGAGAGGACTGGTCAGGAAGAAAAGTGATGCTATTATAAGGGAGACCCCAGGCCATTCCATGGGAAAGCTCTGAAAGTGGATTGGCTCTGAGAGATGTCCTCAAATGAGTCAAAGGACCTAGCATTTTTGATCCCTAAATGACTAGTGTTTGAATGCAGATTGCTCCTGTTCCTGATGAGGGGACATAACTTTGGGTGAGACAGGTTCTTTCTGGGGAGGAATTCAGCTGTGAGCCATAACCCAGTAATCCTCCTTTGAACTTTCCAGAAAATGAGCGTCTCTATCCTAAAGGGGGTTTTTGATGATCCTCTATAGCAGTGGTTCTCAACCTTCCTAATGCCGCGACCCTTTAATACAGTTCCTCATGTTGTGGTGACCACCAACCATAAAATTATTTTCATTGCTACTTCATAACTGTAACTTTGCTACTGTTATGAATCGTAATGTAAATATCTGATATGCAGGATGTATTTAGGTGACCTCTGTGAAAGGGTCGTTCGACCCCCAAAGGGGTCATGACCCACAGGTTGAGAACCGCTGCTTTATAATATCTAATACATTGACATTTTTTATATTACAATTTTTTAGTAGGAAAAGTTTTAGTTTTTCAAATTATATAACTTATTTAAACACAGCCTTCTTTATATTACTAAGTTTGTTGTTTTGTCTCAGTTAAATCACATGTATTCTTTTCTTTATCCCCTCTATGCCCTCTTCACTTCCTCCCCACCAACTCCCACCGCTGCAATTACCACACTGTTGTCCATCTCCATGAGTTCTCTCTTTTCTTTTCTTTTTTTCTTTCCTTTCCTTTTCTTTTCTTCTCTTTTCTTTTATCTCCTCTTCTTTTCTTTTCTCTTCTTTCCTTTTTTGCTCAAATTGACATATATTCTTGACCTTATGTTTTTATTTCATTACAGTTAATTTTTATGTCATTTTATTTTCTAGTTGACTAGAAAGGAGAGATTTTTTTTCCATTTCAGTTTTTCATTTTCTTTCTTCGTACAAAACATGCAATTAGCAATTTTCAAAAATGTGCTCCAAACAAGCTTTTATAATTATGTAAAGACATCCCAGCATTACATTTCTTGAAACCTGAAAAATGTGTATTTTAAATTTAGTTTATAGTTTACCATATAAAAGAGCAAACTCCCATATTGAGAATTCTAGTTAGACTTAATTTCTTAGTCTTTTGTAATTTTATCTACTTCTTAACCAGTACATCATACACTTGAAAATGTATATGATTCTGTTAAGAAAGAATGAGGAGAAATGTCTGTTTTTAATTTAAAAGACCATGGGGAAATAAAATAAGATATTTTTTAGTTTCATGTTTTGCTTAGTGGCTGTAAAAAGTTATAGTTTAAAGAAATTGTTTATCAGTAGGATCTAGTGTCACAGATTTGATATGTAGGATGCACTTTATTCATCTGCTATCTAGTATGTCTATGTTTCATACTACAAGTTTAGTGAACTATGAACAAAATATTTAAAGTCAGTGTTTTTCCATTACTAGTTATAATATACTAGAGGCCCGGTGCACAAAATTCATGCACAGGGTGTGGGGGGGAGGTCCCCTCAGCCCAGCCTGAACCCTCTCCAATCCGGGACCCCTTGGGGGATGTCCAACTGCCGGCTTAGGCCCGATCTGATCGGGCCTAAACCAGCAGTCGGACATCCCTCTCACAATCCTGGACTGCTGGCTCCTAATTGCTCACCTGCCTGCCTGCCTGTTCGCCCCTAACTGGTTGCCCTCAACTGCCCCTCCTGCTGGCCTGGTCACCCCCAACTGCCTCCCCCGCACCAGCCTGGTCATCCTTCATGAGCCCCCCGCCGGCCTGGTCGCCCCATGCAGCCTGCTGTTCAGTCGTTTACGTCCCTCACTAACCCCTCTGCCGGCCTGGTCGTAGGCAGCCATCTTGTGAGGGTGTGAGGGTTAATTTGCATATTATCTCTTTATTATATAGGATAACTGATTAACAATTTAACTTTACAGTATATGGTTTTGCTGTCATTAATACTCTTCTAATATTTTCTTTGCATCAGTCTTACTTAGACAAATCAGTTCACTTACCTCTGCCTGCATTCCCTAAGTTACATAGGAGAATTTGATTAATAAAATCTGTGGATTTCAGGAATGGAATAATTTTCTTTATATCTGAGCCATATCTTTTAGGTACATTGCTTAAGGGTACATGATTACTCATTTTCATTCTAGATTATATTTTTATATACACCAATTGTTTTGTATGATTTAAAAAATGAATGACAAAATTTAAGAACTTGAACATACCAAATTAATCTATTAATTATTTATTATATTATGACATTATGCTAGGGGTCTATGAGAATACAAAAAATTAAAATAAAAAATAAATAAAAATTGTAACATTGTGAAATGGTAGAAACATAAGGTTGCTTATTAAAATGCAATTCACAATGAAAGCAATATCCTAAGTAAAAGTAGAATTATTATGTTTTTCTAGAATTATAAGACATATAACATTTGAAAATAATCAACACTGTGAAAGCAGACTTTAGAAAATGACATAAATCTTACTTTTTTAAAAATATATTTTTATTGATTTCAGAGTGGAAAGGGGAGAGATAGAAACATCAATGGTGAGAGAGAATTATTAATTAGTTGCCTCCTGCATGCCCCACACTGGAGATTGAGCCCACAGCCCAGGTATATGCCCTGACTGGGAATCGAGCTGTGACCTCCTAGTTTAGTGATGGCGAACCTTTGACACGCGTGTCAGAGGTGACATGCGAACTCATTTTTTTGGTTGATTTTTCTTTGTTAAATGGCATTTAAATATATAAAATAAATATCAAAAATATAAGTCTTTGTTGTACTATGGTTGCAAATATCAAAAAATTTCTATATGTGACACAGCACCAGAGTTAAGTTAGGGTTTTTCAAAATGCTGACACGCCGAGCTCAAAAGGTTCGCCATCACTGTCCTAGTTCATAGGTTGATGCTCAACCACTGAGTCACGCCGGCCTGGCAAATCTTAGTTTTTTTCCGCTGATTCATGTATTTATAATCACCTTGGCCTTGGATATGTCTCCAGGTCAGTTAAATTTGGTAAGATTTGATAATAATTGCAGCCACGGGTTTTCATAACATTGTTTCTCTCATGAGTTAATTAAATCTTTAGTCAAATAAATTTCTTAAAATCTATAAATCTCTGTAAATGAGATTTTCTTAATACAGGTAAAGACCAATATATAATTGTGTTTTTTAAAACCATAATAATAAAATGTTATGTTTTAAGTCATATTGTTTTAATCCAGGCATTGGATCTATAGAATTTCATTTAAAACATTAATATTTGCTTTGAATGTTTTGTTTTCCTATAGTTGGTAAATTTGTTAGAGTACTTGATAAATTTCTCATGTTGTAATGGCAATTTTCTTCATGGAAATCAGTAATTCTCTTTCTTAAAAGAGTTTGCTTTTACTGTCAAGAAAATTAGCCAGCCCTAGCTGGTTTGGCTCAATGGATAGAGCATTGGCCTGTGTACTGAAGGGTCTGTGTTTGATTCTAGTCAAGGGCACATGCCCAGGTTGTGGGTTCAATCCCTAGTGGGGGGCGTGTAGGAGGCAGCCAATCAATGGTTCTCACTCATCATTGATGTTTCTCTCTCTCTCTCCCTCTCCCTTCCTCTCTGAAATCAATAAAAATATATTTAAAAAAGAAAAGAAAAATAGCCAAAGTCAAAATAACATCACAATCATAGTTAGTGTGACTGAAGAGAAGGGAAAAATATAGAGTGAGAGAGATAAATGGATAGCTTGAGAGAATGCATTCAGCCTAGAGTTGACAAATTCTATGTGTAGGGCCCAAGAACTGTCCCAAACATTAAGAACTTCCTAAAGTGTTAAGATTATAAACCTCACTCAAGACTGTGTAGGGCAAACTCCCCATCTAGTGCACCCTTGTATTATTTCTGTGCATAAAATGTCTGAGACTGAATGTTGTTTTTTAAAATATGTTTTTATTGATTTCGGAGAGAGGAAGGGAAAAGGAGAGAGATAGAAACATCTATGAGAGAGAAACATCTAAGGGCTGCCTCCTACATACCTCCTACTGGGGATTGAGTCCACTATACTGGCATGTGCCCTGACCTGGAATCGAACTGGTGACCTCTTTGTTCATGGGTTGACACTCAACCACTGAGAAACACCAGGCGGGCTGAATTAATGTTGTTATTCTTTTAATAAATGAAAATAAACTTTCAAATAAAACTGAAAAGTTACTACTTAGTCTTTTTCCTAAGCTGTACTAATTTTTCTTACAAAAGAATTTTTTACAGAACCTTGTTGTTATTGTTTTCTGAGGATTAAGTATTATTTCTATTTTTAAAGTAAAAATTATACTAAAAATGAAGTGATTAATTCATTTATTTGTATAGGACACAAGGTCAAGGAGTATTCCCTTCTTCAATTTTTTTAAAAACTTTTATTACATGTTAACAGATAAGTTTTTTATGTATGCTTTGCAATTGGGAAAAAGGAGTTTTTATTACGTTCTTCTTAGATGAGAATTGAAATATAGGCACAATGTTGTTTTTTTAATAATTGGGGGTTATTTGCTAGGTGATAGAGTTGGGTATAAAGCTGAGATTTATGTTTATACCATTTCCTTTGGGAATTTAAGTTATGTAAGGATAAATACAGTGTTTACTTTCCTTTAAAATACATTGTGAGGAATTTATAAATATTAACAACAACACCAGAAACCTGCCCATATTCTTCTCTGTGAGAAGTGGTAATGAGACTTCTCTGCATGGATGGTGAAATTTGCTTGATAATGACTTTTTGTACTTAAAATATTTGACCTCTTGGTGGGTAAAATGTTACATTGTCCACTATTAGAAAATAAAAATTATGATTGCAGATAATATGTATAAACATAACTTAATATTCTATTAAATTTTATAAGAATATAGTTGCAAAAAACCTTATTATATGGATTCACTCTCTGAGAGATGTCTGTTTTTATCCATACATGCTATTTACACGCACACATGTACTTAGTTGCTTTGATTAGTTTCCATTTGATATTTAACTTAATCACCAAGAACAGTATTTTTGCAATTTTCAAGTCTCTAAATCATACATAAACCTGTAAAATATGGAAAAAAAGTTTTAAATCGGGGAAATCAATGTTCCTGGATGTAATTGAATAACAGCATACTACAATCCAACAGTATAACTGTGATGTGAACCTGTATAAATCTAGGAATTTTTCTAAAGTAATTTTATTTTCATTAGCGAATCTTAAATAAAAATAAATATTCATACTTCACTCAGAATTCAGCTGCAGAAACAATCAAGAATAATTACATAGCCCTAGCTGGTTTGGCTCAACGGATAGATCGTCGGCCTGCGGACTGAAGGGTCCCGGATTCGATTCCGGTCAAGGGCATGTACCTGGGTTGCGGGCACATCCCCAGTAGGGGGCGTGCAGGAGGCAGCTGAATCGATGTTTCTCTCTCATCGATGTTTCTAACTCTCTATCCCTCTCCCTTCCTCTCTGTAAAAAATCAATAAAATATATTTAAAAAAAAAAGAAGAATTACATATAGATTTTTCTCCTTTTCATAGGTTCATTCTTACTTTTCTTCCTTACATTGTCTTAGTAGAGGGGATCCCTTTAGCTGAGAAGAATTGTAGGAAATGGTCCTGGAGAGTGAAAAGGAATGAAAGAAGTAGTAGATCCAAAAAAGAATTTATATCTCCAGTCACTAAAAGTCAGAAATAACATGAGTATTCTATGACTTTGGGTAGCCTTTCCTTTGCTGTTTTATTACAACTTACTAATAGTAAATACTTTCATTAAAACAATTCTTCTCAAAGCGTGTTTCCTAGACTAGCAGTTTTAGACCACCTGAGAATTTGTTACAAGTGCAAATTCTCACAGTACACCCAGACCTGCTGAATCAGGAACTCTGGGAGTAGGGTTCTAGGACTCTGTGTTTAAACAAGCCTTGTAGATGATTCGGATCTACACTAACATTTGAGAATCATGGCCTTAATGTAGGTGCTTGCTTCAGGAATAACAGAGTAGCTCTTCCTTCAGAATATTGTCTTTAAGTATTTGTGCAAATACTTAAATCTGAGTTTCCTCTCTGAGTTCTTCTTTCTCTGAGTTCTCCTTTCTCTAAGGCTGTCCACTCAGATAAGATGAGATAAAGTCAAATAGAAGTAATGGTAAGGCTGTGTGTACACAAAGGATTCAGATCATGCTTTTTTGAAAGTAAGAAAGAAGGCATTCTGATTATTTCCTAATCCCTAATCATTTAATTGCTTAAAAAAAACAATGAAATAGTTTAGTTTCAAATATTAGTAATATGTTGCAAATTATTCTATGATTAATTAACTTTTTGTCCTTATGTTTTCCTCATGCATAAAAAATATGTTACTTAGCATTGTGGCAGAACTTTTATTATTTGGAACATTGTTTAATTCCTTATTATACATGTTTTTTTGTGTGGATGAAAGGAGTGGTCATCTAATATTATATTATTAAATTGAATTTTTAAAATACACCAGAGTCACATTTTGTAAGTGTAAATATATGTGTTTTTTTAATTAATATAGCTCTTAGAAGAGCTACTACTGTTGATCTCTCACTGTGTCCAGGTACTTTTCTATGTACTTTACATGCCTTCGCTCATTTAGTCCTCACTATTAGTGACTATGATCATTTTCATTTTTCAGGCGTAGGAAGTCTAATGTCCCAAGATCATCTAGGTACCCATACGATAGAACCAGCATTCCAGGCTAAGCAGTCTTACTCCAGAACACTTTTTGTATTTGCCTGAGCAGAATTATTTTTTACATGTTTTTTTTCTGCTTTTTGCATACACTACTCAAGGTGTTTTTAAGAATATCAAACGGTGCTTATGTAAGGTCATATAACTGAAAACTTAATAGTGAACAATATACAGTTAAACCTTCATTCTTGAAAGTCTCCTATGTCAAACAATTTGGTTCTTGACCAAGTTGTTCATGAAAATAATGTCTTGGTTGTTGAACCAAACTTGCACTGGACCTGACAACCCTTTCATGCAGATACATCAGTGTGACAAAAGGCGTTTTTCACACCACAGACAAAGGAGAGAATGAGAGTCAGTTTATTTCTAAACTTTTGTTGTTAACATCTCAGGATATTGTGCTGTGAATATTTTTTTCTGTAGTTGTTGTTGTTGTTGTGTGTGTATATATTTCTTTTTTGCTTTTGTTGCTAGCCAAATGGATGCTTAGCACAATTTTAAAACATAAATAGGCCATCAAGAGTGCTGATGTTGCTAAAGATGTGAAAGAAACAATGATCACAGGCAATTGAAGAGGTAGAAAAACTTGTTGATTTGGATAAGTCAAAAGCAGTTAGCTGGTGACAACATTTCAGAGCAGAGATATGTGAAAAAGTGAAGATGCTGCATACTGACCTCCAGAAAGACACCCTGGAAGGAGTGCTGAAAGTGATTCCTTTAAGGCTAGTAGGGGGTGGGTCAATAAATTAAAGAAAAGAAGTGTGTGTTTATAAATTAAACAGTACATTAGACATGTACTATGTATAAGGAAGGTTAAAACGGAATCATTTGGGGATCTGGAATGAATTTATTCAATTTACATTATTTCTAATGGGAAAAAATGATTCGGTTTTTGAACAAATTGCTTTTCAAACAGACTTCTGGAACAAATTAAGCTTGAGAACTGAGTTTGGTAAATACAACTAAGTGGGCTTATAAAATGGAACATGCCCACTTTAGCAAAGCAATTCAATTGTATAACACTGAATTCCAATTATTCCCTTATTTGTTTAGCTTTTGAGGGAATTTTCAGGGAATTTTTTTAGATCAAGAGTTAATTCTTTGTAATTGGCACAGTGATCCATGTAGTAAGTGTTGAAAAACTGTTTTCTTTTAGTGATAGAATGATAGACAAAAAAGATATACGGAGAACTTCTTTTCTTAAAGCTTCTAGAACTATGAATAGATTTTGTGGCCCTCAAAGGTTACAGAACCCTAAATCCTTTTCTCCATATAGTCATTCTAATTTAGCTGCAGTCTTTGGAGTAGCCTTATGACTGATGTGAAATTTTACCGTGTCCCTTCTACACATTATTTGGTGGATTAGATTGAACTTTTATTATTTTCAAAGGTTTTAATTTAGAAGTAAAGTTTATTTTATTTTTTATTTTGAATTATATTTACTAGTCTTTATGTCTTAATTTCAACAGCATCACTGCAAAACTTGAAAGAGCTTTAGAAAAAGTTGCTCCTCTTCTTCGTGAAATTTTTGTAGACTTTGCCCCATTCCTATCTCGTACACTTCTTGGCAGTCATGGACAAGAGCTATTGATAGAAGGTATGCTTTCTCTCTCTATTCTAATTATTTTAGTTTCCTATAATGTTTCTATTAATCATGACATAATTTGTACTTCTGGAGGAAAATTTACTGTCGAATATAAAGACATTGCTTCCACAAATGCTAATAAGATATTATGTATGATTTCTTCTTGTTCATTTTTTAAATAACATATTTGCACAGTCAGTCTTATTGTACAGCTCATAACAGAATGAAGAACTTTGAAAAAGTTGAATGGGACTCTCTGGTTCTTATGATCCTAATCTAAAGGGCTGCTGTATATCCTTCATTAGGATGCTGTGTTTACTAAGCAAGGATCTCTAAAATTTCCTTCAAAGAGCCAGGCTTCTTTAAGAGACTTTTTTTGATTCACATAACATTTGTTATATGAGAATCTTTAACTGAGAAAATTTAAAGAAATACTTAACTGGGAATTGATGAAGCTGTTGTCTTTTACTCAGTAGCAGCTTAAACAGAGTAAGAAGGCAAAAAAGGTAAATTAACTCTTGTGAAGATTTAATGCACTTGTAATAGGAGAGTAGCTTTGAAAGAAAGTTATCTGGAGCCTTATTTATTTAAAAAAGCTTTGTTTTCTAAATAGTCATGAAATCCAGAAGGGGCTAATCAATATGCAAACGATCCTGTGAGTGAATAATTGCTTTAGGTGCCATTTGTTGGATTTAGAAGCCATATATATATATATATATATATATATATATATATATATATATATATTTGTTTGCTTTTCACTTCCTATTTACTATAGGTTTCCTATGCCTTTTCTATCATCCTCTCAACTGCTTTTGCACAGTCTGTTTCTATTAGAAATATTTACTAACTGGATTGAGTTTAAATCCTTATTCCACCACTTTCTTAGCTCTATGACCTTTTTAGACTAAATTGGCCATTTGTGGCTTAGTTCCTTTCTATAAATTGTCGTCAATGATAGCAGCACCCTACCAGGACTCTTGGGAGGATTAAATTATATAGTACATATAAAGCTTTTAGAACACATGTGGGCTGTTCACTTTTTATAAAAAATATCGCATTCTTGCTCTAGGTTAAGTGCTATCTTAGGTACTTGGAATATATTAGTAGCTAACAGACAAATAACCCTGCCTTGTGGAGTTTATAATCTAGCAAGGAGAGACAATAAATAAGCATTAAGCATAAATATTTAAATCATATAAAATGTTGAAAGTTGGCAAATGCTATGTAAAAGTATAAGTACAACACTAGTAACTGGGATTATAGAAATGGCAGGGTTATATTGCAGTTTTAAAAAGGGTGATTGATTTTTAATAAGCCAATAGTAAAAGTTACATTTGAGCAAAGATTAAAAGGAAGTGAGCCATATAGCTTACTAGAAGAGTGCTCTAGGCAGAATAGTCAGGGTAGTGACCCTACAACATGTTATTTTTACAATAAGAAAAAAATTGAATAAGCATTATTGAAAACATAAATCTTAAATGTTTCCTTATTCCCTAAAAATCTTATTTTTCTACTAGAGGCCCAGTGCATGAAAATTAGTGCACTGCAGGGGGGTCCCTCAGCCCGGCCTGCCCCCTCTCACAGTACAGGAGCCCTCAGGGGATGTCCTACTGACAGCTTAGGCCCACTCCCCTCTGGGAGAGTGGGCCTAAGCCGCAGTCTGTCCTCCCTCTGCAGGAGGCGACTGGCAGATCAGGGGAAGGCACTGCCCCAATCACCCCCTCGCTGCCACTGCCACTGCTGGCTGCCGCAGCTGCCTGAGCCTCAGCCCTCACAGCCACAGTGGCTGCCTGAGCCTCGGCCCAGCCCTCGCAGCACCAGCCTCCATCCACAGCTGCCTGAGCCTCGACCCTCACAGCCACAGTGGCTGCCTGAGCCTCGGCCTGGCCCTCGCAGCACCAGCAGCTGCCATCCGTGGCTGCGGCTTTGTCCAGAAGGACATCCGGAAGACATCCGGTCTAATTAGCATATTACCCTTTTATTAGTATAGATATTTAAGTGTATCTTTTCCTAAAATGTTTTGAAAAATTTATAGTAGAAATTTATAATTATCAAGGACATACTAAAATAAACACGGAACACATTTAGTAAAGTAGCAATACTAGGAATGGGTCCAATACTGTTATTAAAACTGGAACACAAATCTGCCCCAAGTTCCCCAGCAGCCAAAGCAAAGAAGGATTTATTTTAGGTTATAAGACTCACATTAGTGGTTCCTAAGTGACAGTTTATGACACTTTAAAATGTAAGAAATTGCTGTCAGGTAACTTTTTAATTGTTCTATATCTGTCAGTCAGGACTCCATTTATGTAGCCCCCTTTTCAGAATTTCCCTTGGCCAGACATCTGGACTATTTCTTATTTTCTTCCCAGCACTTCAGAGAGAAGATAAGAGAAATGGCTGAGTAATCGAAAATAATTTTTCTTGGGCTTCTCTGAGTTTACCTCCAATACTCTGGATTGAGTTGAAAGAGCTTTAGAATATGTCACTTGGATTTTTAAAAAGAACTATGCTAACAAGTTACATATTAAAAGTTCACTTTGTGTTCACTGGGCAAAATGAAATTTTATTTTGTAACTTTCTGCATCCAAAGATATAACCTAATTTTAATATATCATTAAATGTCCTGTTTTTAAGATTATATGGATGTATTATTCATATTCTTTTTTGTATTAAAATGATTTTTCTTAATAAAATGACATTAAATGATAGGTCTTAGGTTTTGAGTTCTGTTTTTTAAATGCCATTATTTGGCAAAATATAAAATTGACAATCTTAAAATATGGTCCTTCAAATTTCTGCCAGTTTATACAATCCAAAAATCTAGAAACCTCTGCTATATAACAGAACATCATTTGGTATCCCTCCCAGTTTAGTCATAACCATTTTTTCAGATTTAACTCATCTCTATCTTCTTGCTGTAGAAGACATTCCTTAAATATGCAAACAAGTGATGCATTATCACATTTCCTTGTTTTTCTACAACTCTTCCTTCTGCATTGGATCTTTCTCCTTTTTTCTGTCCCCCAAATTCTTCTCATGTTTTGAATCCTGCTTCAGGTTTCTTATGCCAAATTAATGCCATCTCTTTGTGGTCCTGTGGCATTATATTTATACAATATTAATAAAATTATTTTTACTTGTAAATAGAAATAATCTTATTGTTTATATTAACATCGCTTAACTTAGATTCTGGTACATAATATTCAGTATTTTTTTCTTGTACTTCAATAGAACATTATGTTTTTGCTAATCATTTTTGGTGAAGGTAAGTTTTAAAAATAAGGGAAGATGGGTAACATTGTTGTATGGTGAGAATTCCCAATATTGAACATGAACACCCATGAGTTAGCTGCTACATTCATCCAAGGTTCATTCTTGCTCTTCACTCCAGCTTCTGGAAACACATGTGCTTTCATACTCTCATTCTTTAACATGTACTCTTGATCATTCTTTCATTTTCTCTCTGTTCCATTTCCCTTTTTTTTTCTATAATTTGATATACTATTCCTCTCCTCTGAGAAGAAAAACTGTCAAACTGTTGTGAAGAACTCAGGAGATTTACATGATAAAAATATCTTTACCCAAGCTATTGATCAGTTCTGTTTAAAAAATAGTGCTAATGATGAATAAATCGCTTTGCTTTTGACTTTATCATATATATGTATATGGTAGGAACAAAGCTGGATTTAGGTAACTAAAGGTATTTTAGAGTCTTACAAAAAGAAACAGTGAGTACTCTTATTTTAAATAATCATAAAATATATTTGAATTGCATTTTGTCTTATTTTATATTCAGTTTTTCTTAACACACATGTACTTAAATTTTTTCTTATAGGATAATTGATCTTTGGTAGTTTACATTGTTATGTACTTTAAAATATAAATTAAGATAATGTTCTTTAAGTTTGTCACTTTTATTAGTCACACCTTTTATTTGACTAATAAAAGTGACAAGCTTAAATGTATTCTTGTATGATTCTAGAGTAATCAATGTAGTTCACATCTTTTAAGGGCACTCATTAACAGTAGCTGTATTTACATAGCTTTTGGTGTGTATATGTTTCTCTTGGCAATAATTAAGGATTTTTGAAGACAGTAGTTATTTGGAGCTTAGCGAATTTTCTTTAAAAGGATTCCAGCTTTTCAATTTGCAAACTAATACATAAAAATTATAATAAATATGTATGCAACTATCAAACCCATCAGCCCATGATGACAAAGCAACCTTTGATCCAAAATTGTTATATTTGTCTTGGTGCAGCAATGGAGAATGCACTTCAGAGATACTGTGGAGCTTCTTTTAAAGAAGGAGTTGAGAGGAGCTTATTTTAAAGTTTGTATTTAAATAAGTAGGGCCAGTTATAGATTGGTTGCTGACTGCCAGGAGGTGGGTTAGATATTGCTAATTTTTATTTAGGGGGCCTAAGAACAACAGTGGGCTTAGAGTTGTAATTAGTAATAAAGAAATAGTAGTTACTCAAGTTAATTAGAAGAGAAGATGCTTAGATGTGTGTATGTTTGTTAGCATAGTGTCCTTCACTCTGTCTTGTTTCACCATGGCATAGAGTGGCCCTTTAAAATCACTGTTTATAGTCTGTGAGCATTTTATGTTTGTTTAAGACTCATGAGAATATTTAAATTAATGTAATTATCATAAGGGTACAGCAAAAGTTTCATAAGCATCCAAGGACAGGAAATGAAATACAGTTAGACTTCAGGCAGCCTAGAAATGGGAGAGGGGAGTCAGTAATCAAGGCTACTTCCTTTAACTCTTAAAGCAACTTCATAGCTTCCTATTTGTGTTTCTCTCTGTGTATGAACTCATTTTATTTTCTTCTCTCCCAGACTACCTTCACTTTCTTAGTTGTTCTAACATAGCCCAACATAACATCCATTCTTAACTCCAAATGTGCTTTTAATGTAAATATCTTTCATTATCTGACTATAAATCATTACCTATCTAGAGAGAATGTGAATGGCTTAGCTTTGGGTTAGGTGTCTATCTCTGTTATAATTAATTTAGAATGGTGTGGATGTGAAAGGCAAGGTTGAATGTAATACACAGGCTCCCCTTTTTAGAAGCTATATATAACTTGAAACATCTTAGAAAAATGGTAGCAGTACAGGAAATGTCACTTATGTGTCTACTACTTTTAGTGACATTAGTAAATATTTCATTAAATCATATAATATTCAAGAATCTTTATAGTTTCCAAGACTAGCATATTTTAAAAATATTTAAATATAGCCTAAAATTTCCACCTCCACCGAAAGAGAACATCACTAAAATCTTATTATGAAAGTAATAAGCTTAGTCAAGAATATCATAACACCCTTTGGTCATATACAATAACAATATGGCTATATAATTAGAAAAATATATGTGTTCATTTTAATTCAAAAATTATATTTTAAGTATAATTTTAGTAGTTATTTTGAAATTGTAATAATGCAAAAACAGTACATGACATAACAAATTCAGGGAAGATGGCAATGGAGGCATAGTTTTTAAATATCCCTGAAATCTTCCATGAAAAACAGACATAACAACATATATAGTAAAATAATAACTACTACCCCCCTTAATAACTACTAGTCCATTAGCAATAACATATGGACACTTACAATGAAACTAAATGACAAGGTATCCCATTGAACTCCAAAATATGACTGGATGAGGATAATATCTTATCTAATAAAAGAGAAACATGCAAATTGACCATACTTCCGCTACACCCACCAG
The DNA here is from genome assembly GCF_000147115.1 of Myotis lucifugus. Classification (NCBI taxonomy): domain Eukaryota; kingdom Metazoa; phylum Chordata; class Mammalia; order Chiroptera; family Vespertilionidae; genus Myotis; species Myotis lucifugus. The sequence goes on from NW_005871055.1 coordinate 18,960,983, forward strand.
CCACGCCCACCAGCCAATCAGGAGCAAGAATGCAAATAAACCCAACCAAGATGGCAGCAGCCACAGAGCTGGAGCGAACAGGAGGTGTGGGTTGCCCCTGCGATGGAGAAAGCCAAGCTTCACGCCTGCCCTGGCCAGCTGTGGGCTCCGCCCAAGGCTACAAAGTTTCAATTATAGAAGATAAATAAATCCCAGATACCTGCTTCCAGCTGCTGTGGCCTCCACTCAAGGAGGGTCTGGGAGCCTGGGTTGCCCAGGGCTGTGGCCAGCCAGCAAACAGCCATCAGCCCCTCACCCAGGCTGGCCATGCCCCCCCAGAGGGGACCCTCACCCCATAGGGGCATGGCCTGCCTGAAAACCACCACAGGCCCCTTGCTCAGGCCACCCCACAACCCAAGGAAACCCCCACCCTGATCTGGGACACCCTTCAGGGCAAACCAGCCGGCCCCCACCCATGCACCAGGCCTCTATCCTATATAATAAAAGGGTAATATGATAATTAGACTGGGAGACCTTCCAGGAGACCTTACAGATGTTCTTCTGGACAAAGCCATTGTGGCAGGGCTGAGGTAGTGGCGGTTAGAGGCCAAGAGGGGAGGGCAGTTGGGGGCGAGCAGGCCAGTGAGGAGGGCAGGTGGGGGCAAGCAGGCCAGCAGAGGGGGCAGTTGGGGGTGATCAGGCTGGCGGGGGGGGTGTTTAGGGAGAAGCAGGCCAGCAAGCAGAGTGGTTAGGGGCAATCAGGCAGGCAGGCAAACAGGTGAGCGGTTAGGAGCCAGCATTCCTGGATTGTGAGAGGGATGTCCAACTGCCAGTTTAGGCTCGATCCCTGTAAACTGGCAGTGGTACATCCTTCGAGGGGTCCCAGATTGGAGAGGGTGCAGGCCGGGCTGAGGAACACCCCCTCCCCTGTGCACGAATTTTGTGCACTGGGCCACTAGTACATATATAAAAGCCTAAACGACCATCACAGCTGAACAACTGGAATGACCGGAATGACCAGAATGTGCACTGACCAGCAGGGAGCAGCTGCTCAACGCAGGAGCTGTCCCCTAGTGGTCAGTGCACTTCCATAGCCAACCTGTTGCAGCCCCTCTCCCTGGCTGGCCAACCTCCCACGGCCCTGCCCCCCAGCCAGCCAACCTCCAGCAGCCCCTCCCACCGGCCAGCCAACCTCCTGCATCCCCTCCCACCAGCCAGCCAACCTCCTGTAGCCCTTCTTCCCAGACAGCCAACCACCTGCAGTCCCTACCCCTGCCGGCCGTCCCTCCCCCCTCCATAGGCCCGATCGGGAGGCTGGCCAGCCGGCCTCCCGAGGCCAGCCCCCCCGATAGGCCTCCATCACCGGCCAAGCCAAGGGACCCACCATGCACGAATTCGTGCACTGGACCTCTAGTCCATCTATAATATAAGATATACATGGTATCAGCAGATGCATGGGAGAAATGGTAGAGAACAAGAGAGCATCTGAGGATCCTTGTCTACAAATACTCTGTGGAAAACCAAGAGAGGGCCAATTTAAAGGACAGCTGCTAAAACAAGGAAGCTTTTACACACTATAATAGCAGATGAGTTCAAGGGTTCCAGGGTAAGGCTTCCATAGCTAAAGCCATCTGGGCCCCATGAGAAATTAATCAACCAAAGTTCTCTTCCAAAACAAAGTCTTACATTTAGGTTAAACTACTATGAATAGAACTCAGACAAAGAGAAAGCCCAAATAAAAATGGAAAAGACAGACAGAGCTAGAATATCTTAGAAAGTAGGCTGTTATATTTTTTAAAACTCCATGAAAACAAACAAGTGGGATCTCTAGAATCTGAAGAAAAAGGGGGGAAAAAGCTATCTGAATTATCTAAAAGTTCAGGTATAATAATTGAACATAAAATAATAACCAGCAAAAAGGATCTTAATCCCATATATTGCAATAAGAAAAATGAAAAAAAGCCCCTCATACCATAAAAGCGTTCCAGAAAAAGGATAAGTTTTTAAATAAGCTGAAGGACATTAGAAAATAATAGAGGATATGAAAGAACAATTTAAATCAGAATTTAGAGAATCTCACAAATTATGCGATAGAACTTAGGAAAGAATTCAAAATAAAGGAAAAAAACAATTTTATGAATGAAGGCTAAATTAGAAGAAATACAGTAATGAATAATCTTTACAGATAAGGAATAAGAGAAATTTAAGGTAAAAAGAAAATTTATGAATATTCAAAAAAATAATGACTAAAGAGACTAGAAAAGATGAGGGACAAATTTAGAATATCTAACATACATAAGAGTTTGCAAAGGAAAAAAATACAAAAGCAAATAACAGAAAATAATAGGATCAGTTATTCAAAGTAACTCCTAGAATTTAAAAAATTTTAAAAAAGAAGATTATTCTCCTAGAAGAAAACATAGGCAATAAAATTTTGGACATTTCTTTTAGAAATATTTTTTCTGATATATGTTCTCATGCAGGGGAAACAAACAAAAAAAATTAACAATGGGACTACATCAAACTAAAAAGTTTTTGCAAACAAAAGAAACTATCAACAAAATAAAAAGACAACCCACTTAATGGGAGAACATATTTGCCAATGCTACATAAAATAAGGGGTTAATATCCAAAATGTATAAAGAATTCATACAACTCTACACCAAAATCACAAACAATCCAATTTAAAAATAGATACTTTTTCAATGAGGATATGCAGATGGCCAGTAGACATGAAAAAATGCTCGATGTCAGTAATCATCAGAGAGTACAAATTAAAACTGCAGTGAGGTATCAACTCACACCTTTCAGAATGGCTCTCATGAATAAAACAACAAAAAACAAGTGTTGGCCAGGATGTGGAGAAAAGGGAACCATTGTGCACTGTTGGTGGGAATGTGGACTTGTACAGCTATGGAAAACAGTGTGGAGGTTTCTCAAAAATTTAAAAATGAAACTGTCTTATGACCCAGAAATTTCACTTCTGAGAATATATTCTAAGAAACCCAAAACACTAATTTGAAAGAATATGTGCACACTTATCTTATAGCAGTGTCATTTGCAAAACACAAGCTATGGAAGCAACCTAAGTGCCTATCAATAGACAAGTGGATAAAAAAATTGTGGTACATATTTCAATGGAATAATATTCAACCATAAAAAAGAATGAAATCCTACAATTTGCAACAGCATGGATAGATCTAGATGTTATTATACTAAGTGAAATAAGTCAAAACAATACCATATGATTTCATTTATATGTGGAATCTAAAAAACAATATAAGCAAACAAGCAAAACAGAAACAGACACATAGGTATAGAGAACACACTGACAGTTGTCAGAGGGGGAGGGGTTTGAGGAACTGGGTGAAAAAGGTGAAGGGTTTGAGAAGTACAGATATGTGATTACAAAATAGGCACATGGATGTATAGTACAGTATAGATATCATAGTCAATAATCTTATCTAATAAAAGAGAAACATGCAAATTGACCATACCTCTGCTACACCCACAAGCCAAACCCACCAGCCAATCAGGAGCGAGTATGCAAATAAACCTAACCAAGATGGCAGCGGCCATGGAGCTGGAGCGAACAGGAGGCTTGGGTTGCCCCTGGCGATGGAGGAAGCCAAACTTCCTGCCTGCCCTGGCTGGCTGTGGGCTCCACTCAAGGCTACAAAGTTTCAATTATAGAAGATAAATAAATCCCAGATACCTGCTTCCAGCAGCTGTGGCCTCGGCTCAAGGAGGGTCTGGGAGCCTGGGTTGACTGGGGCCGTGGCCAGCCGGCAAACAGCCATCAGCCCCTCACCCAGGCTGGCGAGGCACCCCAGTGGGGACCCCCACCCTGAAGGGGGTGTGGACAGCTTGAAAACAGCCCTCAGCCCCTCACCCAGGCTGGCCACACCACCCCCAGCGGGGACCCTCACCCCATGGGGGCGTGGCCTGCCTGCAAACCACCACAGGCTCCTAACCCAGGCCGCCCCACGCCCCAAGGGAACCCCCACCCTGATCCGGACACCCTTAGGGCAAACCAGCCACCAGGCCTCTATCTATACTAATAAAAGGGTAATATGCTAATTAGACTGGGAGACCTTCTAGGAGACCTTCCGGACATTCTGGACAAAGGCATGGTGGCAGGGCTGAGGTAGAGGCAGTTAGAGGCCAAGAGGGGAGGGAAGTTGTGGGTGATCAGGCTGGTGAGGGCGGGGCCGTTGTGGGTAAGCAGACCAGCAGGGGTCCAGTTGGGGGCAAGCAGGCTAGTGGGGAGGGAAGGTGGGGGCGAGCAGGCCAGCAGGGGGGGGCAGTTTTGGGTGATCAGACTGGTGGGGGGGGCATTTGGGGGCAAGCAGGCTGACAAGCAGAGTGGTTAGGGACAATCAGGCAGGCAGGAAGGTGAGCGGTTAGGAGCCAGCAGTCCTGGATTGCGAGAGGGATGTCAAACTGCCAGTTTAGGCCCGATCCCTGTAAACTGGCAGTAGGATATCCTTTGAGGGGTCCCAAATTGGAGAGGGTGCAGACTGGGCTGAGGAACACCCCCTCCCCTGTGCACGAATTTCGTGCTTCGGGCCACTAGTATTGTAATAACTATAAATGGTGTCAGGTGGGTACTTGACATATTGAGGGATCACTTTGTAAAGTGTATGATTTTCTAACCACTTTGCTGTACACCTGAAACCAATCCAATCTAATAAAAGAGAAACATGGTAATTAGCCGTACCTCCGCTACCCTTCCCATTGGCTAATCAGGGCGATATGCAAATTAACTGCCAGCCAAGATGGCGGCCGGCAGCCAGGCAGCTTGAAGAGAAAAGAAGGCTTGCTTGCTTCAGTGACGGAGGAAGCCAACGTTCCCCGCCTGCCGCTGCCGGCCTCTGAGCTTGCAGTTTGAAATATTGTTACAAATATAGAAGCTAAACAAAACCCCAGAAACCTGCTTTCAGCCAGCCGGGCCTCAGAGCTGGAGTTGAAACAGTGTTTTGATTATAGAACCCAAACAAACCTGATACCTGTTTTCAGCAGCCAAGGCCTCAGAGCTGGAGCCAAGCCTCAGAGCTAAAGCTGGCCCAGAATAAAAAAAAAGGAGCGGTTGGGAGCTTCAGTCACCCGCCAGCCTGAAAACCGCCCTCAGCCCCTCACCCAGACTGGCCAGGCACCCAAGCGGGACCCCAACCCTGATCCAGGACACCCTTCAGGGCAAACCAGCCGGCCTCCACCTGTACAGCAGGCCTCTATCCTATATAGTAAAAGGGTAATATGCCTCCCAGCACCGGGATCAGCAGAGCCACGAGGCCTCCCGGCACCGGGATCAGTGTGACAGGGGGCAGCGCCCAAACCCCATGATCGCCCTGCGGCTCTGTGTGTGACAGGGGGCGGGGCCACAACCTCCCTATCCACCCTGCTCTGTTCGTGACAGGGGAAGGCACCCCAACCCCCTGATCAGCCCTGCTCTGTGCCTGATAGGGGAGAGCTCCCCAACCCCCTGATCGACCCTGCTCTGTGAGTGACAGGGTACGGAGCCCCAACCCCCCTGATGGGCACGCTCTTTGAGTGACAGGGGGCAGCGCCCCAACCCCCTGATTGGCCCTGCTCTGTGTGTGACGGGGTGGCGCCGCAACCTCCCCATTGACCCTGCCTTGAGTGTGACTGGGGGTGGTGCCCCAACCCCCAAATCGGCCCTACCCTAAGCGTGACTAGGGGTGGCATTGCAACCTCCTGATCCGCCCTGCTCTGTGCATGACAGGGGGCGGCGCCCCAACTCCCCAATCGGCCCTGCTCTGAGCCCGACCAGGGGCTGCACCTCGGGATTGGGCCTGCCCTCTGCCACCCGGGAGCAGGCCTAAGCCAGCAGGTCGTTATCTCCCGAGGGGTCCCAGACTGCGAGAGGGCACAGGCCGAGCTAAGGGACCCCCCCCTCCCCGCCGAGTGCACTAATTTTTCTGTACCGGGCCTCAAGTCCTATCTAATAAAAGAGAAACATGCAAATTGACCATAACCCCGACACCCTTCCCGTTGGCTAATCAGCATATCCTTATGCAAATTAACTGCCAACCAAGATGGCGGCCGGCAGCCAGGCACTGAAGCGAACAGGAGGCTTGCTTGCTCCAGTGATGGAGGAAGCCAACGTTCCCCTCCTGCCGCTGCAGGCCTCTGACCTTGCAGTTTGAAACATTGTTACAAATATAGAAGCTAAACAAAACCCCAGAAACCTGCTTTCAGTCAGCCAGGATCTCAGAGCTGGAGTCTCAACAAAGTTTCAAATTCAGAAGGTAAACAAAGCCCAGAAACCTGCTTTCAGCAGCGGAGGTCTGAGCTAAAGCCAGCTCTCAGCTCCATGGACAGCCATAGAAGGTAAATAAATCCCAGAATAAAAAAAGAAAAGAAAAAAAGGAGAGGTTGGGAGGAGCTTCAGTCACCCGCCAGCCTGAAAACAGCCCTCACCCCCTCACCCAGACTAGCCAGGCACCCCAGTGGGGACCCCCACCCTGAAGGGGGTGTGACCAGCTGCAAACAGCCATCATCCCCTCATCCAGGTTGGCCAGGCACCCCAGTGGGGACCCCCACCCTGAAGGGGGTGTGACCAGCTGCAAACAGCCATCATCCCCTCACCCAGGCTGGCCAGGCACCCAAGCGGGACCCCCACCCTGATCTACGACACCCTTCAGGGCAAACCAGCCGGCCCCCACCCGTGCACCAGACCTCTATCCTATATAGTAAAAGGGTAATATGCCTCCCAGCACCGGGATCAGCAGAGCCGCGAGCTCTCCTGGCACCGGGATCAGCGGAGCAGCGAGGCCTCCTGGCACCGGGATCAGCGGAGCAGGCGAGGCCTCACTGCCCCTGTGTCAAGCGGAGCCGTAAGGCCTCCCAGCACTGGGATCAGCAGAGCAGCGAGGCCTTCTAGCACTGGGATCAGCAGAGCCACGAGGGCCTCCTGGCCCCTGAAAGCAGTGTGACAGGGGGCAGCACCCAAACCCCCTGATCGCCCTGTGGGCTCTGTGTGTGACAGGGAGTGGGGCCACAACCTCCCTATCCGCTCTGCTCTGTTCGTGAAAGGGGAAGGCGCCCCAACCCCCTGATTAGCCCTGCTCTGTGTGTGACGGGTTGGAGCCGCAACCTCCCATCAGCCCTGCCCTGAGTGTGACAGGAGGGAGTGCCCCAACCCCCTGATCTGTCCTGCTCTGTGCGTGACAGGGGGCATTGCCCCAACCCCCTGATCGTCCGGCTCTGTATGTGACAGGGGTGGTGCCACAACCCCCCTGATCCGCCCTGCTCTGTGTGTGACAGGGGGTGGTGCCGCAACCTCCCTATTGACCCTATCTTGAGTGTGACAGGGGGCAGCGCCCCAAGCCCCCAATCGGCCATACCCTGAGCGTGACTGAGGGTGGCATCGCAACCTCCTGATCCGCCCTGCTCTGTGCATGACAGGGGGCGGCACCCCTACTCCCTAATCGGCCCTGCTCTGAGCCCAACCAGGGGCTGTGGGGCAGGCACCTAGGGATTGGGCCTGCCCTCTGCCACCGGGGAGCGAGCCTAAGCCAGCAGGTCGCTATCTCCCGAGGGGTCCCAGACTGTGAGAGGGCACAAGTGGGGCTGAGGGACACCCCCCGCCCACCATTGCACAAATTTTTGTGCACTGGGCCTCTAGTCCTATAGAATAAAAAGCTAATATGCAAATAGACCGAACTGTAGAACAACTGGTTGCTATGATGCACACTGACCACCAGCAGTCAGACACTCAATGCAGGAGCTGCCCCTGGTGGTCAGTGTGCTCCCACCAGGCCTCTAGTATAAACTAATAGTGAATGCAAACTGTAATTGAAAAAAAATAAAATAAAAAGGAGATTTTAAAAATTATTTTTAAATGTACTTTGAATATTTGAAAAAATTACACAGGGGACCAATATTGAGACATGGTCTAGCAAAGTCAATGCCTTTTAAAGGGAAAGAATTTTTTGAGCTATCTATATAAAAATACAAATTAACTTACAAGTGAAAGGGAATCAAATTGCCATCATACTTTTTGACAGACCTATTTTCTAACCAGAAGAAAATGGAATAAGGTATTTAAGATACTCACGTAAATGAGCGTGTCAGCAAACTGACTTTCATTTACAGAGACTGCAGATAAACTTTAATAATCAAGAATTCAGGGAATATGATTCCTTTGAATTGCTCCTTGGAATTCACTGTAGAACAAGTATCAGACAACCAAACTTACTGGAAAGATGTCAACATAAGCACTCATGATGCCATCAAATATGGATGTGTTTGGAGAACCAACTAAATGGTTATATGGGAGACAATATAGAAATAATGGTTGTTTACTTGATAACTGAAAAAGTAGGGGGACAGTAATTATATTTGTAGAGCCATTATTGATATTTATATGAAACTGTTGCACAATGTTGGATTAAAACTAATTAGTATTATTGACATTCTGATTATTTTATGTCATGTACTCAAAAATCAGAATTCTCATTAAAGATGATTCAGATATAAAATAGAAGAGTTGAAGTGAAAGCATTTAGTTCTGAATTTAAATTGAACATCATAAATGTGAAATTATTATGTACACAAATGCATGCCTATTGCCCCCCCCACCACACACACACACACACACACACACACACACACTCACATATATACTCTAGCCATATCTACTGTTTTGCCTAGACATCGTAACCAAGTCAGTAGCAGAGAGCACACCTAAAGTCCAGATTATAGTCCTGAAATATCATTTGCCTCTGAAACCAGAACTTCTTGGAGAAATGAGTGATTTCAAGGCTGGGGCAGGAAATGTTCATGATTTGCCCATACCATTTGGTGATACCAAAAACCAAGGGAGATATAAAGATTGTAAGAAGGCTAAAGAGTTAACTTGAAGACATTCTTATTGGCCAAAGATGAAGCATTTTGAGCATCAGTAAGTATAATTACTACAATGAATATATTTAAATCTATGAGTTATAAGAGTGATTTTTTAAAATGATATGGTGGAATTTAGAGAATGATAAGGAATGAACACATTATTTTGAAAACTGATAAAGGGAAAATGCATTCTGTCACTTCTTTTTAAATTATGTCATTTGTATTATCAAGTCATTAATGAGAGAAGTTTCCTTTTTATCCTATATAATAAAAGGGTAATATGCAAATAGACTGAATGGCAGAACAACTGAACAACCAATCAAAGCATAATATGCTAACGATATGCTAAGGCTGCTCAACCACTCGCTATGACATGCACTGGCCACCAGGGGGCAGACAGTCCACACATCGACCAGTCACTATGATGTGCACTGAACACCAGGGGGCAGATGCTCTGACCAGTAGGTTAGCTTGCTGCTGGGGTCCGGCCAATTGGGACTGAGCAAGATGGGCCGAACACGCCCTGGAGCCCTCCTGCAGTCCCGCCCCGGCCCAATCGTGCACCCGTGGGGTCCCTCAGCCTGGCCTGCACCCTCTCACAATCCGGGACCCCTCAGGGCATGTCAGAGAACCAGTTTCAGCCCGATCTTGCAGGCCACTCCCCTTAGGAGGGCGCCAGACGCAGGGCTCATGGCTGGCGAGCGCTGCCATAGCAGCGCCAGCCTCTCCTAATCCAGACTGATTGGGCGCGAGCCCGCAGCAGGCACAGTGGGGCTGGGATGAGTGGGAGGGCAGGTAGGAGCTGCAGGTGGTGTTGGACTACAGGTTTCGGCCCAATCCCTGCAGGCCACCCAGAGGGACCCCAACTGTGTGCGAATTTGTGCACTGGGCCTCTAGTAGAAATACAAATATATGTGATAAATGATGAAAGGGTATTTCAGTTAAATTAATGTAAATTAGCATATTCTCAGGAATGAATCAATTTTAGCATAAATTGCTGCTAACACCACAGAAAGAGAAAACTAGACAATCAGATGGAGAAAATAACGATTGCTCATCAAGACTTACTAACTGACCAAATGAATGAATGAATGGATACATGTATGAATTAATCAATTAAAATAAACCTGGATCTGATTAATCCTGTATACCCAGCACTTTAAACTATATCATGAGAATTCCATCATCAAAATCAACCCTGTTGAAAATTCTGCAATACAAATGTCTTGGTTTCTTCAAAATACATTAAATGTGTAAAAAAAAGTGATAGAAAGGGAAACTGTAAATTAAAAAGAGCTTTTTTGAGATATATAAAAAAATTGGCAAAATTAAATTGTTTATAAATATAACTGAATTAGGTAGGTCATAAACTTCAAAGAAAAGCACAGTGATCAAAATGATGGTTTGTTACTAGAATGGAGAAGGTTGTAATTAGGACAGGACACATGGAGGGCTCTTGAGATACTTGGCAAAAGTCTGTTTTTTGAGCTATGTAGTGGTTACAGGATATTCACTGTGCTATATTTTAAAAAGTGTCTTTAATGCCCTCTCTGGAAAGATAAAATATATAATGCCATTAAAGACATAAATAATGGTGAACTATGTCATGTTGTTAGTATGAAGACAGTATGACAAAGAAGAAATTTATGTCCATAATAATACATCAACTTCAGGGAAAATTCTATTTTAAACAATCTCAAATTATTTTCATGGAATTTGATGAGCATTCTCATAAATTTCAACAGTTGGCCTGGCCAGTGTTGGCTCATTGGTTGAGTGTCGACCTATGAATTAGGTGGTCACTGTTTGATTCTGGTCAGGGCACATGCCTCTCTCAGCAATATTTCTATCTCTCTCTCCCTCTCCTTCCTCTTGAAATCAATAAAAATATACTTAAACATTTTTTTCAACAGTTGAATGAGGGGTTCAATATAACCAAGATCATTTTAAAGGTAAAGGAGCTACTATTATTTAAGCAGTGTGGTAGTGGCCCAGTGATGAACAGATTGCTATGTCATAATAAATATCCAGAACACACACATTATGTGGCAGAGCTGCTATTGTTGCAGAAAGAGATGAACATTTAAACAAATGCAGCTAGATCAATTGGATATTGTTCGTTAATTAAAAACAAGAAAGAAATTGGATCCCTTCCTCATTAAATACATTAAAGTCATTACTAATGGGAAAAAGCAAAACATCAAATGTTGCAGAGAAGAAAATAGAGAAAAAATGTCTGTACTGCCAAAGGCAAGAAATATTTCTTTATTTAAACATAAAAGCATAAAATGTACAGATTAATAAATTTAATCATATTAAAATGATTTAATATATCAGAAGACACCACCAAAAAGTTAAAAGATGTAGTCCTGGCTGGTGTTCCTCAGTTGGTTGGGCATAGTCCCATGCACTGAAAAGTTGCCAGTTCAATTCCTGGTCAGGGCACATGCCTGGGTGGTGGGTGTGATCCCTGTCGGGGCATGTGAAGGATGCAGCCAATTGATATTTTGCTCTCCCATCGATGTTTCTCTCTCTCACTTCTCTGTCTCACTCCCTCTCCCTCTGTCTCTAAAGCATCAATAAAATAAATTTAAAGTTAAAAGATGAAGAGTGACATCAATATGATGGTGAACTAGGAAGCTCCAGGCTTTTGTTTTCCCATGGAATCACTGAATAAACAACAATATCCAGATCAAAGTAGCTTTATCAAAACTCCAGGAAACATTTAAGAAGCTGCAGCAATTAAGCAAATGCTAAAAATGGTTGGAAAGTTCAGTGCATTTTGTTTGATCTTGTGCCATCTCTCCCACAATACAGTATAGAGTATAGCATACATACATGGCCAGGTGGAAATTACTGAATTCCTAGGTTGTTGTTTTTTCTAAGTGATGGAAGGAAAAGAGTGGAACTTGCTTGCAACAGTCTGGCTTGTCTGATGCTGCCCAAGTGACTGATTTCTGTTTTCCTATTTCAGAGCACTGATGGGAATAGTGGCATAGTTTGGATAGTAGGATAAAGACTCTGAAAGTAAGTGGTGGTCATCATGGCATATTGCAGATGCAGAATGTCTGACCTATGAACAATTGGGGGCAAGGGATTATGGAACAAAATACAATAAAAATGCAAGTCATCTGAGAAGAAGCAAGTTTGAGACCCTTAAGACATTTAAAAGCAGTGGCCTATACACGAACAGGGATAAAAGGGAATATATAGACCCAGGGGATGTACCAGTATATCCCAGAAAATATTTGAGAAGGCCTTCAGCCTTTAAGTCAGGCTAGTAGGTAAGGCCTTTCCCTACACGAAGGCCGTCAATACATCCTGTGACAGGTGACTTTTTAAATGCCAAGTATCATCAAAAATACACAATTCATACAAAGAATAGGGAAACATGGCTCATTCACAGGAGCAAAATAAATGAAGAAAGTAACCCTAAATAAATGCAGGCCTCAGTCTTACTTGACAAATAATTTTTAAAATGTGTCTTAAATATCTTTACTGAGAAAAAGAAAACACAGACTGAAAACTAAATAAAAACAGGAACATATCCTATATAATAAAATCGTAATATGCAAATTGACCGAATGGCAGAAAGACCGATCGGCGGGGGGCAGGGTCGACGAGCAGGTGGTGCCAGGCCAGCCAAGGCATGTGCCAGTGGTCAGAGGAAGGGGATGGCGATGGGTGAGGGGGGATGGCAGCAACCAGCAGTGGGGGATGGGGGCTGATGCCATCCCCTGATCGCCCACCAGGTCACCTCCCACAGAGGGAGGCCACCAGTGGCAGCAGTGCAATTGGGGGTGGGGCCAGCCGATTGCTGCCCGCACCGTCCCCTGATTGGCCTGCCTGTCACCTCCTGCAAAGGGAGGCCAGACTGCAGCTTAGGCCCGCTCCCCACATTGGACATCTCTTGAGGGTTCCCGGACTGTGAGAGAGCACAGGCCGGGCTGAAGGATACCCGCCCCCCACTCTCCAAGTGCACAAATTTTTGTACACCGGGCCTCTAGTTTTTGAATAGACGGGGAATATCAACAAAGAGGCATAAATTATAAAAAGAACCAAACAAATCCTGGAGCTGAAAAATACAGTACCTCAATTGAAAATTCACTAGAGGGATTTAAGATCTAACTTGATCTAGCAGAAGAAAGAATGAGTGGATTTGAAAACAGGTCATTTAAAATTATTGTTAGGGGAGCAAAAAGTAAAAGGAAGGAAGAAAAGTGAACAGAGTTTAAGGGACTTATGGATCATCATTGGGAATTATGGGAATCTCAGAAGAAGAAGAAAGAATGGGGCAGAAAGCATATTTGAAGAATCAATGGCTGAAAACTTCTCAAATTTGAATAAAGAGGAACACAAGTTTAAAAAGTTAAAGTTCCAGTAGAATAAATTTAAATAGACATATACTGAGATACATTATAATCCAACTGTGGAAAGTAGAAGAGAAGAAGAAGAAAAAGAGAAGGAGAAGGAGAAGGAGAAGGAGAAGGAGAAGGAGAAGGAGAAGGAGAAGGAGAAGGAGAAGGAGAAGGAGGAGGAGAGGAGGGGGAGGAGGAGGAGGAGGTCTAAAGGCTGTAAGACAGTGGTTCTCAACCTTCCTAATGCCGCGACCCTTTAATACAGTTCCTCTTTAATACAGTTCCTCATGTTGTGGTGACCCCCAACCATAAAATTATTTTCGTTGCTACTTCATAACTGTAATTTTGCTACTGTTATGAATCGTAATATAAATATCTGATATGCAGGATGTATTTAGGTGACCCCTGTGAAAGGGTCGTTCAACCCCCAAAGGGGTCACGACCCACAGGTTGAGAACCGCTGCTGTAAGAGAAAATGATTTGTTACATACAAGCAAGCTTCTGTAAGATTGTCAACAGATTTTTCAACAGAAAGCCCACATGCCTGAAAGCAGTGGGATAATATATTTGAGGAGAAAAAAAAAAACACCTGTTGATTAACAATACCATATACATCACAACTGTCCTTCAAAAATGGAGAAATTAATAATTTCCCAGATAAACAAAATTGAGGGAATTGATTATCACTAGATCTAATCTGGAGAAAATGATAAAAAGAGTCATTATAATTGTAGCAAAAGGATTCCAGACAATGACTTGACGATATATGAAAATATAAAGTTCTCCCGTAAAGATATGTATGTGGAAAAAAAAAACCTGTATTATCATAAATCCACTTTCAATCCTATATAATAAAGAGCCAGAGAGGAGGGCAGTTGGGGGCGAGCAGGCCTGAAGGGGAGGGCAGTTGGGGAGGACCAGACCTGCAGGGGAAGGAAGTTGAGGGTGACCAGGCCTGCAGGGGAGGGCAGTTGGAGAGGACCAGGCCTGCAGGGGAGGGCAGTTAGGGGTGACCGGGCCAGCAGTGGAGGACAATTAGGGGCAACCAGGCTGGCAGGAAAGGGCAGCTGGGGGCAATCAGGCTGGCAGGGGAGTGGTTAGGGGGTGATCAGGCTGGCAGGCAGAAGTGGTTAGGGGCAATCAGGCAGGCAGACAGGCTAGCAGTTGGGAGTTAGCAGTCCAGTGGGATAGGACCTAAATGGGCAGTCGGACATCCCTCGAGGGGTCCCAGATTGTAGAGGGTGCAGGCTTGGCTGAGGGACACACACACACACACACACACACACACACACACATGCATGAATTTCTGCACTGGGCCTCTAGTTATTTTATAAGATTTAAAAGACAAAAACATAAAAATAACTATAATTCTATGCTAATAGGTACACAATATATATACATGTAATTTGTGACAACGGTAACAAAATATGAAGAATGACAGGTGTAAAGGAGTAGAGTTTTAGCATGCAATTGGAATTGTTTAGTTAAAATTGATTGTTAAAACTTTGACATGTTTTATGTAATTCCCATGAATACTACAAACAATATATCTATAGTATTTACACAAAAGAGAATATGAAAGGAATCAAAGCATATCACTTTTAAAAAATCAACTAAACACAAAGGAACTTAGTAAGGGAGGGAAGGAGGGACAAATGCTATAAAGCTTACAAAGCCAATTCACGAAATGGCTATTATTATTGTTTCTTCCCTATCAGTAATTACTTAAAATGTTAAGTGTATCATATGCTTCAATCAAATGGCATAGATTGGCTGAATGTGTTACAAAAAGAAAAAGATAACAAAATGGTATCCTATTGTATGCTGTTTACAAGAGATTCACTTTGAATTGAAGCACAGTGAAAGTGAAAGCGTGGGGGGAAATAATATATTTAATACAAATAGTAACCAGAAGAGAGAGGGTGGCTGTACTAATATAAGACAAAATAGACTTTAAGTAAAAAACTGTTGTAAGAGACAAAGAAGGACAATACTAGTATATATGGGCAAAAAGATCCATTCACTAAGAAAAGATAACAATTATAAATTTATATGCATCAAATATTAGAGTTTCTAAATATATAAAGCAGACTGACAGAATTGAAGGGAGAGAAGATAGATAAGTCTAGAATAATAGTAGGAGATTTTCCCCAAATTCAATAATGGATAAAACAGTCAGACAGAGGTCAATAAGAAAATGGATGACTTGCACATCAATTGAAACTAACAAACAAATACAGAACATAACACTCAAAAATAGAATAGATATTTTTCTAAAGTGAACATCAAATATTTTCAAGGATAGACTATAGATTAGACTACAAATGTCTTAATACATTTTAAATTATTTGAATCATGCAAAGTATCTTTTATGTTCACAATGGAATGAAACTAGAAATCAGTAGCATAAGAAAAATTGGAAAATCCACAGATATGTGGAAATTAACACACTCATAATAACCATTCGGTCAAAGAAAAAATATCTACAGAAAGTAGAAAAGACCTTGAGGTAAATGAAAACTGAAATGCAACATACCAAAACTATAAGATATGGCAAAAGCAGTGCTAAGAGGGAAATTTATAGCTATAAAAGTTTACATTAAAAAAAGAAAGGTTTAAAATCAATAACCTGACTATATACCTTAAGGAACTGGAAAAAGAACAAAGTAAACCCCTTGCTGATACAAGCAAGGAAATGACAAAGATTAGAGCAAAGATAAGCAGAAGAGAGAATAGAGAGAGATTAGTATGATCATCCTCAAATAATTAGAAACAGAATGATCACATGAATCAGAAATTTCACTTTTGGCTATATCTCTAAAAGAATTGAAAGCAAAATCTCAAAAATGTATTTGCACATTCATGTTCATAGCAGCATCATTCAAAATAGACAAGGGATGGAAGCAACCCAGGGGGTCCATTATAGATGAATGGATAAACAAAATGTGATATGTATACGTACATGCACACACACCATAAAATTATTATTCAGTCTAAAAAGGAAGAAAATTCAGATACATGCTGTAATATGTATATACCCTTAAAGGCATTTTGCTAAGTGAAATCATAAAAATATTATATGATTCTTATATGAAGTATGTAAAATATTCAAATTTATGTAAACAGAAAGTAGATGGTAGTTGCCAAGGGCTGGGGTAAAGAAGAAATGTGGAGTTGTTCACTGGGTACATGGTTTCAGTTTTGCAAGATGAACAAGTTCTGGAAATGGTTTATGCAGTATTGTTAATAAACTTAACATTTAAAAATAGTTAAGATGGAAATGTTTGTGTTATATGTATTTTACCACAATTTCAATAAAAGTGAGAAATTCACCCACCCATGGAAAGATGTGTATCTAACAACAATCATTGACTAAGGTTGTTATCGTGGTTACACAAAAACTGTAAGTTAATAAGAAAAACGCAATTTCATAGAAGAGTGAGTAAAAGACAAAACCTTTAATTTTCAGATAAGGAAAATGTAAGTGGCCAAAGAACATGTTTAAAAAAAAGTTGAATCTTAATTATAATCAGGTACATAATACAAAATGTGTATTTAAAAACCCATATATTATGGAGGGTGTAGAATCTCGAAATGGGAGTGTAAATTGCTACAAAGACTTTGAAATATAATTTTGCAGTATCTTATAAAGTTGAATTAGTAATGGTACATTTACTCAGCATTTTCTCTCTCATGTATACACCATGAAGAATATACATAGCAGGTGTAGGTTTAAAATGCTTATAACAATAATGCTTTTGCCAAGGACAAACTTGAAACAGCCTAAATGTACATTAATAAAAGAGTGGACAAAAGTGGTACACATATCCAAAGTAGTTCTATGCAGTAGTGAAACGCAATTTCACAAAAATAATACTGAGCCAAAAAGCTTAACACATGTAGAAGAGTAATATACAGCGGGGCCTTTACTTACGAGTGTCCCGACTAACGAGTTTTTTTGAGATACCAGCTGTCTCTCGGCCGATTTTTTGCATTGAGTTGATAGAGTAATTTGAGTTAAGGAGCTCCTTAACGAGCTCGGTCTCGGAACGAATTAAACTCGTAAGTCAAGGCCCCACTGTATCTTGTTTAGAGATTCATTCATATATGGTAAAAATATAAAATGTAAATAGAGATTATTAATTTACAATAATTGTTTCTATGGGAATGTGATCAGGGAAGGTTACACAAGTGCTTCAAGTCCAGAATTTTTGCTTCTTTTTAATTTATCTTTATTGTTGAAAGTATTACATATGTCCTCCTTTTCCCCCCCATTGACTCCCTATACACCACCACCCCCTAGTCTTCAGCATCCTATTGTCTGTGTCCATGGGTTATATGTATATGCATATAAGTTCTTTGGTTGATCTCTTCCCACTCACCCACCCCCCACCTTCCCTCTGAGATTCCACAGTCTGTGCCATGCTTCTATATCTCTGATATACTTTATTCATCAGTTTATTTTGTTCATTAGGTTCCACATATGAGTGAGATCATGTGATATTTGTCTTTCTCTGACTGGCTTATTTTGCTTAGCATAATACTCTCCAGTTCCTTCCATGCTATCTCAAAGGGTAAGAGATCCTTCTTTTTGACTGCTGCATAGTATTCCATGGTGTAAATGTACCACAGCTTTTTTATCCACTCATCTACTGATGGGCACTTGGACTGCTTCCAGATCTTAGCTATTGTAAATGTGCTGCTATAAACATAGGTGTGCATATATTCTTTCTAATTGGTGTTTCTGATTTCTTAGGATATATTCCTAGAAGTGGGATCACTGGGTCAAATGGCAGTTACATATTTAATTTATGTTTTTCCGTAATGGCTTCAACAATTTGCATTTTCACCAGCAGTGTACTATGGTTCCCTTTTCTCCACATCCTCTCAAGGACTTTTCATTTGTTGATTTGTTGATGGTAGCCATTCTGACAGGTGTAAGGTGATATATCATTTCATTTTAATTTCTATCTCCCTGATGATCAGTGACTTTAAGCATTTTTACCTATATCTCTTACCCATCTGTATGCCCTCTTTGGAGAAGTGTCTATTTAGGTCCTTCGCAATAACATGATCATATCTTTTTTCTCTCTTTATTAATTAAGGTATTACATATGTGTCCTTATCCCCCCATTGCCCCCTGACTCATGCCCTCACCCCCTGGTGCCTGTGTTCATTGGTTAGGCTTATATGCATGCCTACAAGTCCTTTTGTTGATTTCTCCCTCTTACCCCCACCAGAAAAAGCATTTGACAAAATCCAACACCTATTTTTGATAAAACTCTCAGCAAAGTGGGAATAGAGGGATCATTCTTCAACACAATAAAGGCTATATATGACAAACCCACAGCCAACATCATCCTCAATGGGCAAAAAGTAAAACCATTCCCTTTCAGAACAGGAACAAGATAGGGATGTCTGCTTTCATCACTCTTATTCAACAGAGTATTGGAAATCCTAGCCACAGCAATCAGACATGAAGGAAGGATTTAGAACCATAAATATTCAAGTCAGAACGAAACTTTAGTGTCTCAGTCAGCAACATTTTTCTGTAAGGGGCCAAAAAAGAAATACTTGGAAGCTTGCAACAGACTGAAGAATTTCAGAAAGAAGGGGTGGGGGAAAGGGGGAGAGATTAACCAAATAATTATATGCATATATGCATAACCCATGGACAGACAATAGTGCAGTGAAGGCCTGTGGTGGGGGGATAGGGTGGTGGGAGTCAGTGGGGCAAAAAAGAGGACACCTGTAATACTTTAAAAAATAAAGATAAATTTAAAAAATAATTTAATTTAGAAAACCTAAAAAACAAAACAAAAAACGTGTTAGGCTTTGTGGCCATACAGTCTCCATCATAACTTCTCAACTTTGCCATTGTAGTGAGGAAGTAGCCCTCGACAGTTTGTAAAGGAATGAGCTTGGCTATCTATACTAATAATAGAGGAATATGCAAATTGTCTGGGATTCTGTCACAGTAACAGTAACGACCAAACAGCAGGCTGCATGGGGCAACCAGGCTGGCAGAGGGGTTAGTGAGGGACGACCAAAGGACTGAACAGCAGGCTGCGTGGGGTGACCAGGCCGGCGGGGGGGGGGCAGTTAGGGGTGATTAGGCTGGCAGGCAGAGGTAGTTAGGGGTGATCAGGCTGGTGAGGGTGGTGGGCAGTTAGGGGCGATCAGGCAGGCAAGCAGGTGAGCAGTTAGGAGCCAGCAGTCCTGGATTGTGAGAGGGATGTCCGACTGCCAGTTTAGGCCCGATCCTGGGGAACAGGCCTAAACCAGCAGTAGGACATCCTCCCAGGGGTCCTGGATTGGAGAGGGTACAGGCTGAGCTGAGGGGACACCCTTCCCCCCGGTGCACGAATTTCATGCACCGGGCCTCTAGTGTTCCTATAAAACTTTATTTATGAACACTGAGATATTAATATTATATCAATTTCACATGCCATGAAATACTTTTCTTTTTTAAAAACTATTTAAAAATATAAGAACTGTTCTAAGCTTCCGGACCATATAAAAACTGGAAGCAGTCCAGCTGTAGTGATATTCAACCTGCAGGTAGTGATTTGTTGATGGTATGGTGCAATCAGTAAAGTACGCCGGGACAATATTTCTTAATGGCATTCCATAACAGCATAGCATAGATCAGAGTATAGGACACAGTGGAAGGAAGTGCTGGTGTGAAACATTTGTTTCACTTATATATACTGGATCATGATGTAAAAGGTATTGCTTTAGGTATAATAAATTATGTTTGCAATCACTAATCTGCTCTTTACCAGCAAAGATTTTTATACTATGCAGCAGTAAAAAAGGAGGATCTCTTGCCCTTTGAGATAGCATGGAAGGAACTGGAGAGTATTATGCTAAGCAAAACAAACCAGTGAGAGAAATACAAGTATCACATGATCTCACTCATATGTGGAATCTAATGAACAAAATAAACTGATGAATAAAGTATATCAGAGATATAGAATCATGGAACAGACTGTCAAATCTCAGAGGGAAGGTGTGGTCGGTGGGTGGATGGGAAGAGATTAACCAAAGTATTTATTATGCATATATGCATAACCTATGGACACAGTTAATAATGTGATGAAGACCTGGGGTGGGAGGTTGGTGCTGGCTAGAAGGGTCAATGGGGGAAAATGGAGGGATATCTGTAATACTTTCAACAATAAAGTTAAATTTTTAAAAAAAATTTAAAAAGAAAAGCTCGAGTTTACACAGCTGTTTAGTTTGTACACTAAAACCAGATCTTCCAATTTCAGTCCAGAACTTCTTTGACTTAAAAACTAGATCTAGATTAAAGAATTATGTAATGCTAATAAAAATGCCTAGATCTGAGAAGTCAGGGTAAACCCAAATATTAAAATGTTTAGAAGGAGGTGTAAGAGCTAACTGGTCTATTACTACCATCCAGATAATTAGTAGTATCCATGTTCCATTGTGTTTTAAACACCACTCTAACTAAAGAGAATACATGTAGGCACACGTTTTCCTGGTCCATGATCTTTGCTGTCCAGACGTGTTGTTCCTTGTCTCTAGTTTCAGAGATTGAGGTCAGGTCCAGGGCATGTCACCCTTGACCATCAGTTTCCAGTCTGTCTTTCTCAGGTATCAAAACACAATTTTCCAAATTACAGATGCCCCTTAATTAGGCAGAGTTGCCACAATTTAGATGGGCTCAATCACAGAGAAATAAGCCCTTTCTACAGTAACTCTTTCCCCAGACACCTTTTCATTTGCCAAATAAGCTTATTTGGTTTCCTGTAATTATTTCCTGGACCTCCCGTCCTACCTCATACCATCCTCATATTTTCCCTATATATGGACTTAATTTCATTATGTCCTTCTGAAATTGTAATACTTCCATAAACAACTAGTTCTAGACCCATTATTGCAAAGTACAGTGGGATAGTGAGTTCATTTTTAATTTCTCTACTATACAATAATGCACACCAAGATTGTGTTTTTTCAGACTGCTGAGATTTTGAATGACTAATATCATTTTTTATTTTAACTATTCTTAATCTAATAGGTTATCTGACCTGATACCTTTGTGTACTTTTTCCAGAGGATTAAGCTTTTCTTCCTGTGTCCTTTAAAGTAATTTTTCTGTGTAGCTTCTTTGTTTTCACAGCTATAGAATCAGTGCTTTTAATCTGTATTTGTTTGGTATCCAGCTAAGAGAATTTTCTAGGTTGTATATAAAATGAAGTCTATTGTACATAATATAATCCATGGAAACTACAGTTTAGACTCATGATACTGAGTCTTGCTCTTAAAGGATTATTTTCTTCTCCATGTGGAAATATGACCTGTTCACATGACATACATGTTATCATCCATACTTAAAATGTTGCTGTCAATATACTCAATAGGGTTGTTTTAATTATTCTAAATTCAATCAATGATTAAGCATATTATTTTGACTTTAAAATTAATTAATTGAAAAGATACATGTAATTTCAACAACTGTACATTGCAACATTTAAACTAGAAAATATTCTCACATTAAGGGTGTTTTTTGTTTTTAC
This sequence comes from Myotis lucifugus, assembly GCF_000147115.1. Lineage (NCBI taxonomy): Eukaryota > Metazoa > Chordata > Mammalia > Chiroptera > Vespertilionidae > Myotis > Myotis lucifugus. The sequence continues at coordinate 18,982,734 of NW_005871055.1, forward strand.
ATTTGTTTTGATAGAGAAAACTTGGGGTTGTCAGAAGTAGTTGTTTATATCAAATTAGACAGATTCTGTTTTACAGATTGAATAATAACATTTGTGATTGTTGAACTTATATTGATCTCTAACTCATTTTTCCCAAGAAATTAATAACTGATCATTACTTCAAGGTAAATATTTCCTGTTGTTATTTCTCAATTCAACCATTTTCTTGTATTTACAATGGAATTTCTTTAATAACATTGTTTGTCTTGCTTACCAAGTCAACATCCTATAACAGTTCTGAGATTACACTTTTTCTCATCACATTAAAATGATCATTTTATCTGCCTGTATTCTCCATTAGAATGCAGGCTTCTCTAGGACATGGGGCATATCTATTTCATAATTGTGCATGCCATATAGTAAGTATGCAGTACTGTTTTTAGAACTGAATCATCGAATGTCCTTCATTCCTCCTCACTTTTTGACAAATATTTTTTAAGGCCATTTATTTCATTTCATTTTTTAGATTTCCCAATTCATACTATTTCAAAAGAAAACTGTTACTATTTGTAATAGATCTATTTTTACAAGAAGGAATAGAAGAAATAAAAGCACCATTGCTTTTAATGTATAAGTAGGTTTAATATTTTATACTTGAAATGTGGGTTTTTTTAAATTTTAAAACAATTCACATGACTTATTTACTATATCATTATTAGATCATATTCTGGTATCTAACCATAAAATTTAACTCCAAAACATCACTCTCAATGCAGGTAGGTGTGAGTTGGATAAACGATGTAGCCTAAATAATCTTGTTAATGCATGTTCATATAAGCTATAACATGTATTCTCAACAAATTCTTGGATAAAATCATATGTTTATAGAGGAGCAACCAAGATGGCGGCATAGGTAAACACCTGAAATTGCAGCCTCACACAACCACTTCAAAAATACAACTAAAAGACAAAACAGACATCATCCAGAACCACAGGAAGGCTGGCTGAGTGGAAATTCTACAAATAGAAGGAAAGAGACAAGCACACTGAAACTCAGAGGAGGTGCGGAAGTGAAGTGCAGAGGTACGGAGGCACACGCAGAAAGAGGTGGCAACTGAGGACGCAGTTGTCTTTTTCAATCGGGAGGGAGACACAAGCTCCGACTCCAGTTCCGGGCGAGTCTCTGGGGACCCAGACTCATACGGGGAGAAACTGGACTGTCTGGCAGCGGGTGGAACTCGAGGGAGGCTTTCTCTCAGAGGTGCTTGCAGCAATTACCTCGGTACACTGAGACCCGGGACCTCTTAGGGCAGGACTGAAGATCAGCCATAGCTGTTTGCTCCGCCCTGTTGATTCCCTGAGACCCCACCCCACCCAGGCTGTGTGCAGAGGCTTTTGCATATGAATGGCCTGGCTCTTTGCAATCTAAAATTACCTAACAAACTGCAGCTGGGTCAGAGAGACCCAGAACATCCAAAAGAAGGCCCGAGGCCCCAAAGCAGCTTGCATTGCTTCACAGCTGGGCCTCATCTGGGCACCTCCAAATCCCAAACAAAGAAGTGGAATCTGCAGATCTCTCCATAGCTCCTGCTGGGTAGCCTCAGGCAGAGGCCAAATTAGCACCTCCGTAGAGATCCAAGTGCCAGTGTACCCAGTGGTCAGAGTGGGACCATCCAGATTACAACTCCTCAGATCCATAAGGGACAGACTCAGGGGGCAGACTCAGTGAGCACCAAAGCCCCACTGAAGCAAGTCTTGCCCCATAAGGGTGTCTCCAGCACAGAAGTTCTCTCACTGTAGACACAGCTGAATCTCACAGCCAATTGTCCTGGAGGTCAATTCCTCCCAGTGATACCTACAACAATCAAGGCTTAACTACAACAAGACTGTACACACAGCCCACAAAGGGGTGCACCAAGAGTGTCCACCTCAGGTAATTGGGGAGGCTGAGCCACTGGGCCAGACACCTAGCACAGAAAGCCACTCTGTCAACACAGGGAAGCAGCCAAAATGCAGAGACAAAGAAACAGGTCACAAATGACAGAAATAGAGGAAAGCAAACTACTGGATATAGAGTTCAAAACCACGGTTATAAGGTTACTCAAGAATTTTCTAGAAACCGCTGATAAATTTAGTAAGACCCTCAATAAGTCTAGTGAGACCCTCGAAGATATGAAAAAGGACCAACTAGAAATTAAGCATACACTGACTGAAATAAAGAATATTATACAGACTCCCAACTGCAGACTAGAGGATCGCAAGAATCAAGTCAAAGATTTGAAGTACGAAGAAGTAAAAAACACCCAATCGGAAAAGCAAAATGAAAAAAGAATCCAAAAATATGAAGAAAGTGTAAGAGGCCTCTGGGACAACTTCAAGCATACCAACATCCGAATTATGGGGGTGCCAGAAGAAGAAAAAGAGCAAGATATTGAAAACCTATTTGAAGAAATAATGACAGAAAACTTCCCCTACCTGGTGAAAGAAATAGACTTACAAGTCCAGGAAGTGCAGAGAACCCCAAACAAAAGGAATCCAAAGAGGACCACACCAAGACACATCATAATTAAAATGCCAAGAGCAAAAGACAAAGAGAAAATCCTAAAAGCAGCAAGAGAAAAACAGTTAGTTACCTACAAGGGAGTACCCATATGATTGTCAGCTGATTTCTCAACAGAAACTTTGCAGGCCAGAAGGGAGTGGCAAGAAATATTCAAAGTGATGAATACCAAGAACCTACAACCAAGATTACTTTAGCCAGCAAAGCTATCATTCAGAATTGAAGGTCAGATAAACAGCTTCACAGATAAGAAAAAGCTAAAGGAGTTCATCTCCACCAAACCAGTATTGTATGAAATGCTGAAAGGTATTCTTTAAGAAGAGGAAGAAGAAGAAAAAGGTAATGATAAAAATTATGAACAACAAATATATATCTATCAACAAATGAATCTAAAAATCAAGTAATCTGATGAACAGAATAAACTGGTGAATATAATAGAATCAGGAGCATAGAAAGGTAGTGGACTGACAATTCTCGGGGGGAAAATGGTGTGGGGGGTGCGGAAAGAGACTGGACAAAAATCGTACACCTATGGATGAGGACAGTGGAGGGGGGGGTAAGGGCAGAGGGTGGAGTGGGAACTGATTGGTGGGGAACTATGGGGGGAAAAAAGAGGAACAACTATAATAATCTGAACAATAAAGATTTAAATAAATAGGGAAGCTGGTTGTTTAAAAAAATCATATGTTTATAATAATTTCTTTGATTTATGAGAATATCTTCAATGTTGTAAAATTTAAGGAACTTTCAAGTTTCAAGGACCTCCTAATTTCTAAGAATGAATAAATCTGGACTAATTACTCATCTCTATTTAATACTTTGCCTTAAATGGAGAATTCAGTAAAGAAAATTCAGCTTGGGTAAAATTGAACTATTTGTTTTAAGCACAGATAAGGAACTTTGTGAAGGTCTAATATATATTTTTCACAGTACTTCAACGATTTCTGTGTATAATTATTGGATAAAGTTAATGTGCTCTTGAAGATAACTGGGATTCACCTGTTTGACCTCTATTTGAGCCTACCTAAACCTGAAACTTTTATGTTGTGTGCCTCTATCACAATTATAAAATAACTAGAGGCCTGGTGCACAAAAATTTGTGCACTCGGGGGGTCCCTCAGCCCGGCCTATGCCCTCCTGCAGTGTGGGACCCCTCGGAGGATGTCCACCCCAGTGGGGACCCTCACCTCATGGAGGTTTGGCCAGCCTGGATGAGGGACTGATGGCTGTTTTCAGGCTGGCCACACCCCCTTTAGGATGGGGGGTCCCCACTGGGGTGCCTGGCCAGTCTGGGTGAGGGGCTGAGGGCCATTTCCAGGCTGGCCAAGCACCCTGGCGATGTAAGCTCCCAGCCTCTCCTTTTTTTTTTATTCTGGGATTTATTTACCTTCTATAATTGAAACTTTGTTGCCTTTAGTGGAGGCCTGTGGAAAGCTTGGCTTCCTCCATCGCCAGGGGCAACCCACTCCTGCTCGCTCCAGCTCCGTGGCCACGGCCTGCTGAAAGCAGGTATCTGGGGTTTGTTTACCTTCTATAATTGAAATTTTGTTGCTTTTGAGTGGAGCTCTGAGCCAGCGGCAGGCTGGCTTCCTCCATCACTGGAGCAAGCAAGTCTCCTGCTTGCTCCAGCTCTGTGGCTGCCGGCCGTCATCTTGGTTGGGTTAATTTGCATATGGTTGCTCTGATTGGCTGGTGGGCGTGGCTTAAGGCATAGCGAAAGTACAGTCAATTTGCATATTTGTCTATTAGGTAAGATTTTATTTTACCAATTATGTTATAGTTTTTTATCTTTGACTTCATGAGTGCATGATCAAGAAAGGTGACACATAGTACTTACATTTTGCATTATGTTTAAGTATTGAAGAGAAATGAGCCAATGATTTCCTGAATCCAAAAAATAAAGAACTTAAAGGTATATATTATTACAAAAGCAACTTTAAATTTATTTGAATTTGAGAACTTAAAGATATTAAATGTATTTATTTGAGAATACAAATGAAAGCCAGAATTTGGTTTGTTTGGAGCTATAACTATACAAGTGATACATTTATTTATTTATTTATTTATTTATTTATTTATTTATTTAATATGTTCTAATTGATTTCAAAGAAGAAAGGAGAGGGAGAGGGAGAGAGAGGTAGAGATAGAAACATCAATGATGAGAGAATCATGGATCGGCTGCTTCCTGCACACCCCCTACTGGGGACCCAGCCTGCTACTCAGGCATGTGCCCTGACCAGCAATCGAACCATAATCTCCTGATTCATGGGGTCGACGCTCAATCACTGAGCCACAACACCCGGGCCAAATTATACATTTATACATACAGTGTTTAAAAAGTGAATCCTATATTTTATAGAATAGTTATTTTTAACATAAAGGCATTAGTATAACCATTTTTACTCAACTGTAACTATTAATGTAATTTGATTGTATGACTATTTATCTGAGTATTTTTTTACTCTTTTGATTATTAGTATTTCTTGAAGTGAAATACATGGCTAAAACAAATATATCATTCTCAATAAGAATGGGACCGGAGTCTTTCATGGATTATGTCAAAATTTGAACCGATATAGTTTAGTAGTTTTAGAATTTGATTGAGTTTCTTTGGAATTTCAAGAAGCATAGTGAGAGCAGAAGAAAGTTGGTGCAGAGGAGTGATATAGAAGTTGGTTCAAAAATAAAATTTAACCCAAAGACAATTGAGGGATCCATATGATTTATGATAGTGAAAATGTCTCTTATTTACCTTATTTCACCCTTATTCATTTTTGTTGTGATTAAATCAGAAGTGAAGAAAAGGGCCAGATACTCATTTCTGTAGTGGAAATTTGAGACTAATATTATGAACAAGAGTATTTAATAAAAACCTCAGAAATGGTTGTTTTAAGTTATTTTGAAGCATAGAGTTTTATTGTAATTTTTTCAGTGTAATACCACTAGACTTTTTTATTAATATATTATCTTTTTAACTGGACTGTTAGTTACTTGAAGTCAAATACTGTCATCTCTCAGGTTTACTTACAGTTCCTTAAATAAACTATTTAAATGAACATGTCTTAAGAGTCAGCCTACTCAAAACATCAATAATCCTAAGTAATTTGGAAATTGTAATCTATTTTTTAGTATGTGTAAATGAAAAATAGTACTTCAATCAAATCTGCAAACAGAAGTTAAAGTCACAGGGTGACATGAAAAAAGTGACATTGGACTCAAGAATTTGCCTGAATATTTCCCTTGACATGATGTTTTTGATGGACTTGCACAAACTTGGTTTCTAAAGCATGTAACAGAGCAGCAGCAGTGTTTCACATGTAATAGGTATCAATGCCATGAGACTATCTCTTCAGTCCCTCTCATATTAAATCATATCACCAGTAAATATCTGTGTAGGAACTATCACTATAGCTTCATTTTTTTTTTTTTTTGGTAATCTGTTATTCTGTGAAAATTGTCTATGGAATTCCAGCTCTACAACAACACAAAAAAATGTTAGCAGAAGCAAATCTATAAAAAATAAAAAAATATCCAAGTCAATAAGATTCCTAGGCTGTATCAACACAATGATTGAAAAAAGAAACAATTTAGAGAAACAATTTCAATAAATTAGTCAAAATGATTATTGGGGTATTGCATTACTGCAGTTTCAGTTAATTCTATTTCTGAACTATTTAAATGTCCTAAGTTTACACTTTCAAAACACTTAGCCAAACATTTACATACAGAAATAGATTTTTATTTCTTTTAAAACATACGGAATTTCCATCGGGAAAATTACAATATCAAATTACTTTGGAATTGTAATTAATATTAATGATATTAATTTCTTTATTAATCTTTCAAAATATTTCATATAAGGGAGTATTACTAATTTCTGACTTTTAAAATCTGAGTCACATTTATTTTAATAAATGCCTGAAATGCTTTCTTCAAAACCTTAGGGCCAGTTGTGCCTGTAATTCAGATATTTGGGGATTTAAGACAGGTAATAAGTACCTATATGTATATTTCATAGCATCTTCAGGGGGGTCTGGGATAGCTTGTTAATCAAACACAATGATTTGTTTCCAGTAATACATAGAGATATTCACACTAAGTGGGATAAAGATTTTAATAGCATCACATTAGGTGAAATTTTGCTGATAATTGGGTTTGCAATAACAAAAAAGCTTTTTTCAGAGCTTTTTTGGGTTTTGGAATATAAAATATCATAGATATAAATCTAAAATAATTTCCCCTCCAGGTTTAAAAATCTATAGATGTATTTGTATGTGTTTTCTCTCTCTAACACACATACACACCCACACACATGCCTTGGAATGAGTCAATAGTTTCATTGGAAGACAGCGAAGCTCATATTATTATACATTGTCTATGATTGATTTGACCTTACAATAGCAGGGTTGAATAGCTATGATAGAGACTATGGCCATCCAAAGCTAAAATATTTTATTTGTCTGTGACTTTACAGAAAATGTTTGCTGACTCGATATATATGATATATCCTGAGACTTCAGTATTGTGCCTATTCTAAAGACAGTAAAATTTTCATAACTTAGTTTTTAGTGAAATAAAGTAAATCAATGAATGAATGGATTTACTGTCTTTATAGGATTTTTAGGGAATTTTTTCAGTTAAAATTTAGAATCTAAATATAAAAATAAACTATAATGGTTTAATTATGCTTAAAAAGGCTTTTCTTAGTAACTGAACTTAACGTTATTTTAGATATTTTAGTTGCTTTAAGGTAATATTGCCACTGTTTGCATTTATAATGCATTTTTAAATTAAAGTAAAATCTCTAAAAGAACGTAAGACCAATCTAAAATTGTTGAGTCGAAAGAGTAGTTAGTTATACTACATATCTATAAATTTTAGCAATAATAAAAATTTTAGCCATTGTTATTTTAAATGATGTTTAATATTGTGTGTGTTTTTTTGGGGGGGGGTCTGGTTTTTGGTTTTAAATTAGAAAGCCAAATTAATTACTTGGTTTGCTAATTTTAAGTTTTAAGTTCAGATGTCTTAAAAAATTATACTGAAACTAAGTTTTTATAGATAGGAGCATATCACAATGATGAAATAGGAAAATAAATTGCATGTTCCAGATTTGAAAAGTAAAAGAATAGTAAAAAACAAGAAATTGTTAGTATGCTTATAGAGATATGTAAATATTGAAGAAGTCTTAAAAGATATACATTTATAGTTTTGCATTGTATCTTAGAATGCTTCATGACACAATGTGAAAAATACATAGAACAGAGAATTTCAAACCAATTATCAGCTATACTTCACTGAGACTAAAGCAAATGAAGCATAGTGAGCATGCAAAATTCCTTTCAATGTCTATGTTTTTTTTTCATTATTTATTACTAAAATGAAACTATTTCAGTGCCATTAGTCTCCACTAATTTGGAGATTTAAAAATTTAAATCATTAGGAAATTATTTAAAAACTTAATAGTCCAGGAAAGACTTGATTTTTAAAATTCAAATAATCAGACTTGTCATGTCTATTTGATGGAAAATAAAGTAATGTATTTTACTATGAGGAGAAATAGAAAAACTAGATCTTAAAACTGTACTGGTACAATGACTATTTTTAATATACATACCAGTGAGACTAATAAAAATGTCACAATTATATTTTTTTCAATACCGTGTTATCTATGTGACTTATTTCTATCTGGTTTGTCAGAGATACCGAAAGAATAAATAAGTGATTCCCAAAGTGGGCGCTACCGCCCCCTGGTGGGCGCTGCAGCGATCCAGGGGGGGGGTGATGGCCACAGGTGCATTTGTTTTAACTTTTTTTGTATTACCTTTCTATTCTGAGTTCAATAAATAGTTTCATAATTTCAAACTTCAATGTTTCTAATTTACACCTTTCTTTACTATATTTTATGAAAAAGGTAGAAACATTAATACATATATCTTTCTGTTTAATTGCTATTAAAATTTAAAGAAAATTAATTTCCAGGGGGCACTGAGTAATATTTTTTCTGGAAAGGGGGCGGTAGGCCAAATAAGTTTGGGAACCACTGGAATAAATCATCATATGTAAGAAGAAGGCGGCCAGCAGGACAGCAGTGAGGAAGAGAGTGTGAGTGAGTGGGAGCAAAAGGGGAGTGTGTGGATGTGGTGTGTGTGTGTGTGTGTGTGTGTGTGTGTGTGTGTGTGTGAGCAGATCATTCAGGACTTTCAGGGGCTGATGGACTGGGCTCTCTTAGACAGGGAGCCCCTGCTACCACTGCAAGCATTTGTGAGGAGGCCAGCGCTGCCACAGAAACCACACCATCTTGAATGGATTTAAAAACCAAGTCACATCTACACAATGGAATACTACGCTGCTGTAAAAAAAAAAGAAGGAATTCCTACCATTTGCAACAGCATGGGTGGAACTGGAGAGCATTGTGCTAAGTGAAATAAGCCAGTCAGAGAAAGATAAATGTCACATGATCTCACTCATTTGTGGAGTATAATGAACAACATAAACTGATGAACAAAAATAGACTCAGAGACAGAGAAGCATTGAATAGACCAGTGATGGCGAACCTTTTGAGCTCGGCGTGTCAGCATTTTGAAAAACCCCAACTTAACTCTGGTGCCGTGTCACATATAGAAATTTTTTGATCTTTGCAACCATAGTAAAACAAAGATTTGTATTTCTGATATTTATTTTATATATTTAAATGCCATTTAACAAAGAAAAATCAACCCAAAAAATGAGTTCGCGTGTCATAGGTTCGCCATCACTGGAATAGACAATTAAACTTCAGAGGGAAGGCAGAGGAGGGGGTTGGGGGTAAGAGATTAGGCAAAGGACTTGTATATATGCATATAAGCATAACCAATAGACACAGTCAGTAGCGGGGTGAGGGCATGTGCTGGGGGCTGGGGTGGCCAGGGAGAGGTCAATGGAGGGAAAAGGAGACATGTAATACTTGAAAGAATTTTTTAAAAGAATAAATCATAATCTCAAAATTAAGTTTTTTTGCCTATCTATATTTCTGATTTTGATCAGATTTAAACTCAGCACTTTCTTTCTGCCAACCTGCTCCTTCATTTGTTTCCTTATCTCAGTTAAAGGTATCATCACTCACACTTCGATTGCTCCTTTACTCTCCTACCCTTTAACCTCATATTCTGTCAAAAATATTTTATTGTCTCAAGGTAAAATGTGTTTCCAATCTGCATTGCCACTACCTTCATCTCAGGCCTTCATTATCTTAATTTGACTTTGCAGTTCATGTTTCTTCTTATACCACTGAGAGAAAGAGATCTTTCCAAATTTGACTAGATTCTATCTACCCTTGTTTGAAATCTTCACTGGTTTTCTGTTGCCAATAGGAAAAAATATGCCAATTATGGCTCTGCTTCTGTCTAGCTTTCTGTCTTCATTTAAGCTCACCCTCTTTCACATCTGCACTCCCCAACATAACATTCCAACTTGATTTTACTAGCTATTTCATGTTTCTTTATACCTCTAACATTTTTCTTTCACCTCAGTTGACTTTCCCTTCTTTCCTTCTTTTATTCAGATAAGCTCAGGATCATCCAATTCAAATGTCACATTCCTTATAAATTCTCCAGAGTTGCTCTTGGCTCTTCTTGTTCTTCTAACACTTTGTACTCTCTCTGTACCTCCTAGGATTGTATATAATGATTTTGTTCATATAATCTGGCCCACTTTCCTTACTTCTTTTTATACTTAGTACTTGGCATGGTTTCTATCCCAATAGACATGTTCAATAAATGATTTTTGAATCACTTGGGCTCTTCCTCAAAAGAAAATACTTATTTTCCTCAAAAAGCTTATATTTTTAATTTATCAACTACAGTATTACTCTTTGAATGATGTTTTCTAGATTTATTCATTTAATTGGTTCTTATTGAGAATGCACTCAGAGCACCACCCTAGTCATGGATGTCTACTGGTCTCCTCTTTGGAAGAGGGCCCTTGCTGAAAGATAACTCTGATGCTACTTAAAAGATGAATTCCACCTACGAATATGATTCCTTGCTGTTGCTGTAATGCTTAAAACCTTTCACCTCCCACCTTGAGGAACATCCTGCTAGAGATGGACTTTCTCTACACCATTTTAAAGCTCTTTTATTGATCCTCTACTTCTACAGGTACATAAAGTCAACCTACACATTGACTGAAAAGAGTCTGACAACTTTGTATTAAAAGATGGTCACTGTACCTTTCAATGTTCTTTGTATCAAAGAAAGATAGCTGTGTTCCAAGGTCAAAGTTTAACTTTACACTCATTTTACAACTTAAGTGTTTGTTTTTTTGTTTGTTTGTTTTAATGGTGAGAGAGTGTAGTTCTGAAAGTTAAAGTGACTTCTTAACCCTAGTAAGGGTGAGCCCAAAAGAACTGCCAGTGTTTTGGATAACCATTTACTCAGCTCCGCCCATTTTTTGTTTGTTGCCTGGATCTGCACCACCTCAAATTTGTCTACCTAACTAATCATCTCAAGTACTTGTATGTTAGCCACTCAGTTAGCCAACCTTGTCTTTCAACAAAGTAGTTCATAATATACTCAAAAGCTCATACTACCCAGTTTGTCTTACTATATATGAAATATCTCCAATATATATAGGCCTTTTTCTCTTACATGTTTATTATCTACACTCCAGGTATTCACTTTATACTGGTAACCTGGTACAGTATACAGTATTGAATTAGTAGTTCTAGTCAGAATATTTATGCTGGTGAATGTATATTTGCTGAAGAAAATGTTCTATTAATTGGCCAATACTTCTAGATTCTGCTGTAGAGGCACACATGTACAACTCCTTTGGGGACACTTTTTAATTGAAGGCAGGAAAAGTCATCATGGAATAGTAATGCCAAAACTGAGCCATAAGATCATTTCCCCATTTTATAACTTGCTCTAAAATCTTCCTTTTAACTTTCAAAAAACATTTATAATTTTATTTCTTTCAATCTTTATCTATCTTTGAATTGTAGGCTAGCCCTCCAGTCCCACTTTCAAATACCCCCTAAACTCTAAGTCATCCATCTCCCAAGGAATAAAGCCTTTCAAAAAAATATTTTTTTGCTCTCTGCTCCTTCTGTACTTCTTGCTTATGGTTGTGCTTGTTGTCCCCATGTCTGACCAATATATGCTATTTTTTCCAAGAAAACTGTCAAAATCATCCAAGTTGAAATTAAGCAGTATGACCTTTCTTAGTCACACATTTCCATCCTATTAATGTCAACTAATTTATGTAACCCTACAGCAAACATGATAAGAGCTCCCAAGTTAGACGACTTGAATTCAAGTTCCAGTTCCACCACTTACTGAGTGAAACACCTTGGGCTAGTAACTGAGTCTTTTCATTTTTTATCTATCACATGAGTTAACAATAATTAATTCAGAGTTGTTAAGACAATTGAATGAGATAGTGTATATGGAAGTGATTGTAAATAATAACGCTCAATGTAAATGTTGGGTAATCTAGAAATTGGATTAATGTATAGAACATGTGGAAGGTGTATCAGGGGTCCTCAAACTACGGCCCACGGGCCACATGCAAATACAAATATTGTATTTGTTCCCGTTTTGGTTTTTTTACTTCAAAATAAGATATGTGCAGTGTGCATAGGAATTTGTTCATAGTTTTTTTTTTTAAACTATAGTCCGGCCCTTCAACGGTCTGAGGGACAGTGAACTGGCCCCCTGTTTAAAAAGTTTGAGGACCCCTGGTAGATGATGTCTTGTTCATTATTGTAAATTCCTGAGTGCAAACACTATACTTTGCATATATGAGGAAATATCAAAGAAGTGAATTTGATTATGAAATCCTTGCCAAAGCCAAAAAAGGAAAAACTCAACCTGTTTAAGACACACACTTATAAGATATATGCTTTATCCATTTATAGCCAGCGTTATTTTTAGCATCATTAGGAAATTTGGCTATTTGAGTTTATGACTAAAGTTATACAAAACCATTTTTATAATTACATCTTAAATTTTTAAATACGAATGTGTTTTTTTATTTAGAAAGTATACAAGGACAGAGTGTTATCAGACTGCTTTATTTTCAATATCACTAAAAAAATATTGGTGTTTACCTGTTTTTTTTTAATAATACTTTTGTTAACACTTAGAAATAGTTGCAACCAAAGTGATTATATAAGTCTTCCAAAATTGCCTCTACTGTGTTCTCATTGTCAAGGTTAGTGTTTTGTTTTTCTTTTGAAGAGAATCCATTAATTAATATTGTTTAAAACTAATTAGACAACATATTAGTTTAGTAAAGGTGTGAGTGTCTGTGGAGTTGAAATCACAGTGGCCTTTTTCAAAATACTGAGAGTACTGTTTATAATCTGCAATTTTTCTATCCATTTGTTATAATTTTCTTGGAACAAAGTATTGATTGGGCATTTGTTTATATTTTTCTTATGATAGTACTTGTAAAAATTATGAATGTTTTTGTTACGTGGAGATTTTATTTTGATTGTTCATTTAAAACATTAGTCTGTGAAAAATGAATGTAACTGCATGTTTTTCCTAATTTTTACTTCAAGTTGTTATGTATTTAAAAACTCTTAATGCACATAACATATATGGTGAATGATTCTTTGTATAGCCACTTCAAATAGCCTTGTAGTCTAATCATTCTTTATATAGCCTTACAGTTTAAATCTAAATTCATATGCAGTACATATCTTAATTATGATCTTCTTGCTATGCATAGTCCTTTGGCCTTTTACTTAGTTTTTCTGTGTCAGAATTTCAAATAGTTGAGTAGCCAACAGGTAATAAATGTCCCATTTAGCTTCTTTCTGCTCTAGCTCCTGAGCATGAGAATTGCTGATCAGTTATGCCAATTGTCTCTTAAATGAGCTTCTCACATCTGCCTCTTATTTCATTAGTTAACTGTCTGCCCAAAGATCTGATAAGATGGAATACTAGCACCTTTTTACAGCTTGTTCTATCTGTACAATAAGGGTAGGGTCATCAGCAGAGTGAACACAAAATGGTATTTATCAAGCCCTACAACAAATATACATGCTAGTGTCTAGAAAGCAGTTGAAACTGTTTATTGAAATCACCTTAAGACAGTGATGGCGAACCTATGACACGCGTGTCAGAGGTGACACGCGAACTCATTTTTTTGGTTGATTTTTTCTTTGTTAAATGGCATTTAAATATATAAAATAAATATCAGAAATATAAATCTTTGTTTTACTATGGTTGCAAAGATCAAAAAATTTCTATATGTGACACGGCACCGGAGTTAAGTTAGGGTTTTTCAAAATGCTGACACGCCGAGCTCAAAAGGTTCGCCATCACTGCCTTAAGAAGACAAAAATTACTGGTTTTGCTTCAAGTCTCCATTTAGCCACCACTAATGTAAGACGATGGCATTTCTTACTGTAAAAAGCTTTTAATGATTACATTTGTCCTCATATAAAAAGAAAAATAAACTAACAAGTTAATTTAAAAAAAACAGTGACAAACATAAAAGTATACTGTAAGTTAGCAATTCGTATCATCATTATTAGTATACTCTCAACCAGAGGTTATTACTTCTTGGTTAATCTTCCTCTATGTTGACACTTTTAAAAAGTACCAATCGTGATCTGCTTTGTTACATGTTATACAGCAGTTATCATTATTATTGGAAAAAGTGTGGATGATTAGTTAATGTTTATAGGAATAATATTTTCTTGCCTATGGAATGAGAATAAAAATAGTATATAACAGAGTTTAAATGAAAATTAAATGAGACCATGCACCTAAGGCACTTAACACATAGTGCCCATCACATAGTAAGTGATCAATGAATAGTAGCCATTATTTCGTAAATATTTAATTCCCCCCCCCCCCCATATCTGTTCAGAGACTTTGGAAGCAGAACACTGGAAGATTTTATAAGTGTTGTTTAATATGTTAATTGTGTAAAATTCCATTTCCAATATATTTAAAATCATTTAACAACTGACAACCAATGCAGAATTACCTATTTGCAAATTATTTTAATTTTTCCTTTTGGAAGAAAATTTAGGTAGATCTTCAATGATTATTGTTCTGTGCTTCAATAAAGAATCACATAACAAATGTCATTGTAATGAAAGAAGGTCTAACTCCCTCATCAATTTTGATAACTATTCCCACCTTATTTAAATATAAGAAATGCCTTGACCAAATAAATAACCCAAACATGAAGTCAATTTTTAGTATTTTTTACATCGTGAATACCTGAATATTTAAAAATTAATGCTATAAAATATGTCAATGGTAAAGGTGAGATAAGTGGTGAAGGAAGGAAACTTGAATTGGGGGGTAAACACACAATACAATATACAAATGATGTATTATAGAATTGTATACCTGAAACCTAAGTAATTTTATTAACCAATGTCACCCTAATAAATTCAATAAAGTATATGTTAGTTAATGTGTCCATTTATGTTATTTTAGGAGTTCTAAAGTTAAAACTATATCATGAATTAACTTGGAATGATAATGTGTCTACCATTGTAATTTCATTTTTTTAAACCCTTCTTTATTATAGGCCTTGTTTGTATGAAGTCCAGTACTTCTGTGGTTGAGCTTGTTATGCTGCTTTGTTCTCAGGTACGAAATCTCATTCACTTGATTTTTTTGTATGTCTCTAACAATAGAATGATTATGCATATATATGTATATGTTTATATATTTTAAACTTTCATCTATCATCTCATAGATGAAAAAAGTAATTTATATTGAGATATACTTATATGTAGATGATCTTACCATGTAAATATTGATTTAGTCTCCCTCCCCCTTCTTCTACTCTCTGTAGCTTTCTTATTCTTTCCCACCCTTCCTATCCTGCTATTGTTCCCTATCTTTTTATCTCCATATATATACAAAATTTGTTATTTATCTTTTTATATCCCATCTTTTAAAGATGATACAATAAAATTTATCATTTTATTTTTTATTATTAATTACATGATTTCTTCTCTGTTAGATTCAAGATAATGAAAATTAAGTTGTTGTTGTTTTTTTATGCAATAGCCAAAGTATAAATACAGCTCATCAGTGGGTTGTCTTTGATGTGATACCTTTATCTTTTCTTTTTTTAAGTGGAATTTGTATATTTCAGTGTAAATTCTACAAATCTACTTGTCCTTTTCTTTAGTAATCAAAATTAAAAATAGAATAGTAATTGTTGGATATTTTTTCTTCCTAGCAATTATAATAAAATTAAGCATATATATATATTACATTTTTCTGATAACTAAATTGGGTACCTAATGGTCTTTCTTCTCACCAGCTCTTTCAATTATGTTTGTGATTCTGATTTTTATTTAAGTATACATATTTTGTAATATGAGAATGAGAAAAGAGGTTATTTATGTTTTGTAATAAGTATTATTACATTTATTCCTAGTTTCCTCAACAAAAGTAAAGTACAATTAAACAGTTTCTAGTTACTGACCAGAGGTTTGCCTAAAAGCTGACTCCCAAATAAAAAAACAATATGGCTTCAGTAGATCCTGTAAAACATCAGCAAAAATAAACCAAAAACTTACCGATTGATTTCCAGTCTTCAGGTTTACTTTCTTCAAGAATATGTTCATAGGGAAATCATTAGGTCCATTTCCCCCTTTTCAGCCAGCAAGAATTTTTAAAAGACATTAAAGAAAACAGCATCCCCAGCAGGAGTTCATCTTCAAGGCACTTGAAAATTGTTACCTAATACCCGAGTCCTGAGTTCGAGAGACATTCTGAGAGATCTATCTGGACCTTTTAGGATCTTAATGATGCACATTAAAAAAAAAATGCTTTTATGAAAAAATAGCTTTAAATTCCTTTTTCCTTAGCTCTGGTTTTCACTGCAGTTGAGAGAAATAAAGAGGAGTGTAGCATTAGGGTCTAGTGTCTTTGATGGCCTCATCATCTAATCATAGGTTTAACATTACTCATTTGCTGGCTCCAGGAATTCCTGCCATTAAAGGCCCTAGAGATGAAACTTTGCCTCAGATATTGATTGAAAGGAAGAGTGAGAAATTCAAGCTCTCTATGCTGTGCACTTTCTTTCCGTGTTTCAGCAAAGCAATTATAAGCATGTCTCTCAGTTTGATTTTTAAGGTGATTTTAAAAATAATTCAAAGTGCATTTAAATATTTCAAGTGGTTAATTGATTAAATACACCTCATGGAAGTGACTTAGAAATGTATGTTTGTTTTTTAAAAAAGCTCCAACTGTATTATTTTCTCTTAAGCTCAAATGTTGCTTTTCACAAAATATTTTTAAAGAAGCAGATGAGTAATTTCTCTTTTTACAATTCAGGTGGGAGAAGTTTATATTCTACTTCAAAATTATAAAACCATCAACCATCATTGTAGGTCATTAATTGTTCCATGGATGTATATAAAACCTTGGTTTTAAGGACACAAGAAAATGGATGCCTTAAAAGTTTCTAAAAATAATCTATCATTGTTCTTTACTAGTCAAATGCAACATGATTTATATTCTAGTTTCACCCATTAGCAGGGCATCCCATAGCAGTAGCAGACTTCTGATGAAGAGAAATAAATATAGTTAATGCTGCTGTGGGAGATTGCTTGGCATAGCACTCTCCAAAGCTGGGTTCTCTTCTACAGGCCTTAATGCATCTCTTGAACAATGGAGCTGATCCCTGTAGAATTAGCACAGTTCTGTAGGCTGTGTTTGCGGCAAGGCAGAAGGCAATCCTAAGAAATCTTTTAAGCTGCAGAGTTCTGAGTTGTACTTACATTTTATTTTACAGTCGCCTCTTTTAAGTATTGATATTTCCATGTTATCATGATGAGCAGTTATTACTACTAATAAAATATTTAAAAATATGAATGAATAATATCCTATATAATAAAGAGCTAATATGCTAATTAGACCAAACAGCAGAACGACCGTCTGGACATCCTTCCGGCCAACTGTCTGGACGACCTTCCAGATGAAGCCGGGGCTGCGAGGGCCAGCCAAGGCAGCCGGGGCTGTGAGGGCCAAGGCCCTTGCATGAATTTCATGCACTGGGCCTCTAATATATATATATAGTAGGAATTACAGCTAAGATGTTATCCACACTGTGATTTAATTCTTGGTTAAAATAAACTTTCAATGCTAATGGAATATTCCAGTATATTTATTTGCTTAAAATGTGCTTTACTTTTTTCCAAATTTATAAACCACTGAAGAATAAAATTTTGTTGAGAATGGGTAGCTAAGGGTTGAAAAGGGAAAGGAAAATGTAACATTTCTTGCAGCCTTTTTCTTTTATTTGCTACAACACATTAAATGCTTTTATTTTTTGTGCTTTCCATTTGGGAAATTTCATGTTAACTACTCTGATAATTAAGGATATTAGTTTTCTTTCCTTCTTATCTGAGCTCCTGATTAAACTTACTATTACCAGTGGTTTGTGTGCAAAATATGGTCTGAATTTACATGAGATCACATTACAAGTGTCTGAAGGTACTTGTCAAGAATAATTCAGTTCATGTGGATAGCCTTTTCAGCTCCAAAGGACATGCCATCCAGTCTACCCCCACCCCCACCAGTGGAATTTTTGGTCTCTGTAGAAAACATATTTTATATTTTAAGAAGCTGTTAGCATTGCATTTATTTTTCCAGAAATACCCAAAACATTTTTTACTGTGTTTTGGATACTTTGCTTTTCCATGTAATATTTATGACACAAATTAAATATTAATAATTGACTATTCTTACTCTCTTTTAATTTATATTAAAGTTGTACTTAGCATCTTTGGAAAAAATGATTTTCTGTCATTTGTAAAATAAAAAAATCAAGATAGATATTATTTTGGAAAAAACAGTGTTTAATAATTTAAATATGATGTTTTCTACAGTATATCACTGGTCTAATGCTGTCTTCTCTAAACTTGTTTTAAGTTTTTAAAATCAGGGTTATCCTATATGTGCACCTTATTTTACACTGTGTTCTGATTGTGTTGTGTTCTTTGATGAATAGCAGATTTAGTTTTCAAGTAAACTTTTCTAGGTACTGTAATAGTTTCTAATTATTTCCAGACTTTTTTTAGGAAGTCTCCATCAGAAGTACTCCAAGAAAAATTGAGTGATGTTATCCCATAGGATTTCTTTAAGTTTTCATAAGTAAAGCTTAGCAGATGTCATCAGCATTTTTCTATGCCTTATCTGTCAATAGAAAATGTTTTATAAGTTGAGAAACTTTTATGTAAAAAATAATGTCTCTCAGTATTTAAGTACTTACTGACTTGAAGCACTGATTAAGCAAATGTAGGCTTAATAAATTATTTTTAGTCTCATTAAAAACCCAAACATGGATAAGTGACATAAAGCAGAAGTCAGCCTTGCAAGTCTCCCTAGGATCTGTGTATGAAGTTATTAACATGAATTATTTTGTGGTTTTGTTTGCCTTTCTTCTTTTCTAAATACTTTATATACTTAAAAAAGGATTTTAGTGACTTCACTGATGTGATTAAGGCCATAACCCAGCACTTGAAAATGAACCACAACTGAAGAGCAATCTTCCTTTTTCAAATGATTTGGCCTTTGAACATTTAAATTTTTCATTTTTCTTCAATATGATACAGTTTAGTCAGATCGTATGAAGCAGAAAGTCATACTTTTCATCTAATTATAATAAATCTAACATTGAAGTACAAAGACACAGATAAGATGAATATGATGGTCTATTAAGGACTATTCACTCATGAGTACTCAGCACTGAAAAGATTTTCGGGGTGTATAATAAGAAGATTATGAGTGTAAGAAAACTAGGGATGGACTAGATTATTTTTTAAAGCATCTTTGGAAGTAAATCCTATTTATCATGAAGAAGTTATATCATGTTTAGTTATGTAATTTTGTTACTTTTTTAGCATTATGATGGTTACTAAAGATTTATTAATATATTTTTCTATTTCTTAATGAGTCTAGTGCTCATCTACAAAGTTGCCCATTATGTAGCTCAATTTGAAATCAATAAAGAAAACAACTATGGCATGGTATTTTAAATTGAATGTAATTAAATTCTACCTATGTATGGTTTCAAACGTTGATCCTATAAACCAAGAATAAGATTTTGTGGAAGGTTTTACTGAGATAGTCTAAAGACAGACCCCTTAAAGCTAATAGGCATTCTATCAACATTAGTAGGGAAGGAGGTTCAGTCTTAGGAAACAGTCTGAACAAAGGTCTGGAGATAAGTGAACCTATTATGTGCTCAGACCTGTGACCAGAATCATTTGAGGCACATCCGAAATTAAGTAACCAGATTATATTTATTTAGGCTTGTTTGGTTAGGTGGGGAATTACCCATTTCCAGGCTATGCATGAAACAATACTTTCCTTGAGGGTATCTATACTAATAATAGGGTAATATGCTAATTAGACCGGACTTCTTCCAGACGTCCTCCCAGACAAAGCCACGGTGGTGGGGCCGAGGCAGAGGCAGTTAGAGGCAATCAGGCAGGCAGGCAGAGTGGTTAGGGGTGATCAGGCCAGCAGGGGAGCAGTTAGGGGCATCAGGCAGGCAGGCAGAGGCGGTTAGAGGTGATCAGGCAAGCAAGCAGGTGAGCGGTTAGGAGCCAGCGGTCCTGGATTGTGAGAGGGATGTCCGACTGCCATTTTAGGGGTCCCAGATTGGAGAGAGTGCAGGCCGGGCTGAGGGACCCCACCCCCATCCCATGCACAAATTTTGTGCACCGGGCCTCTAGTTTTTAGTATAAAATATTGTAGTGTATTAGTAGGACAGAATTGAAGTTGATAAGAAATTTCTAACTTGTGAATAGTATTGAGTGTTTTGCGGTTTTTGCCTTCACAGGCATGCCTCTATTTTTAGAAAGAATGAAGATAAGGTTTCATTCCTGAATATCTAACAAGTTCCTGCCTTTTTCTCTGGAAGATGCCTGACTCCAACTCTCATCTGTGGTATAATATCATATCAAAGTTAAAGGAACAAAATGGGCATTTAAAATTTAGGAGTTGCAATGATTGTATCATCTCTATTGCCATAAAGTTTGTAACATCCCTAAGTATAAATAAAAGTTAAGCCAGAGATTGAAAATGTGGTGATGAATAAATATCATTTTCAACTTGGGTCATAATAATGATTTTAAATTATTAGACAATATTCAAGAAAATATAGACATTTTGGAGGGAAAAAAAGAGGTTATAAGTATTAAATAATAAGAAAAATTCTATTTATTGTATGTTGGGGAGAATGCCTACTGAACAAATCTAATAGGAGGGTAGACTCAGCTATTTATTAGCTATAGTATCCCTCTATGAAAATTTAATCAAAGATGTAAAAAGCATAAAATTCAAATTACTTTTTATCATTTACATGAGGTCTTCTATTGTTGATTTCTTTTACTTCAACTGGAGAAGTTAGGAGGCATAATAAATTTTGAGTCAGTCACTTTTATGTTATAAAATATTTGTCTAAGCAACCTATAATGTATGTGATCTAAAACTTTCATTCTCGTATATTAATTAGTTCATATTCAACCCAAAGTATAAACAGAGAAGGAAAATGATGGATGAACAGTAGTTCTGAGTTCATCTGTGTGACAAGGGTTAAATATAAAAATGAGAAATGACAGTCCTATTCTAATGTCTGAATTTTTATAATTCTACTAAAATCGGGACAAAAAGAAATCAGTAACCTTGGCCACTTTTAGGTTAATCCTAAAAGAGTGCTACAGTTTCTGTGGTAAAGGAGGAATGTAGCATATTCTAAATGTTTAGATTTCCCTGCCTCACTGACAGACCACCTCCCTGACCTAAAAGCCCTTTCTATACTTTGCCACAATATCCTCCCTTTTCCTTCTTCCCAGTTATTTTGTTTTGTTTCCCCTCAATTTTATTTTTCCACGTTTATATTATGTAAATTCTTTGGTTACATTATAACAACTTTGAAAAATAGTGTAAACAATGTTCATATGGGGTGTCCCAAATGTATACATACATTTTGAATAATTTTAAAGGCAGTGTTTATTTATTTTTCAAAAATATATTTTTATTGATTTTATTGATTTCAGAGAGGAAGGGAGAGAGAGATAGAAACATCAATGATGAGAGAGAATCATTGATTGGCTGCCTCCTACATGCCCCACACTTGGAATCAATCCCACAACCTAGGCATGTGCCCTGACCTGGAATCGAATCTTGACCTCCTGGTTCATAGGTCTATGCTCAACCACTGAGCCACGCCGGCCTGGCATAAAGGCAATATTTATTAAAATACATTTCGTTTTCAAAATTGAGCTATCAGCTGTTACAGTGTGTATAAATTTTTGGGGACACCCTGTATATTTCACAGTCCTACAACTATTATATATATTAGTAGGACAAGGGAATGTATATTCTCTTGTTTTTTTTGATATTTTTTTCTTTGTCCTATGTATATTTAAACATACTTTATTTTTTTTAAATATATTTTATTGATTTTTTACAGAGAGGAAGGGAGAGAGATAGTTAGAAACATCAATGAGAGAGAAACATCGATCAGCTGCCTCCTGCACATCCCCCACTGGGGGTGTGCCCGCAACCCAGGTACATGCCCTTGACCGGAATCGAACCTGGGACCTTTCAGTCTGCAGGCCGACGCTCTACCCACTGAGCCAAACCGGTTTCGGCAAACATACTTTATTTTTACTAGCTATCATATAATGAGTAACTTTGGTGTCCTCCTTTTCTTTTTTTTTTAAATTTCTTTATTGGTTAAGGTATTACAAATGTATCCTCATCCCCCCATTAACCCCCAACCTTCCCTCCACACACACACTCATGCTCTCATCCCCTTGTTGTCTGTGTCCATTGGTTTGGCTTATATGCATGCATACAAGTCTTTTGGTTGATCTCTTCCCCTTACCCCCACCCTCCCCTACTTTCCCTCTGGGGATTGATAGTCTGATCGCTGTTTCTCTGTCTTTGGATCTGTCCCTATTCATCAGTCTATGTTGTTTTCTATATTCCACAAATGAGTGAGATCATGTGGTATTTATCTTTCTCTGACTGGCTTATTTCACTTAGCATAATGCTCTCCAGTTCCATCCATGCTGTTGCAAATGGCAAGATTCCTTCTTTTTTAATGCAGAGTAGTATTCCATTGTGTAGATGTACCACAGTTTTTTAATCCACTCATCTGCTGATGGGCACTTAGGCTGTTTCCACATCTTAGCTATGGTGAATTGTGCTGCTATGAACATAGGGGTGCATATATCTTTTCTGATTGGTGTTTCTGGCTTCTTGGGATATATTCCTAGCAGTGGGATCACTGGGTCAAATGGGAGTTCCATTTTTAGTTTTTTGAGGAAACTCCATACTGTTCTCCACAGTGGCTGCACCAGTCTGCATGCCCACCAGCAGTGCAGAAGGGTTCCTTTTTCTCCACATCTTCTCCAACACTTGTTGTTTGTTGATTTGTTGATGATAGCCATTCTGACAGGTGTGAAATGATACCGCATTGTCATTTTGATTTGCATCTTTTTCTGCATCAATTGATGCTTTTTCTGCGTCAATTGATATGACTATGTGATTTTTATCTCTCAATTTGTTTATATGATGTATCACGTTTATTGATTTGCGGATATTGTACCATCCTTGCATCCCCGGGATAAATCCTACTTGGTCATGGTGTATGATCTTTCTGATGTATTGCTGGATTCGATTTGCTAGCATTTTGTTGAGTATTTTGGCATCTATGTTCATGAGGGATATTGGCCTATAATTCTCCTTTATTGTGTTGTCTCTATTTGGTGTTGGTATTAGGGTGATGCTGGCTTCTGTATGTCCTCTTTCGAAAAGTGTCTATTTACATCTGTTGCCCATTTTTTAATTGGATTGTTTATCTTCCTTTTGTTAAGTTGCATGAGTTCCCTGTAAATGTTGGAGATTAATCCCTTATCGGTGATATCATTGGCAAATATGTTCTCCCATGCAGTGGGCTTTCTTGTTGTTTTGCTGATGGTTTCCTTTGCTGTGCAAAAGCTTTTTATTTTGATGTAGTCCCATTTGTTTATTTTCTCTTTAGTTCCCATTGCCCTAGGAGCAGTATCAGAGAAGAAATCCCTTTGGCATATGTTTGCGATTTCCCTGCCTGTGGATTCCTCTAGTATTTTTATGGTTTCCCATCTTATGTTTAGTCCTTTATCCATTTTGAGTTTATTTTTGTGTATGGTGTGAGTTGGTGGTCTAGTTTCATCTTTTTGCATGTATCTGTCCAATTTTTCCAACACCATTTATTGAAGAGACTGTCTTGACTCCATTGTATGCTCTTGCCTCCTTTGTCGAATATTAATTGGGCATAGTGGTTTGGGTCGATTTCTGGGTTCTCTATTCTATTCCATTGATCTGTATGTCTGTTCTTGTGCCAGTACCAAGCTGTTTTAAGAACAGTGACTTTGTAATACAGCTTGATATCTGGTATTGAGATCCCACCTACTTTGTTCTTTTTTCTCAGGATTGCTGCAGCTATTCAAGGTCTTTTTTTATTCCAGATGAATTTTTGGAACGTTCGTTCTAGATCTATGAAATATGCCATTGGTAATTTAATGGGGTTTGCATTGAATCTATAGATTGCGTTGGGTAGTATGGACAACTTAATGATGTTGATTCTGCCAATCCATGAACATGGTATGTTCTTCCATCTGTTTATGTCTTCCTCTATCTCTTTTTTCAGTGTCCTGTAGTTTTTCGCATATAAGTCTTTTACCACCTTAGTTAAGTTTATTCCTAGGTATCTTAATTTTTTTGGTGTGATGGTGAATGGGATTGTTTTTTTAGTCTCACTTTCTGTAAGTTCACTATTGGTGTAAAGAAATGCCTTAGATTTCTTGGCATTAATTTTGTATCCTGCTGCATTG
Organism: Myotis lucifugus; assembly: GCF_000147115.1. NCBI lineage: Eukaryota > Metazoa > Chordata > Mammalia > Chiroptera > Vespertilionidae > Myotis > Myotis lucifugus. Next base: position 19,007,138 of record NW_005871055.1, read on the forward strand.
CCAAATTCATTTATTAAGTCTAATAATTTTTTGATGGAGTCTTTAGGGTTTTCTATGTACAATATCATGTCATCTGCAAATAAGGACAGTTTTACTTATTTTCCAATTTGGATACCTTTTATTTCTTTTTCTTGTCTGATCGCAATGGCTAGTACTTCCAGTACTATGTTGAACAGGAATGGTGAGAGGGGGCATCCCTGTCTTGTTCCTGTTCTTAAGGGAAATGGTTTTAGTTTTTGCCCATTGATTATGATGTTGGCTGTGGGTTTGTCATATATGGCTTTTATTATGTTGCGGTATGATCCTTCTATTCCTACCTTGCTGAGAGTTTTTATCAAGAAAGGGTGTTGGATTTTGTCAAATGCTTTTTCTGCATCAATTGATATGACTATGTGATTTTTATCTCTCAATTTGTTTATATGATGTATCACGTTTATTGATTTGCAGATATTGTACCATCCTTGCATCCCCAGGATAAATCCTACTTGGTCATGGTGTATGATCTTTCTGATGTATTGCTGGATCCTATTTGCTAGAATTTTGTTGAGTATTTTGGCATCTATGTTCATGAGGAATATTGGCCTATAATTCTCCTTTATTGTTTTGTTTTTACCTGGTTTTGGTATTAGGGTGATGCTGGCTTCATAGAATGAGCTGGGAAGTGTTCCTTCTACTTGAATTTTTTTGAATAGTCTGAGGAGGATAGGTTTTAGTTCTTTCTTGAATGTTTGGTAAAACTCCTCTGTGAAGCCGTCCGGCCCCGGGCTTTTGTTTGCTGGGAGCTTTTTGATGACTGCTTCAATTTCTCCATAGTTATTGGCCTATTGAGATTTTTAGATTCTTCCAGATTGAGTTTTGGAAGATTGTATTTTTCTAGGAATATGTCCATTTCCTCCAGGTTGTCTAGTTTGTTAGAGTAGAGTTGTTCATAGTATATATTAACAATCATTTGTATTTCTGTGGGGTCTGTTGTTATTTTGCCTCTTTCATTTCTGATTTTGTTTATTTGGGTCCTCTCTCTTTGCTTCTTGGTGAGCCTGGCTAGAGGTTTGTCAATCTTGTTTATCCTTTCAAAAAACCAGCTCTTGGTTTCATTGATCTTTTGTATTGTTTTTTTGATCTCTATGCCATTTATTTCTGCTCTGTCTTTATTATCTCCTTCCTTCTGCTCCCTCTGGGCTTTTTTTGTTGCTCTCTTTCTAATTCTTTGAGTTGTAGAGTTAGATGATTTACTACCATTTTTTCTTGTTTTTTGAGATCGGCCTGCAGTGCTATAAACTTCCCTCTCAGGACTGCTTTCATTGTGTCCCATAGATTTTGGATTGTTGTGTTTACATTGTCATTAGTTTCCAGGGTGTTTTTAATTTCTTCTTTGATCTCATTGGTAACCCCAATTATTATTTAGTAGCATGCTATTCAGCTTCAAGTGTTTGAGTATTTTGGGTTGTTTTTATTGTAGTTTATTTCTAATATTATGCCATTGTGGTCTGAGAAGATGCTTGGTATGATTTCAATCTTCTTGAATTTGTGGAGACTTTGCTTGTGACCCAATATGTGGCCTATTTTTGAAAATGTCCCCTTGTACACTTGAGAAGAACGTATATTCCGTGGCTTTGGGGTGAAATGTTCTGAAGATGTCAATTAAGTCCATCTGATCTAGTGAGTCATTTAGGATTGCTGTTTCTTTGCTGATTTTTTGTCTAGAGGGTTTATCCAGTGGTGTCAGTGGTATGTTTAAGTCCCCTACTATGATTGTGGTATTGTTGATCTCTCCCTTGTTATCTTCCAGGAGGTTTTTTATGTATTTGGGTGCTCCTGCATTGGGTGCATATATGTTTATCAGGGTTATATCCTCTTGTTGTATCGATCCCTTTAGTATTATGAAGTGGCCTTCCTTATCTCTTGTTATGGCCTTCACTTTGAGGTCTATCTTGTCGGATATAAGTATTGCTACCCCAGCTTTTTTTTCATTTCCATTTGCCTGAAAGATATTTTTCCATCCCTTCACTTTCAGTCTGTGTAAGTCCCTTATTCTGAGGTAGGTCTCTTGTAGACAGCATATATATGGGTTATGTCTTTTTATCCATTCAGCCACTCGATGTCTTTTGATTGGAGCATTTAGTTCTTTTACATTTAAAGTTATTATTGAAAGGTACTTGCTTGTAGCCATTTCTATTTTTTGTGCCTGTGTTCTTTCTTACCTTTATATTTCTTCTTTTTACAGCATTCCCTTTAGCATATCTTGCATTGCTGGCTTGGTAGTGATAAACTCCCTTAGCCTTTTTTTGTCTGCAAAGCTCCTGATTTCCCCTTCAATTTTGATTCATAGTCTTGCTGGATAGAGTATTCTTGGATTCAGTCCTTTTGCTTTGCAACACTTTGTATACCTCCTTCCATTCCCTTCTAGCTTAATGTGTTTCTGTTGAGAAATCATTTGATAATCTGATGGGGGATCCTTTGTAGGTAACTCTGTGTCTCTCTTGCATCCTTTAAGATTCTCTTTTTGTCATGTACATTTGCCATTGTTATTATGACGTGTCTTGGTGTGGGTCTTTTGGGGTTCATCTTGCTTGGGACTCTGTACTGTGTAACTTTTTCCTTCCCCATATCTGGGAAGTTTTCTGTCATTATTTCTTCTAATAGATTTTCTAATCCTTGCTGCTCTTCATGTCCTTCTGGCAGCCCTATTATGCATATGTTACTTCGTTTCATGTTGTCCCAAAGCTCCCTTAGGCTCTCCTCCTGCTTTTTAATTTTTTTCTCCAGTTGCTGTTCCGATTGAGCTTGTTTCTCTACCTTATCTACTAACTCACTAATTCGGTCCTCTGCTTCTTCTAGTCTACTGTTGAAACCTTCCATGGTGTTTTTGATTGTAGCTATATCACTTATCATTTCTTCCTGATTCTTGCATAGGTTGTTGATTTTCTCATCCATCCAGTGAATGAATTGTACAACCATTACTCTGAATTCTTTTTCTGTCATGTTGCATGCTTGAATTTCATCAATTTCCTTTCTTGGCGACTCCTCATTTTCTTTTCTCTGGAGGTTGTGTCGTCTCCCCATTCTGATTATCTCCAGAAGGTTCAAACATTGAGTTGCGTGGGCCTGGGCTGTGTGCAGTGGGAGCTTTGCACCACCCTGGTGTCACTGGAGAGCTCTGACACTAAGATGTGTGGTTGTGGTGGGTTGGAATCAGGCTCGCTCGGAGTCAGCGTTACCAGCAGTCAATGTGGCCTTGTGTGTTCACTTAGAATCAGGGACCCTGCCTGCACCGTGCTGGAACAGAGTCCCCCCTGGAGTGTGTTGAAAATCAGCGCCCCCTAGCATGCGCCAGGAGTCAGAGTTCCCCAAGAATCCAGTATCAGAGTCTCTTTTGCTTCTCACAGCCTCACATTGAGAATCAGGGTCCCTGTGTGCACATGCACCAAGAATTGGAGTCACTGGCTCTTAGTGTGAATGCACATGGAATCAGGGATTCCAGGCGCAGGTGATAAGAAACACAGTCAAGTCACTGGTGCTTGGTGCTGCCTCCTGCCCAGAGAATCGGGGTCCCGGGGCCTGTGCTGCACAGGACAAGTTCCCCGTGTTCGCGCGTTAGCCCCTAGGCCAAGGTTCCTATAGCCCGCTCTGGGTGGGACCAGTTCCTGGTGTTCGCTCACTTCCAGGCTAAGGCTCCTGCAGCCCCTGGTGCGCGGGACCAGTTCCTGGTGTTTGCGAGCTTCCAGGCTAAGGCTCCCTAGCAGCACTGAGGCCCTGGCAAGGGGTGGGTCTATCAGTTACTATGGCGCTGCCCTCGAGCCTTCGGGGAGGGGAATGGGCTCTGTTACTCACAGAGTTCTGCCGCGGGGATGTCTGGATTCTTGGTGTCCCTGGGTCTGTAGCTGTGGTCACAAGTCTCTGTCTCCAGTGGCTGCAGGGTCCTGATTTGCATCTGAGACCAGACCGGGTGGTGCTGAGGCCAGGATCTTAGTCTCAAGCAGCTCTGTTTCTCAAGATGGCATGGTCTTTGTGCCCGCGCTAGCCGCCCAGGAGTTTTCGTGCTGGGAGCGGGGCTCCGCTGTCTAAGACTGCCTGGTTTAGCAGCCCCTTAGAAGACCTGCAGAATCTAGCTGTCCCTAGCTCATACACACACACACCACACACGTCCACACACTCCTCTATCACTCCCTTGCGCTCTCACAGTCTCTCCCTCCCTACCTTCCTGCCAGTCGCCATCTTCGAGACTCCTCCTTTTCTTCAATTGTACATTTCCTCATGATCATGTTTCTGTGGTTTTGTTTTTTAAATGATTATAGAGTCACAAGAAATTTTAAAAATAGTAGTCTTCCTCAAATAATGCTATCTTATATAAATATGATACAGTATCAAAACCAGGAAATTGATATTGGTAAAATACTGTTAACTAGACTGCAGACATTATTCAGCTTTCAATGTTTTGAAATGCATTCATTTGTATGTGCATCTAAAGATCAATGCAATTTCATTATATTGATGTAATTACCACCTCTATCAAAAACAGGATCATTACTGTTACTTCATGTCTTCCCAGTTATTTAAAACTCTTTTTTTTTCATGAAGCTTCTCTGGTTTATTATTATACTAGTGACCAGTCACGTGAAATCATGCAAGACCCAGGACCCCTCCCCCATCCCCCGCACCATGGGACCGCCCCAAGTCCCGGAATCCTGCTCCGCATGGCCAGTGTGCTGTGGGATGGCCCTGAGTCCTGGAGTGCCGCCCTGATGCCCCGCCTTTGGGCTGCGTGCAGCAGCGGCCGGGCCCCGCTCCCGCAGCATGCACACAGGGCCATGGAAACCCCAGCAGAAGCCACGCAGAGCGGCCACCATCCCGCCCCTGCTGTGTGTGCATTATGGTATGAGGGTCAATTTGAATATTACGTCTTTATTATATAGCAGTGATGGCGAACCTATGACACGCGTGTCAGAGGTGACAAATGAACTCATTTTTTTGGTTGATTTTTCTTTGTTAAATGGCATTTAATATATAAAATAAATATCAAAAATATAAGTCTTTGTTTTACTATGGTTGCAAATATCAAAAAATTTCTATATGTGACACGGCACCAGAGTTAAGTTAGGGTTTTTCAAAATGCTGACATGCCGAGCTCAAAAGGTTCGCCATCACTGTTATATAGGATGGTTCTACTCACTCCATCATTCCCCTTAGCATTTAAAGTACATATATCTAGATAGTAAATATATGTACCTGCTGTACATGTAAATGTTTTAATTGGATAACCTTATAGGTGATAAAGGCATGATTTTCTTTATTCATTAAATAGGAATTTCTTTTCCAATATATCCTCTCTTTTTAAACCGTTCTATTCAGCCAATAAAGAAAATAAGTATTATACAGTCTCATCACCATATTTATTTAACATTTATTGAGAGCATTTTAAATCATAGAATGTTTATTTAAAACTATCCAAAAGGAAAAACTACTTAAGGATAGCACAAAGACCTTAAGTCTTCCAAGGTCACTTTATAGATATTTTTTTAAATTATGCTACATATTTACACCATAACAAAGTTTATTTTTCTGTTGCCAATGATGTCTTCTGTTTTGCTCACTATTGTGTCATCCACATCTAGAACAATGTTCAGCACATAGTATAGATATGTATTAATTACTTATTGAGTTAATTCATGAGTAAAAGAAAAACAGTCCTCAATATAATTTGATTATTTTTTAAAATTGTGGTAAAATAGATATTTTTTAAAAGTGCCATTGTAACCATTTTTTTTGTTAATCCTCACCTGAGGATAATTTTTCCATTGATTTTTAGAGTGAGCGTAAGGGATGGGGGAGAGAGAGAGAGAGAGAGAGAGAGAGAGAGAGAGAGAGAGACTGAGAGAGAGAGAGAGAGAGAGAGAGAGAGAAACATCAATGTGAGAGAGACACATGGATTGATTGCCTCCCTTACATACCAGACCTGGGTCCAGGGTTCCAGCTTGCAACTGAGGAAAGTGCCCTTGACAAGAATTAAATTCATGACCCTTCAGTCCATGGGCTGACATTCTAACCATGAGCAAAACTGGCTAGTGCTTAACCACTTTTAAGTGGCATTAATTCAGTGGCATTAATTACATTCACAATGTTATATAACCACCACCATTATTTATTTCCAAAAATTTTAACACCCCAAACAAAAACTCTGTACCCACTAAGCAGTTATTCTCTATATGTCTCTCTCCAAAATTCTCTAATTTACTTTTTCTCTATGATTTGCCTATTATCAGTATTTGATAAAAGTGGAATCATACCATATTTGTCCTTTGTGTCTGGTTTATTTTTCTTAACATAATATTTTCAAGGTTAATTCCTGTAACATGTATCAGAACTTCATTCTTTTTATGGTTGAATGATATTCTATTCTTTGTAAAGTTCTACATTTTATATAGCCATTAATCTTTTGATAGACACAGGCTGTTTCCACTTTTTGACCATTGTAAATAATGCTGCTATTAACATTGGCCTACAAGGATCTATTTGCGTTAATATTTTCAATTCTTTTAGGCTTATGCCTAGGAATGGAATTTCTGAATCATGTGCTAATTCTATGTTTAACTTTTCAAGGAATTGCCAACCAGTTTTCCACAATGGTTGCCCCATTTTACATCTTCATGAGGAATGGACATGTTTTCCAATTATTTCATATCATCTCCAACACTTAACTCTTTTTTTGTCTGTTTTAATTTGGGGTTGCTGCTGTTTTTCATTTTAGTCATCTTAGTAAGTGTGAAGTGATGTCTTCTGGTTTTGATGTGTATTTCCCTAAGACTAATGTTGCATCTTCTAATGTACTTATTGGCCATGTGAATGTTTTATTTGGAGAACTGTCTATTCCAGTTATTTCCCAATTTTTAAATTGGGTTTTTATTGTTGAGTTGTACATGTTTTTAATTTATTCTGATTATTAAACCATTATCAAGTATATGATATGAAGAGATTGTCTCCCATTCTGTAGGTTATTTTCATTTTCTTGATGTAGTGTTTTTGCACAAAAGTTTTTAATTTTAATAATGTCCGATTTATCTGTTTTTGTTATTATTGTTACCTGTGCTTTGGTATCCTATTTATTAACTCATTTTAAGTCATTATTAACTCATGTATATGGGTATATACATACATATGTGTGTGTGTGTGTGTGTGTGTGTGTATAAATTTATTTGCATAATTTAGTAATCTACTGAGATCCTGGAAATCCTTTTTTTGTTGTTGTTGTTAATCCTCACCTGAGGATATTTTTCCATTGATTTTTTTAGAGAGAGTGGAAGGGAGGGTGAGAGACAGATAGAGAGAAACATTGATGTGAGAGAGACACATCGATTGGTTGCCTCCCACATGTGCCATGACCAGGGTCAAGGATAGAGCCTGCAACTGAGGTACATGCCCTTGACTGGAATCAAAGCAGGTACTCTTCAGTCTACGGGCAGAGGCTCTATCCACTGAGCAAAACCAGCTAGGGCCTGGGAATACTCTTTATATTTATGTGATACACAAGTTTTCTTTTAGTAACCAACTAGATATATTTGCATATTTCCTAATGGTTTTTCTATGGTTGACTTTCATATCAGTAATATTTTTGAACTGATCATTGATTATTCATTTCTTACATTCAGTTTTTCCTGTCATGCTTTTAGTAAAATGTTCATAAAAATAAACAATAAAAATGAGAAAAGAGAAAAAACCATGATGAGGGCAGAGGTAACAGCATTTACTCGCCACCTCCCACAACCACATCTAATTTACAACTAAAATACAGAACAATCATCATTCAAAACCAACTGAAAGCTGGCTGAATGGAAGTCCTACTACTAAAGAAGTGAAGACGAAAGCACATTGAGACTGATAGGAGAGGCAGAAGTGCTGGACGGGCTGGTCTGACACCCACATGTGCAGGGTTTTTTTTAATTGGGAGGGAGATCATCCCTACAGAGGCTGCCTCTGAGGAGTTAGGGTACCCAGCACCACACTAGACCCCCAGCCCAGGTTTCCAGAGCTTGGAAGAGAAGTTCCTATAACTTTGGGCTGTAAAAACCTGCAGGGATTGTGGTTGAGTGACATAAAGGATGCTGGAGACCTGGGCTGACTGGAGCCATATCTGAGTCTTCATCTGCCTGGCTCATAGTTTTCTCTGTTCCTGAGACCCTGCTCCATCCAATTGGCAACCCCACCCAAGCTTTTTGTAGCAGCTTTTCCATATGAATGCACTGTCCTGGCTCAGGCTTCAGACTTTCCTAAAATCTCTCAAACAAGCTGCAAACAAGGTGTCACCATGCCCCAAAACTATCAATAAAAGGCCCAAGACCTGGCACTAGCACCAGCCTGCTTTGCTTCACAGCTGGACCTCACCTGGGCACTTCCAAACCCAATACAAATAGCAGTCATGTGCAGATCTCTCTGTAGCTCCTGCCTGGAAGCCCTAGAGCCAATGTACCTGATGGACAGCTTCAGACCATACCTGATTACAACTCTACACATCCACAAGTGACACAATCAAGGAGCAGACTCGGTGAGCACCAAAGCCCCACTAAGCAAGTACTGCTCCATAGGGGTGTTTCCTGCACAACTCTCCTACTGTAGTTGCAGTTGGTCCGCACAGCCAATTGGTCAGGAGGTGACACCAAAAGTAATCAAGGCTCAGCTACAACATAACTATGCACACAGCCCACACAGGGGTGCACCTACACTGCCCAGCTTAGGTGACTGGGGAGGCTGAGCCACTGGGCCCTACAGGATACCTAGTATACAAGGCCACTCTTAACAACTCCAGGAGACATAGCAGCTCTACCTAATATATAGAAACAAACACAGGGAAACAGCCAAAATGCAGAGACAAAGCGACATGTCACAAATGAAAAAATAGAAGCAAGCAAACTACTGCATACAGAGTTCAAAACCCTGGTTATAAGGTTACTCAAGGGACTTAGTGAGATTTTCAAGGATCTTAGTGAGAATGTCAAAGACATGAAAAAGGACCAAGCCAGAAATTAAGAATACACTAACTGAAATAAAGAATAATTTACAGGGATTCAACAGTAGAGTAGAAGATTCCAAGAATCAAATCAACAATTTGGAATATGAGGAAGTAAAAAAACACCCAATAAGAAGAGCAAAAAGGAAAAAGAACCCAAATATATGAAGATAGTAGTGTATGAAGCCTCTGGACAGCTTCAAGTCTACCAAAATTTGCATTATGGGGGTGCCAGAAGGAGAAGAGAGAGAGAGCAAAATATTGAAAAACCTATTTGAAGAAATAATGACAAAACCTCCCCTACCTGGTGAAAGAAATAAACTTACAAGTCCAGAAAGCACAGAGATTCCTAAACAAAAGGAACACAAAGAGGCCCACCCCAAGACACATCATAATTAAAATGTCAAGGGTTAAACACAGAATCTTAAAAGTCGCAAGAGAAAAGTAGTTAGTTACCTGCAAGGGATCACCCATATGACTGTCAGCTGATTTCTCAACAAAAACTTAGCAGGCCATAAGGGAATGGCAAGAAATATTCAAAGTGATGAATAGCAAGGACCTTCAGCCAAGATTACTTTACCCAGCAAAGCTATCATTTAGAATTGAAGGTCAGATAAAGAGCCTCACAGACAAGAAAAAACTAAAGGAGTTCATCACCACCAAACCAGTATTACATGAAATGTTGAAGGGTATTTTTTAAGAAGAAGAAGAAGAAGAAAGAAGAAAGAAGGAGAAGGAGAAGGGGAAGGGGCAGGGGAAGGGGAAGGGGAAGCAGAGGGGCAGGGGGAGGGAGAGGAGGAGGAGGAGGAGGAAGAAGAAGAAGAAGAAGAAGAAGAAGAAGAAGAAGAAGAAGAAGAAGAAGAAGAAGAAGAAGAAGAAGAAATATAACAATAAAATGGCAATACATACATATCTATCAACAGTTGAATCTAAAAATCAAAATAAACAAGGAACCTAATGAACAAAATAAACTGGTGAATAAAATAGAATCAGAGGCATGAAAACATGGAACAGACTGACAAATCTCAGAGGGAAGGGGGAATTCATGCACGGGGCTCGGCCCTTGCAGCCAGGGTGGCTTGCCTCTGCCCTTGCACCCGTGGCTTCCTCCAGAAGGTCATTTGGCTGTCTGGTCTAACTAGCATATTACGCTTTTATTATTATAGATATGCATTACCTATGGACACAGACAATAGGGTAGTGAAAGCCTGGGACACAGCAGAAACTGGGTGGAGGAGGCAATGGGAGTAAAAAGGGACATCTGTAATACTCTCCACAATAAAGATTTAAAATTTTAAAAAGATGACAAAAGATACTTTGAATACTTGCATATGTTCTTCTTAGTTTATTTTATATATATCTGTAGATATATATGTATTGAAAGCATTACTCATCTGTTTGTCTTTCTACATAATATATTTTTGCTTTAGCCCATGTACTTATTAACTTTTCTAACTTTTTGCACAGAATTTATAAGCTTGCCAGTTGAAATGAGCATTCATTATGAAAAATTTTGCTGAACATATCTACTTATTTTAGAGGCAGTTTAAGATAAGTAGACGTTAGGATACAGGAAGTAAAAAACCAGTTCTGGAGTTCCAGAAAACTTAAGATCTCAATTTTACTTCCTATTTTTACCTTGAAATATTTTTCATATTTTGAAAAATTTTGACATGGATTGAGTCTCCAAGGATATTAAATTGTTTTTTAAATTTTATACAAAGCAAAAGGGAATGAGAAATGTGCATTAAGCTGCCATAGAGGAGGAAAAACTGGTGGGCAAAAGAAATTACATCCTGAGTCTGAGATTTCTACTAGGTCGTCTAACTACCATAAAATGATTGTGAAGAGAACATCGGGATTTAATTGTCATCCTTCTGGAACTTATTTGTCTTCAAAGTTTTTCGTTTCAAAGGATCCTTAACTTGATATCCAATTCTCTGAAAAAGTCCTTCATCTTTAGGAAATTTTATGCATCCATGTAGAAGAGTTAAAGAATTGTGACAAAACTGTCTAAAGCCTTGGCAGTTCTCTGCAGGCATTTAAACCCAGTTTAGTATGTTTCCTTGTGAAGATAAGAACTCAGTGCCTATGGTAACATATTTTTTCTTACGACTGTTCATTTTCTTTAATAGTGGGGTGAGTTTGTGTGTGTGAGTGTTTTCTGAAATGGCAGAAGACTTTCTGGAATGATTTGTAGATAAGATTTTGAAATAATACTTTTTTGTTGTCATTGCCAAGCAATTATCTTTATTGAAATGACAATCAATTATTTTTATCTCCTTGTATACATTCTCATGTATGCCTTTTCATTGTTTTAAGTAATTTCTTTAAGCCTACATGTAAGAGAATTGTTAGAGAGTTTGGACCGTAATTAAAGTATTCATTTCCTGTCTAGATATCCCATTTGTTAACTCTCATGGTACTTTATACTTGAGAAACCACAGCAAACAAATATTCAAAACTCCTCTATGCTTTGTACTTTTGTTGTCACAAAGTTTTACATTTCTCCCTTTTCAGTATTTTCCCAAATTATTTTTGAAACTCCTAGAATCTCAATGATGTGCATTTAAGAAAACAAAACCAAAATTGCTTCAGTGTAAAAGAATATAATCATTGCCTAACCTAATTCATTACTCACATTTTAATACATTCATTATAAGCTAACACGTTCAGTCTTACAAAAATACCATTTATCACAATGAAATACCATGTTAGAGTTTCAAAGGATCTTAAGGGTGGCCTTAGTTTAGAGATGTGTATATTTTAATAATTATGACATAAATTTTGATGAAATTATAATATAATAGTATACTATTTTACAAAGGAAGTTTAATTGAACAATTTGAAGGAAAATATACACATCACTTTATGACAACTATATTACCCAACTTTAGGTACTTTGGGATTTTATGAGTGCAGGCTTCTCTAGAGGGAGAAATGACCTAAGTCAGTGGTTTTGAACACTACCTTCACATTAAAATTATTTGGGAAGCTTTAAAATAATACTGATTCCTGGGCCCTATTCTTAGATATTTTTCTGATTTAATTGGTACATTTTAACAACTCCCCTGTTGATTCTTTTGTTCAGGCAAAATTGGGAACCACAGATTTAAGTGATTTCATAGATTTGCAAGGATTAAATCATTCAACAACAAAAATAACATTGAGAACATACAGTATGCCAGTCACTTGCTACTTACTGGGTATACATAGTTAAATAAAACAAGATCCTTCCTTTCATTAAGAAGTTTATGATCTAGTGGGGGGACATATGTATAAGTAGATCACTACAAAATATAAATAATTCTATTTAAGAGAGAATGTTCTCTGATTAATAAAAATACAAAATATTAAGTACTGAGGAAATAATGATTCTAGGTTGATCCTATTTCCCATTTCCAAAGTTTTAAAATTATTTCATTGACACACTTAAAGATTTATTACTTTGCCATCATGAACCCTTAGTATTGCCCTTTTCCATAGGAATAACGATAAAAAAATTCATCTATAGCTTGGGATAACTGAAGAATATGCTAGTTGTTACATTTTCCCTATAGGATACTTTTTTTCCCATTCCACTTTTTTTCCTTTGCACTTCTTAATTTTTGTTGACTGCTCAATTCTGTGTACCATATTTTACCAAGGATGTAAAGAGATTGGATTTTCATCTAAATGCCCTCAAAAGTTGTGCTACTTTCACAACTGTCATTCATAAATCTTTAAACAAATTTTAAAAAACACATTCAATCCTGATATTTTCTGTGGGGAAAAATATACTTGTGAGGAATATTTTGTCCTCCCTTTTTCTCTTTCTCATTTAGTATTTTCTTTATTAGTTGAAAGAAATAAACTTGTATTTTCTTTATTGCCATATGAAATAAATTTGTTGAAAATTCACCAAAATAATTAAAACTAAAATAAATGTCTTATGCTAAATATCAGAAAACAGCTGGTGAAAACTCATGTTTAAAATTTATAGTTTCATTGCTACTTGTGTGGCTTAAATCCTCACTTCTCCAGCTCCTCTACTGAAGCATCCCCCTGGGACACAGTGGATAGCAGGGAGGAGTTGAAGGGCTGACACAAACTGTACCCACACAACTCACCATAAGCACAAACATTCTTTGTTCTTATATTTTAAATTCATATTTAACTATATTCTTTTATTGCTTATAATCACGATTTAAATTACTTGGCTTTTTTTTTTCTCTTAGACACTAGGGGGATGAGTTTATCCAGGGCATTAGTTTATCTCCTGCCTGTGATTTTTATATCTCCTATAACAATTTCAAAAACAAAAGCTTTCACAAACCTCTTTCTTAAGGAAAGGCAATTAGCACCATTTTTGTGACCTTACGATTTGTTCATATTTAATGTAGTTAACAGAGATGGCCTTGACAAATTGAAATTGTGTAAATTGGTCATTATAGTTGATAGGGAACTTTAAAAAACATTCAAAAACTAAATTACACTCTAATATTAGGTAGAATATACTTTGGCTCTTCCTTGGGTCAAAGCCTGCAGAGCTAGTCTTGTACTTCCAGCCATAGCACATTAACGCATAACTCAGTAGGCTTCTGTGTCATAGAAAAAAATATTCATGTTTGGCAGGCAAATAAGTAATAGAATTTGAAAGAAAAACCAATACCAGGGAGTATAATATTCATTAAATTTTATACATAAGGATATTTTTCTTTCTTTCCATCCAGTGTCACTAACCTTCTAGAATTAAAGTCTTGCTGCCTTAATGCTGTAGTATAGTCTCTGAAAATTATATCATCTATTTCTTCTGCCCCTACAGTTATCACAGATGAGTAAAATATGGCTCTTTGTTCAAAGATGCACTACCTAAAGTCTAATCATATTATGTGCACATAAAACATATAAAGAGTAAACTGAGGTTGCAGGCATATTGAAAACACTATTAAACAAGTTAGTGTTGAACTCCTATATTGGAAAATTGGTATTTCAGCTTATGTTGTTTGAAAATCCTGTTATCAGATAAGTATTTGAGATTTACTCATGTCTGAGGACAGAAGATCAGGACAATCAGAGGTAGCAGAAGAGGTAGGTAGATAGGCAACCTCTTAAACTTCCTGTAAAGGTTTGGAGAAGAACAGAAAATATCTGAGACAGAGAGAGGGAAAGAAAGGAGAGGGAGGGAGAGAGGGGGAGAGAGAGAGAGAGAGAGAGAGAGAGAGAGAGAGAATTCTTCCTTCTTTTTGTGATCAGCATGCTTTTTCATGTCTTCACAGAAAAAGAACCCAGTTGGTCTGTGTTTCCACAGAAGAAACTCTGTGTTAGGTTAGTTAGGAGCATCCTTAACAGGGACATTCTTAAAAATTTATCTTCATTTTTATAGTATTACAGATGTCCCCTCCTTTTTCCCCATTGACCCTCTCCTTCCCACTCCTATCCCCTCCCTGGGCCCACTATTGTCTGTGTCCATGGGTTGTGTATATTTTAAAAGATTACATTACCTGTCACATAGCTTTATATCCTATAAATAAAAGCCTAATGTGCTAAGTGTCCAGTCATCCGGTCATCCATTCAACCAATCAAAGTGTAATATGCTAATGATATGCTAAGACTGCTCAAACGCTCGTTATGACATTCACTGACCACCAGGGGGCAGATGCTCCAACCAGTAGGTTAGCTTGCTGCTGGGCTCTGGCCCATTGGGACTGAGTGAGAGAGGCCGGACACGCCCTGGAGCCCTCCCATGGTCCCTCCCCAGCTGGCCAACCTCCCACATCCCTCTCCAGCCCCAATCGTGCACGGGTGGGGTCCCTAGGCCTGCCCTGCACCCTCTCACAATCCAGGACCTCTTGGGGGATGTCGGAGAGCCGGTTTCAGCCCAATCCCGCAGGCCAGGCCAAGGGACCCCACTGGTGCACGAATTCATGCACTGGGCCTCTAGTCTCTAATAATAACAATGGGGAATTGCATGTGAATGCAGCTTACCCAATAAGTCACTAATAATATTTATTGAGTATTACTTATATGGCTTGTTTTCAGCAGGTGGTAACAATGAAAATTATAATAGGATATAGGATTTAAAACCACATTTTTCTCTTCATCATAAAAACAAGAAGCTATCTTTCTCTCAAACTCCTACCAAAATTTTTCTTAGCTTTAACTGCAAAACTTTTTGAAAGAGTATATTTCTAGCTACTACACTCTTTTCTTCAATTACCTTTCATTCATCAAACCAGTTCAATCAGGCTTTCATCTACTGAATTCTAGTTACCAAGTCCCAGGACCTCTCCTGCATCCTCATCATACCTAACATTTTTGACACGTGGAAAAATTAACAATGTAACAATATACAAACAAAAGTAATGATAGGTTTCTAATGCCCAATCTGCAAAATTTAGAGAATAAAATGAAAAAGGACACAGTCCCACCAGCACAGAAAGGTTCAGGAAATTTCTCTTGGGCAAGAAGACTTCAGCCCTCTTTCTTCAGGTAGGAAACTTTGAGAAAATAGCAACTCTAACTTCAGGCCTTTGAGGAGGATAGCTAACTCAAATACAAAGCCTGTCAGTGGCATTCTCATTGAACAAATTAAAGAATTGTATTGCCTGCTAATCCATAAAAAACAATTCTGGAGGAAAAAATACATGCATTGCAATAATAAATTTTCATATATAATTTTTTGATAAGTCTTCCATATTCAAAACTTCTCTGTAATCTGGTAAAATTAACTATTTCCTTCTTGACAGTCTATTAGTCTGCATGCCATACAAGTCTCCTGATTCTTTATAGAAACTGTGTTAGTTTTGTAATAGTTTTGTTACACTGTTATAAAAGAAAAAGCTTAATTTTGAAGTAATTTTAAAATTTGTGTAGATAGTTTAAAGACATAACAAAGCAAAACAAAAATCAGAAACCTGCTTCACCCCTGAGACACATTTAGTTGAGGCAGCTATTTTGCATTCTTTTAGCTCTTTACCATGTTATTAATCAGTATTTTCTAAATAACATTGTATAGCAATGTCCTTGGTTTTCCACTTTTTTTCCATTTTGACTTTATTAAAGCATTTTATTCTTCTAACACTGTCACCTACTCCCTACTAAGAAATAAGAGGAAGGGACCTGAAGTTGTGTTCTGAGTATTCTGTCCTAACCATGAAGCTTTGACTGCTTCATTACAAAAGAATTTTCATCTAACTTTGTAATCCAATTAAAGAGATCAAGAAAAAAGAAAGAAAAAAGAAAGGGGGTGATCCCTATGTTTCTCAGCTTTTGCCCACTATTATTACATTACAGTTTTCGAGCCCATCAGTATTCCTTGCAAATACCATTCGTAGGTTAACTATCCATCATCACTTTTTTCCTTAACTCTTTTTTGTGTGAAATTAACTGCTGTTTTGCTACTTGCTTTTTTTTTACTACGTTTTCTATATGACTATCATTAAATTTCCCCCAAACTTTCCAATTGCACTGAAAGCCTACTCTAAATATAATGCATATCAAATATTATCTGAAACCCTGCTTAACAAGATAACACTCTTGGTACTTATATTCACCATTATTTGGAGAATTCTCATGGCCTCTTTCCTGTGCCAGATTTACAGTTTCTTAGATATGTGTATACTGCTTTTCTGATTTCTTCCCTTGTAGTAATATTTTGAGTTGTTCATATGTATTTGAACTTTTCCACCTCATGAGCACTTGGTGGGTTTGCACTCCCTTGCTCCAAGAAACTGAGACTTCAGTTATTTACTTTCTTTGATTGGTGAAAAGTGCTAAGTGACATGTGTTACTTCTGGGCAGAAGCTACAAGAGCAAGTGATGCCTAAACCCATTCTCTTTTCCCTCCATCTTAGTTGCTGATAACATTCCAGACAACGGCCACATTGCTGGTCTGGCTCCTGAAAGAGAATGACTACAATGTAGAACAGAACACAAGCAGTGAATATGGAACTTAAGGAAGAAATAACCCTTGTTTCCAAAGCCCCTGAGATTTGGGCACTGTCACATTATAATCTTGTCTCTCCTTTTTTATGTACTCTTTCATTTTGGCAGAGCACGCTATCAATAGGTTCTTGAAAGAAGTGAATGAAAAATAAATGTTTATGCATGTCTGAAAATATAATTATTTATCTTCAATCTAGAGGCCCGGTGCACAAAAATTTGTGCACTCGGGTAGGTCCCTCAGCCCGGCCTGTGCCCTCTCGCAATCTGGGGCTCCTTGGGGGCCCCTTCCCCTGGCTGCTGGCACCAGTTTTCCTCCGGTGCCCGGAACCCAGGCCTTCGCTCTTCGCCAGGAGGGGCCCGCGCGGTGGGCGAGGGGCTTAGCTCTTTTAAAAATACTTCTGAATGTTTGGTAAATAACCCTGTAGGAATCTACTTTCTGAAACATGTTGGTTGTTAAGGGCTGATTTGGGTAATCAACAAAATGTATGTTAAAATCCTAATCCCCAGAACCTCAGAATGTACCTGTATATGGAGATAAGATCTTTAAAGAGGGGATTACATTAAATTGAGGCAGTTCCAGTGGGACCCTTAGCCCATCTCACTGAAGTCCTTATAAGAAGAGGAATGTTGGGGTCCTGCCCCAGCAGGTCCAGGGGTTCCCAAAGGTGTGGACGGAGTCAGCGAAGAAGGAATGACACAGAAGCAGCGTTCAGGTGATCATCATAGCCAGGTTCTCTTTTTATTGCCAGTTACATCTATATTTATACTATTTGATCCTATAAGCATGCCTCTATAAGCTTTTTTTTGCCGAGGATAGCATGGGGTCTGTTTATTGGGGGGTCAGTCAAAGGGGTAGCTGGCTAGGGTGGGGTAGGGCAGCAACTTGTCTGGCCCCCGAGAAACCCAACTTGAGTCCAGAGCCTCGACCGCTTTGAAGCCAAAGTCTTCCTCCACCTTTATCTGCATGGGAGTCAGCTCCGGAGTCAGCAGGGTCCCCTTCCGGTAGCACTCGCCACCTCTTCCGCCCGCTGGGCCCCTCGCCAGGGGCTGGGCTGCTGGCTTCTGTGGGCACTGGCGTCCTCCTGGACGGGGAGAGCCCCTCTTTCTCCGGAGGCTCGTTCTCAGTGTTGCCTGGGGTGGGGGCATCTGTGCCCTGGCTGCCCTTGTCCTCCAGTAAGATGGTGAACTGGCTGGCCCGGTAGTCGTCGCCGTAGGAGTCCAGCACCCTCATGAGGAACCTCCGCTCCTGCTGGAGTCTCCGTGTTATCCTCTATATCTGATGGAGCCTGTTCAGGACCCACTCGTTCACCTGCTCGATCTCCCTGCAGCGCCGACCCAGCGCCTGGTACTTCCTGTGATTGAGTTCCCGTTGGCGCTGCTGTTGCCGGCCTTGGGCTGCCTCCTCCTCTTCGTCTCGGTTGATTACCATGTTTCTCTACTATTAGATAGAATTTATTGATAGTTTAGCTGGATATTGTGCTTGACTATTATGCTTTTAATAATTTTGAAGGTATTATGTTCTTTCCTCCTGTCTTCTTGTTTTGGTGTTGAGAAGTCTAGTGTCCTTCTCATCCTTGATTCTTTATTTAAACATTTTTTTTCCTGTTAGCCTTTTCCTTAACCCTGGTGTCCTGAAATTTTAGGATGATTAGCCTTGCTGGAGATTTCATGTCATATGTTTAATTCTTTGGGAAAATTTGAAATTTCTTTGGTAATTTCCTCTCATCCATTTTCCCTATTCAGGGGATAGTTGCTACTCAGTGGATATTGGCCTTTCAGCAGAACATCCTCTAATTTTCTTATTTCTTTATCTCTTTTGTTTTCTTTTCATCTCTTAATGTTTTGGTTGTATCTTATTATCTTTCTGTTTTCTGGGAGTTGTTTTTAACTTTGTTTTTAAACCTTCTGTTTTGTTTTTTATATTTGCAGTAACTTCACATATCAACTGTATAATTACAGTGTTATTTTTTCTGTTTCTTCACTGTCTTTCATTTTTCAGGTTTCCTTTTTTGTTGTATTTTTGTTGTTGTTATTCCTCATATCCTTCTTCTACTCTTGTCTTGATATCTGTCTTGCATATCAGGTTGCCAGAAGGACTGTAGGTAATGACTTCAAAAGTGGTATTAGTAGCTTAGACACAAGCTCATGTGCCGACTCCAGCACCTGTACAGCGAGGGCCAGCCAGCTCGCACAAAAGCTCAAGCTTCATGTAACCCTGGGACCTGCTCTGGCTTGAGGACTAAAGACAGTGCCAGCTCTAGAACTAGAGCCAGTTCTAAAACCAGCTGTAGCACTAGAGCCAACTCCAGAGATAGAGGTAATTCCTTCATTAACTAGCACCAGCTGCAGTAGCACTTTTAGGGCTAGGGCCAATTCCGGAATCAGACCTAGAATGAACTCAGGAGCTAGAGCCAGCTTCTGCACTAGCTCCAGAGATAGAGCTAGAGCCAGCTATAGAGCTACAGCCAACTCCAATATGAGCTGTTGTATCAGCTCCAAACTTAGTACCAACTCCAGCTCCAGCTCCAGAGCCAGTATCGGCTCCAGATCTAGCATCATCTCCATTACCAATACTCACACCAGATCTGGCATCAGTGCCAAAGTTAGAATGAGCCCAGAACTACAGTGGGGCCTTGACTTACGAGTTTAATTCGTTCCGAGACCGAGCTCGTTAGGGAGCTCGTTAAGGAGCTCGTTAACTCGCTCGTTAACTCAAATTACTCTATCAACTCAATGCAAAAAATCGGCCAAGAGACAGCTGGTATCTCAAAAAACTCGTTAGTCGGGACACTCGTAAGTCAAGGCCCCGCTGTAGAACCAATTCTAACACTACTCCTCTGAGCTGGAGCCAGCCTTGCCAGCACCAGCTTCAGCACCAGAGCTTTTCCTTCCCTTCCTTAGAATGACATGTTTTGTTTTTTGTAGTTTTGTTTTCATATTTATTATTTGTGGTTTACTATATGTGAATTTTACAAATTCAAATATAATTTAACTTTTTAATCATTATAAAAAGAAAATGATATTAATGATTAAAGGGTCTTGTATCTTTTTTTTCTGAGCCAATGTATATAATGGATTATTTTATTTTGAATAACATTATAGTATTTTTCTTTTCTTCTTAAATTCTGGAAGATATTTTCTTGTCCCATTCAACTGCTCCTTTTTCCCATCTTAAAAATGTGAATGGTTCCCAAGAATCAGCCTGAGTTTTTTTTATCTTCTTTCTGTTTATTCTTCTTTGGAGACTTGCCTAATGCTGTGCCTTAGTCGATATTTCTATCTAAAGAATTCCAAATTCTTCATTCCTTTTTTATATGCCATCATCATTCTAAATTCAACAAATATAAACTGAAGACAACCTTATGATTTTTCCCAAATGTGTACCCTTCTTTAGTATTTTCATAAGAATATTAATATTCCCTCTGTCATTCATGTTAAAAACTTAATAATCTTATTTGACTCACACTTCTACTTTAGCCCTTAAATCTAATTTCTCATTCAGTCCTGGCATCTCTTCTTTGTGATATCTCTTAATTTTCATTTCCCAGTTCATAATTGGAGTTTATTGTCTCTCTTCTGGAAGGGCCTATAAAACAACTTCTTACTATTTCCCCTTGCTCAGAAATGACAAATTACTTTTCTAAAACACTAATTTCTTGGATGAAGTGTTGCAGTCATATACTTTCATTGGCTTTCTCATCCTATAAGCTTTAATATCTTTAGCTTAGCTCAGATTTATTTCTACTATCTATAATAATAAAAGGGTAATATGATAATTAGACCAGATGTCCTTCCGGACGACCTTCTGGACGAAGCCGGGGCTGTGAGGGAAGCCTGGGTCCCAGGTGCCTGCCGGCAGGTGGAGAAAAGCCTGGGTCTCGGGTGCAGAGGGAAGCCAGTGCCGGCAGCTGGGGGAAGGAAGGCCTACACTTGCACATAATTTGTGCATTGGGCCTTCTAGTCCAATATAATAAAAGCCTAATATGCTAAGTGTCCAGTCATCTGATCGTCCATTCAAGAAATCAAAGGGTCATATGCTAATGATATGCTAAAGTCGCTCAACTGCTCACTACGACATGCACTGACCACCAGGGGGTAGATAGTCGACTGGTCGACCAGTCACTATGATGTGAACTGACCACCAAGGGGCAGATGCTCTGATCGGTAGGTTAGCTGACTTCTGGGCTCTGGCCCATTGGGACTGAGTGAGAGGGGCTGGACACGCCCTGGAGCCGTCCTGCGGTCCCTCCCTGGCTGGCCAACCTCCCACATCCCTCCTCAGTCCTGATTGTGCACTGGTGGGGTCCGTCAGTCTGCCCTGCACCCTCTCACAATCCAGGACCCCTCAAGGGATGTCAGAGAGCCGGTTTCGGCCCAATCCCACAGGCCAGGCCGAGGGACCCCACTGGTGCATGAATTTGTGCACTGGACCTCTAGTTCCTCTATAAAATATTGCAGATAAGCATCTCAAGGGCTGACGGCACCTTATACATATGTTTTGTTTGATCTGAACAGAGTTTTTTTTTTATATTTCTTTATTGGTTTCAGAGAGGAAGGGAGAAGGAGAGAGAGATAGAAACATCAATGATGAGAGAGAATCATTGATCAGCTGCCTCCTGCACACCCCCACTGGGGATTGAGCCCGCAACCCAGGCATGTGCCCTTGGCCGGAATCGAACCTGGGACCCTTCAGTCCGCAGGCCGACACTCTATCCACTGAGCCAAGCCGGCTAGGGCATGAACAGAGTTTTTAAAAACATTTTATTCTGTGATCTTTTAGACACAGTATAATTTGGGGTGCATATGTAATACCTGAATGCACATTGTGAAATATCCTCTTTAAAAATTCTCTTCATATTAGAAGTTTATACTGATAAAGAGCCTTGATGCAGCATCATAAAGAAAATTGTGTATAAGAAATTGTCCGCAAGAATCTACTCTTCTGAGTGACATGATTCTTGTTATGTAAAAATCAATTCTTTCTTTAAGCTAATATCACAGTAAATGTCAAGTATTCCTGATAAATTGGCACATTGTGGTTTATTTGTTTGCAGTAAATATAGGCTATATAATGGTAATATGTAAAATATTTAAGAGGATGGTAGTAAGTCATTTTTTAAAATATATTTTTATTGATATCAAAGAGGAAGGAAGAGGGAGAGAGAGATAGAAACATCCATGATGAGAGAGAATCATGGATCGGCTGCCTCCTGCAAATCCCCCACTGGGAATCAAGCCCACAACTCGGGCATATGCCCTTGACCAGAATCGAACCTGGGACCATTCAGTTCACAAGCCAATGCTCTATCCACTGAGCCAAACTGGCTAGGGCGGTAGTAAGTCATTTTGTTAAAATGTAGGGAAAAGTTTTCTATAATTTTTCAACAGAAATTATTTGAAAGATTTAATAAGCTTTGTAAAATACAATAATAATCTTATTATTTTGATAAACTTTAGTTAAAGGTTGTTGAAGCTAAAACACTTTGCTAAAAATGACATTTAGGTCTCCTTTTCTTTATAAAATAACTAGTGGCCCGGTGCACGAAATTCATGCACGAAAGGGGGGGGTTCCCTCAGCCCAGCCTGCACCGTCCCCAATCGGGGACCCCTTGGGGGATGTCTAACTGCCGGTTTAGGCCCAATCCCACAGGGACATCCCTCTCGCATTCTGGGACTGCTGGCTCCTAACCGCTCACCTACCTGCCTGCCCGATCACCCCTAACTGCCTCTGGGGTGATAGCCCCTAACCTCTCTGCCTGCCTTCCTGATCTCCCCTGCCTCTGCCTGCCTGCCTGATCACCCCTACCTGCCCTCCCCTGCCGGCCTGGATCTCACCCCCAACTGCCCTCTTCTGCATGCCTGATCTCGCTGCCAACTGCCCTCCCCTGCCACCCTGATCTTGCCCCCAATGGCCCTCCCCAACAACCTGGTCTTGCCCCCAACTACCCTCCCCTGCTGGCCTGGTTGCCCCAAACTTCCCTCCCCTGCTGGCCTGATCTTGCCCCCAACTGCCCTTCCCTGCCTGCCTGATCACCCCTAACTGCCCTCCTCTGCCAGCCAATTTGGTTCTGATTGGTCGGTTTCTATGCCAGTCAGTGTCAAAAGCTCCGCCCCCTAGGCAGCCATTGGCTCCTCACACTTCACCCAGATTTGGTTCTGATTGGTCGGTTTCTATACCAGTCAGCGTCTCTAGGCCTATCAATGGGGCCTGATCAGAAAGGTGGGGCTGATCAGCAGCCCGGGTGGAGGCCTGAAGAGAAATGGAGGCGCGGCTGCTGGCCTAGCCTGGAGAGAAAGAGAGAGGCAAGTGCTGATCAACAGCTGCCACACAGGCTATGGATCAGACCCTGCTTCTCTCTTCAGGCCTCTCTCTGGGCCTGATTCGCAGCCCTCTCAGCAGTCAGCACTGGGTTGCTACGGCAACCCAGCACTGACTGCAGGACTGACTTTCGGTTGGTCAAGCCTCTGGTCATGACAGACCCAGGGTTTTTATATATTAGCATTACCATATCACTCTTCCCAAGTTGTTGATTCTCTCTTGGAGAAATGTGGGTTAGTGGTTTGTTCTTCTATAATTCTTCATAAATTTACTTAGAGCAGAGAATATTTACATACCAAACACCTACTTGTGCAGACCACATTTATTCACAGCATGTGTATAAGCTTTAGAGGAGCACGTGATCAGGAATAGAGTGAAGGGTTATCATAGAGACTGTTCTTTTTGTGGAGCTGAATTCATAGGCAGGGAGCTGACCATCTACGGTATGTATGGCCAGCACTTTAATTGTTAACTCATGGAAAAAAAAGTCTATAGATGAGTGACATAAGTGACCAATAAGGACTTTTTATATATATATAAATATCTATATCTATTAGGGAAGTATTTACTTACAGTACTATTGAAGTGGATATAATTTTAATCCAAAAATTGTAATTTACCAGCTACATTTAAAAAAGACTTCCCAAATTAAAATTACTGGGATAAATCAATAACCAAAAAAATTATTTAAAGCATATTCTAAATATGTCATAGGAAGAGTATAACATTTGGATATAGTTTTAATATTAAATATTTATTTTTATAAGTTTTAAAAGAATTTACTATTTATAAGAATTTATATACATTTTACATGCCTTTCAGTCATTTGGACTACACACGTAACTATAACATTTCATTTACAAGTTAATCTAAATATGTTGTTTCTATTTCTAATTTTCATTTTATAACCTCAGTGAG
The DNA here is from genome assembly GCF_000147115.1 of Myotis lucifugus. Taxonomy (NCBI): domain Eukaryota; kingdom Metazoa; phylum Chordata; class Mammalia; order Chiroptera; family Vespertilionidae; genus Myotis; species Myotis lucifugus. The sequence goes on from NW_005871055.1 coordinate 19,031,299, forward strand.
AATTTTCTATATCAGGGACTAAAATTTCTATTTCAATATTTCTAACCCTTATATAGCCACTGGACATTTGGTCTCTTTTGGAAAGAAGGACACTTTGTGCTGAGAATTTGTGATCTGTACCTATGATCTCACTTTCTATTTCAGTGGGCATCAAGCCTGAAATTTAGTGGGAACTCGATAGCACCTTTTAAAATGAGTAGCACAGTAACATTTGTTCATTTTTTTTAAAGATTTAGAAATATCATCACATGGAAGTTATTTTAAAAGTACCAACATGATCCTTAAACAAGATGTTGCTTTGCTTTACATGCTCATTTTTATGACACTTGGTTTGGTTTCTCTTTTTAGGAATGGCAAAATTCTATTCAGAAGAATGCAGGACTTGCATTTATTGAACTCATCAATGAAGGAAGGTAATTAATTTCACAATTTTTATTCCACTGCACAGTTTATTCCACTGGGCAACTGTTTTTTCCTGCCATCTGGTCAAAAAATGTGTAAGAAAATGTTTTAATTAATTAATTTACCACAGAAACTTTAAAGGAACAAAATTTAAAATGTTAAAAATATTTATTCAGTCAGGAGCATGTATGAAATAAAGGGACAAACTTTAGAAAGTTTTTGTGAGATTGGAGCCACATCTTACTAAGTAGTAAAGTTGTTTTACATAGATCAAGTGAACCCCGTCTGCAGTCCCATCTGCCACTCCATCTGGTTTCAGTGTTATGCTCCATGTGGACTCCCTCCGCCTATCTCAGCTCATGTGAAACAATTTTATCTGAACATGCTGTGCTATCTGGTATCCAGCTGAAAATGTGAAGGATGTTAAATATAGGAAGTATAACAGTCTGGTTAGGAATTTATATATACCATTATTAAAATGATGCTATAAGTAAAATTATGTTTGAGCCTATTATTGTATTTTCTCTTTATTATAAACAGTTGTTCACTATGATTTTCCCAAAACTTTACTGGTAGTGTATACATTAAGACAAATGTAACTGTCATCATTTTGACATGTACAGCTTCTATTGCAACTTGAGTTTCTTCTATGATATAGTATAATCTTTGAGAAATAATGACTGATATTTGGCGTAATCTATTTATTTGTATTTCAAACCAAATTAAATTAGATTGATAAATAATGCTTACTATATATAAAATTTTATCAAGGGAGTGGTATTATGAAAGAATATTTTACAACATATCCCTTGAAAATTAGTTTGTGTATGGTAGAGAAATCCATTTTTAAAGTAACTTAAATAAGTTTAGTATTATTGTTTTTTTCCCCATCAAGTTTTATAGTCTAAGAAATAGCCTCTGTTGTTATAACAATGAATCTTAATGAGTATCTCTCATTTAGATATTCCATGTTTGAATTATTTTTAGTCACAATAATGTAACTCTAAAAATTTAAATAAGTTTTTGACTCACTGCAAAGCAAAAGATGCAACAAAATATTGTTTTTTTTAAGTAACATAAATAAGTTTACATAACAACACAGTGTAGTTCTTATAAAACTTTATTATTGTAAGATTTGACAATAATTATTACCCATCTTCAGGTGATGAAAACTAGAAAAAAAAATTCACAGGCTACTTACTCATTGTCATATCAGTTACAGAAACTCTCAATTCACATTCATGCCAATTTTGCTAATTTCTTTCAACTGTGAAGTAAAAAACAAAAATTATTTTGTCATCAGTAACTCTGAAGAGTTAACAGAATTGAACCTTTAACACTTAAGATTATAATATTGTCTAAGACAAAAAGAGGATGGAGAATTTGCTATTATCAGAGTTTTTTAGCTTTTGATGCTGTATTATTGTTCATTGGTAGAGTTTGTTTTATTTTAGGAAAGAGGTTGGAATTACAGAAAGTAGTTTAATTTTGTTTAAATTTAAATCCATGAAAGCCTTCAAAATGTTCACCATATTTTTGTGCCATTCTATTTTTTTTAATATATTTTTTTATTGATTTTTTACAGAGAGGAAGGGAGAAGGATAGAGAGTTAGAAACATCGATGAGAGAGAAACATTGATCAGCTGCCTCCTGCACACCCCCTACTGGGGATGTGCCCGCAACCATGCCCTTGACTGGAATCGAACCTGGGACCCTTCAGTCCATAGGCTGACGCTCTATCCACTGAACCAAACTGGTTAGGGCATTTTGTGCCATTCTAGAATGTGCTTCTATTTTCATACAAATTTTTCCTCCAATAAAGATGATTTTGGAATAATAATTGAAACATGACTAGCTATAAATATACAGATCATGTATACATTAGTACAGCAAATGTCTAGTCAGCATCTTCTACATCACAAACACTATTATAAGAACTGGGAATAGAGACATTAAACTGGCACACACAATAATACAACGGTGCTATGATTGGGGTGGTATAGGAATTAATGCAAGCCTAAGGCAGGGCACTTAATCTCATCTAGAGGGATGTATTCTCCAAATGGTTGGGTTATCAGGGTATAATATGATAGTCTTTTCGACAAATGATGCTGTAACAACTGCACATCCATCCGCATGTGAAAAATCTAGACATGGATTTAATAACAGCACAAAAATTAACTGAAAGAGGGTCACAGACATAAGTATGAAATGCAAAACTATAAAACTCCTAGAAGATAACATAGGAGAAAATCTCCATGACCTTGGGTATGGTGATGCCTTTTTAGATACAATACCAAACGTATGAGCCATGAAAGAAAAAAGTGCTTAACTGGACTTCATTAAAATGTAAAATTTTGCTTTATGAAAGAGGTTGTCAAGAGAATGAGAAGGCAAACCACAGACTGTGAGAAAATATTTGCACAAGATATATCTGATGAAGGACTATTATCTTAAAACTAGTGGCCGGTGCATGAAATTCATGCAAGGGGGGGGGGCAGTCCCTCAGCCCAGCCTGCACCCTCTCCAATCTGGGACCCCTTGGGGGATGTCCGACTGCCGGTTTAGGCCCGATCCCACGCAGGGATCAGGCCTAAACCGGCAGTCGGCCATCCCTCTCACAATCCAGGACTGCTGTCTCCTAACCACTCGCCTGCCTGCCTGCCTGATTGCCCCCTAACCGTTCCCCTGCCAGCTTGATTGACGCCTAACTGCCCTCCCCTGCCAACCCGATCGCCCCCAACTGCCCTCCCCTGCCAACCTGATCACCCCCAACTGCCCTCCCCTGCCAACCTGATCGCCCCCAACTGCCCTCCCCTGCCGGCCTGGTCGCCCCCAACTGCCCTCCCCTGCCAGCCTGGTTGCCCCTAACTGCCCTCCCCTGCCAGCTTGATCGCCCACAATTGCCCTCCCCTGCCGGCCATCTTGTGGTGGCCATCTTGTGACAACCTGGGATGGACATCTTGTGATGATGTGGGGGCGGCCATCTTGTGATGACGTGGGGGTGTCACACGAGTGCACGAGAGCCACCTAGGCTTTTATTAGTGGATATAATATGAAGTGAATATAATATATCCATACATAATATTATGGATATAATATGAAGTCTTTTTTTTAAATTTCTTTATTGATTAAGTTATTACATATGTGTCCTTATCCCCACATTACCCCCCTTTCACCCCCCCCACTCATGCCCTCACCCCCTGGTATCTGTGTCCATTGGTTAGGCTTATATGCATGCATACAAGTCCTTTGGTTTATCTCTCCCCCTTACCCCCACCCTCCCTTACCTTCCCTCTGAGGTTTGACGGTCTGATCGATGCTTCTCTCTCTGCATCTGTTTTTGTTTATCAGTTTATGTTGTTCATTATAAAACTCAACAATAAGAATATAAACAATCTGGTTTAAAAATGGGCCAAAGACCTAACAGATACCACACCAAAGAAGATACACAGATGGAAAATAAACATATGAGAAAATGCTCTACATATCATCAGGGAAATGCTAATTACAACAACAAAGAAATACCACTATACATTTATTAGAATGTCCAAAATCCAGAACACTTGACAACACCAAATGCTGGTAAGGATGTGGAATAACTGTACTTTCATTTGTTGCTGGTGGGAATGTAAAATATACAGCCACTTTGAAAGACAGGCTGGTGGTTTCATACAAAAGTAAATATACTCTTACTATATAGTCCAACAGCCATGCTTATATCTATCCAAAGAAGTTAAAAACTTAAGTCCACATAAAAACCTGCATGCAGATGTTTATATTCACTTTGTTCATAATTGCCAAAACTTGGATGTCAAGACGCACTTCAGTAATTAATGGATAAATAAATACCCATTCATTTGTATGATACATCCAGAAAATGGAATATTTGTTACTTAGTTCTAAAAAGAAATGAGTTTTCAAGCCATGGAAAGACATAGAAGAAACTTAATTGCATATCACTAAATGAAAGAAGCCAATTTGAAAAGGCTAATATACTGTATGATTTGAATTATATGACATTCTGGAAAAGGCAAAAGTATGGAAACAATAATAGAAAGATCAGTGGTAACTAGGGGTTGGAGCGAGACAGAGCAGAGAGGATTTTTAGAGCAGTGAACCTACTCCATATGATGCTATAATAGTGGATACATGCCATACATTTGTCTAAACCCGTAGAATATACGATACCAAGAATGAACCCTAATGTAAAGTGTAGACTTTCAGTGATAATGCTGTATTAATGTAGGTTCATCATTTTTAACTAATGGTAGATGGTGATAACTTGTGGGGGGAGGTTTTGTGGGCTGAAATAGTATCTGAGAAATCTATCTTCTGCTCAAGTTTGCTATGAACTTAAAACTGCTTTAAAAATAGTCTACAAAGAAAGAGGTTTCTAAAAGAGAAGCATGTCCAAACATAATGCCATCTTGGTTGATAATTGAGAGATGATTATGACATAGCTATATGAAATTAAAAAAAAAAAAGAGAAATAAAGTCCCGGGCCAAGGGAATAATTTAGTGCAAAAACCAAGAGGCAAAAGACAGCAAGACATGTTGCTATTTTTAGTCAGCCAACAGCTACTTAATTGTGAGTTTTGTGCTACCCACATAGAAGTTGAGGGTCATTCCTCAAGACAAGGATCATTCCAGGAAGGGGTTTCTAAGATGTGGTGAGGCTGCTGGAGTATAACTGAAGAGGTTTAGGCATAACTTGAAATGTGGCAAATGGATTTTAGGGGGTCAAGACTGAAACAGAGATGCCAATCTGAAGTTTCAGTAATTCTAATGAAGATGGTGGTGTCAGACTAACAAATAGTGCTACCAGGATGGAAGAAGTGGAAACATTTGAAGTATCTTTTGGAAATTTAATTAATAGAATTGCTCATATATTGGATGGTAAGAGGTGAATGAAGGAATCCAAGATAACTTGATTTCTAGCTTTCATAGCTGGATGGCTTATAGTATAAATATAGTTTACTTAGAATAACACAGAAAGAGGAGCATGGCTTGGGTGAGAGAGGTTTTCACTTTGGGTTACACTGAATTTATGGCACCTGTGTAATGTCCAAGTGGAATCATTGAATAGGCATCTTGGAATTTGGGTCTCCAGCTCTCCAAAGATATAGCTAGAGTGGAGATTTAGAGTTATCTGCTTGTATATGGTAAGTGGGAAGTAAGGACACAGATGTGATGTGCAGGAAGAGTTTGCAGAGTGAGAAAAAAACCTGGGGATCAGCTTTACTGCTCTTTCTGTGGGGAATCCCTTCCCCACATCTTCATGTGATTGGTTGTTTACTGTCATTCATAAATCAGCTAAAATGTCACCTCTCAGAAAGGCTCCCCTTACCATCTTATTGAGTTAGCACACATTCATCACATGACTCTCTTTTGACATTTTAATAATATCTCATTATTTTATGTCTATCTTCCTCACTAAAATGTACTTTCCTTAAGAACTCGTGTCTTATTTGTGGATATCTCCCTGGTATCTGAAATAAAGCCTAGCACATGGTTCACAATCACAAATATTTATTGAAGGAATGAAAAAAAGAATGATGAGTAGAATGTTTGAGGAGGAATGAATAGTCCAAAAGACAATAGTTAAGTTAGGATTAAAGGAGCCACTGTATAATAGGTCATTTCATCCTGACTTATACTGGTGAGTACCTATGTGCTAAAGATTCTGGGTACAGACCCAGGCCCTGCTCTAATGGAGCTTGGAGTCTAGTGAGAACAACAATCCTTCATTAAGTACTTATCTATACTAATAAAAGGATAATATGCTAATTAGACCAGATAGACCAGACGTCTCCCAGACATCCTTCCAGATGTCCTTCCGGACAAAGCTGCAGCGGCTGCAAGGGCCGAGGAGGGCTGGCAGCCATGGTGGCCGGCAGTGGCAGCAACAGCGAGGTGATGGGGGCGGTGCCTTCCCCTGATCAGCCCGGTCGCCTCCCCCAGAGGGAGGCCAGAGGCAGCAGCAACAGCAGGGTGATGGGGGTGGCGCCTTCCCCTGATTGACCCAGTCGCCTCCTGCAGAAGGAGGCCAGACTGTGGCTTAGGCCCGCTCTCCGGGGGGAGCGGGCCTAAGCCGTCAGTAGGACATCCCCTGAGGACTCCTGGACTGTGAGAGGGAGCAGACTGAGGGGACCCCCCCCCCCCAAGTGCACGAATTTTCATGCACCGGACCTCTAGTTGATGTAATAAAAGGGCAAGTAAATGGTTCTATGGGAACAGATAAATGAAGAAAGTAACTTTTGAGAAAGTGGTGATTTGAGTATTGGGGTCAGAGCCAGTATAGACATCGAGTATATACAACTGTAAGAAGTTTGGCCAAGAAGGGGAAACTCATAGGGTAGTTACTAAAGGTAGATATAGTTTTTAATTTGGTGAGGAAGGGTGTGTGGCATATCCTTTTTAGAAGAAAAGACTTAAGTATTTTTAAATGCTGGTGGAAAAAAAGCCAATGTGGCGGGTGAGCCTGAAGTCCAGGGACTGGCCTTTCATTTAAGTTTTTTTTTTTAACATATTTTATTGATTTTTTACAGAGAGGAAGAGAGAGGGATAGAGAGTTAGAAACATTGATGAGAGAGAAACATCAATCAGCTGCCTCCTGCACACCTCCCACTGAGAATGTGCCCGCAACCAAGGTACATGCCCTTGACCGGAATCGAACCCAGGACCTTTCAGTCCGCAGGCTGACGCTCCATCCACTGAGCCAAACCCGCTAGGGCTCATTTAAGTTTTAGCAGGATTCAGAGGGTTTTTGTTTTGTTTTGTTTTATGGTGCCTTACATTGTCAATGAAGAAGGCAGGGCTATTTACTGAGAATGAAGCAAATTTGGAGAGGGGGGTATTATATTTGAGAAGCTAAGAGAATATTGAAAATAGCCAAACCAACAGTCCACAGCACAAAAAAATATGAGCATTTACTTTAAGACATTTACTTATATTACTTTAGTGAAAATAATCTCTTCACTGAGCACCAATCTCTCCCCATTGCTACTCCAGATTATAGGTACTTTCTTAGGTTCTCAAAGCACCTTCAATTTTCCCCTGGTTTATACTTCCCATACCATAGTGTTAGTGCCCGTTTATTTGTAGTGTATAATACACTATTTTGTGGCCATTTCCACAGTTCCTATTATAATACAAATCATATGTTTACTATTTGTACTGAATTCAAATACCAGTTCTCCAACTGTTAGATGCTAGGCATGTAACATAACCTTCCTCTCACATTGTCTCACATTGCAGAATAGTGTAACACCTAAGAAAGAAGCCCAGTTTCTCTGAAGGTTGGAAATAATCTATACCACATTTATTACAGCTGCTGTGATATAGGCTCTTAGTAACTGTAAGGGTTTTGTTTGTTTTGTTTTGTTTTGTTATTACATATAATAGGTATTTAGAATTTTCTGACTTTCACCTTTACTTTGGTTCATATCCTTTCAATTTAGACCTTTCACTTTCATGAATTTGAATTGGGAGTTCCAGATCAAAAGATATATTTAGATAGTTGGGATGTAGGTACAATAGTTACATGTTGCTCTGTTTATCTGATTCCTATTCATTGGTGCTTACTAAATGCTAGGCATAGCTTAGATTCTTTGCACATGCTTGTATTTCATTGGCCTGGACATAGAGCATTTTTCTTAATTTTTTCTAATAGTTTAAAATGAAACCTATAAAAACACTTTCTCTTGGTTGTTAGAATATGTCTTTAATTTGTCCTTGTGGGAATGAAGATAAAATTATTTAAGTGGAAATTGTTATAAATGTTTATCCTATTTAACAGCTACACTCTTGAATATAATTCATCAATCATAGCTGGAGAAAGCAATTGTGCAGTTGTCTATAATTAACAGAACAAAACCAGTTGATGAATGTGCAGCTGAATTAAAGTACTCCCTAGGACAGGCTGAAATTATAAACTAGATCATTTAAAGGAATCTAACAAAGAATCTTTGTAATTAAAACAAAGCAAGGTTAATGGGATGTAAAATTCCCTATAATGTCTTGGCAATAATAATTGGATTTTAAATTATTAAAATATGAATTGAACCTTAAAGCAAATAAGACTTTTTTAAATTATGGAATTTGGGTGATCTTTTGAAATAAATCATTTGCCTAAAATAAACCTTTATCACTCTTTTGAATGCATATAAGATATAATTAATGGATATTCATACAAAAGCCAGGTTGTATTATTATTTAGCACTGAATTTAACCTAAAATTTACAAGATTCCAAGTTTTTATTGTATTCTTTAAAACAGGGGGAGGAAAGCCTTGCTATTTGTACTGAATTTATTGGGTTTTGAAGAAGAGAAACCTATTGCATCCAAGTGTAATTCTTTAGTAATTAGTATATGGCCCCAACTTGAATATCCTCTTTTACTTTAACAATTACTATTTAATGATTAAACCAATAAGCTTTGGTTTACTTGAGTTTGTTTTGTGTCTTTGATTTGGCAAAAAAAAAAAATACTGTTAAAAAAAAGTTTCTTATTCCAAAATTGAAAGGTAATGAACTTTTTCTTAGCATTGAGATTCTGTTTTAATTCTGAACTTCAAAAAAATCCCTAGAAACTCCTTGAAAAGAGGAATTCCCTCTCCATTTTTTCATGTAGAACCTAATCTATACCTTTTTGTTATTACTCTGTTATTCACTTTATACATGTAGTAAGTTATCAAATATGTTGTTTTGTAAATGAATGAGGTGAAAAAAATCTTGTGCTTTTACAAAATTAATTGTACTGTATAAATCATAAATATTACTAATTCATAGACTTAGACATTGATGATAAGTAAAATGTTATTTACTTAAAAGTAAGATAGTAGTGCTACTTAATAATGGCTAGATTTCAAGCAAGAGGGAAATATATTTCAGAATTTAGTATCATAGATTTTATATGAAATAGATTTTTAAATTTTAAATCAGGTTTAAAATATAGGTGCATATGCATGTGTATTGAGCTTGTTTTCCTTTTCAGTAAACTTCAAATATCCTTTTTTTCCTAGGCATCATTATTTTAACATGTAAAGAATTAAGTAATATTTCATAAAACTCATAATTCTTTATATTAAAAAAACAAAAAAGAGGGAACAGTGCCCTATTTGGGGTATATTCATTTCTCTACCATAGTTCTCAATTTTTTATTTCTTAAGGACATAAAAATGTTTTTATTGTTCTTAGCTTACTTATTGCAAGCAAATGTTTGCCATGATTCAGATGATCCATGTTTTTATTAGGAAACAAAATGTTGTCCTTGCTTTGCTCAGTTGAAAAATGCACAAGTTTCAGAGCCACAACTAGTTAAATAATACCACCCTCCAACAATAGAATTCAGATGTCAGTTATCATGGTACTAGAGGCCCGGTGCACGAAATTTGTGCACGGGGGTGGGGGTGTCCCCTCAGCCCAGCCTGCACCCTCTCCAATCCGGGACCCCTCAGACATTCCTCTCATAATCCGGGACCGCTGGCTCCTAACTTCTCACCTGCCTGCCTGCCTGCCTGCCTGCCTGATCACCCCTAACTGCCTCTGCCTGTTGGCCTGGTCACCCCCAACTGCCCTGCCTGTCAACCTGGTTGCCCCCAACTGCCCCCCCATGGGCTGGTCGCTCCTACCTCCCCCCTCTGCCAGCATGGTTTCCCCTTACTGCTCCTCCCCTGCAGTCCTGGTCACCCCCAACTGCCCCCCTGCCGGCTTGGTCGCCCCCAACTGCCCCCTGGCAGCCTGGTCGCCCCTTAGCCCCCCTCTGCTGGCCTGGTTGCCCACAACTGCCCCCTGCTGGCTTGGTTGCCCCTCATGGCCCCCCATGCCGGCCTGGGCACCCCCAACTGCCCCCCTGCTGGCCTGGTCATCCCTCACTGCCCCACTGCTGACCTGGTCACCCCACGCAGCCTGGTGCTCAGTCATTTAGTCGTCCCTCACTAACCCCCCTGACGGCCTGGTTGCCCACGCAGCCTGCTGCTCAGTCGTTTTGTCATCCCTGACTAACCCCCCTGCTGGCCTGGTCACCCCACACAGCCTACTGCTCAGTTGTTTGTTCATCCCTCACTAACCCCCCTGCCAGCCTTGTCGCCCCACTCAGCCTGTTTGGTAGTCCATTCAGTCATCCGTTCGGTTGCAATGGCCCCTGGCTCTTTATATATATACTAGAGGCCAGGTGCACAAAAATTTGTGCACTCGGGGGGAGAGGGGGTCCCTCAGCCCAGCCTGTGCCCTCTCGCAGTCTGGGACCCCTCGGGAGATAACGTCCTGCTGGCTTAGGCCAGCTCCAGGGTGGCAGAGGGCAGGACCAATCCCTAGGTGCAGGCAATGGTCGGGTTCAGAGCAGGGCCGATTGGGGAGTTGGGGCGCCGCCCCCTGTCATGCACAGAGCAGGGTGGATCAGAAGGTTGCAGCGCCACCCTCAGTCACTCTCAGGGTAGGGCCAATTGGGGGGTTGGGGCACCGCCCCCTGTCACACTCAAGGCAGGGTCAATGGGAAGGTTGCGGTGCCACCCCCTGTCACGCACAGAGCAGGGCCAATCAGGGGGTTGGGGCGCTGCCCCCTGTCACTCACAGAGCAGGGCCCATCAGGGAGGTTGGGGCTCCGTACCCTGTCACACACAGAGCAGGGTCGATCAGGGGGTTGGGGAGCTCCCCCCTGTCACTCACAGAGCAGGGCCCATCAGGGAGGTTGGGGCTCCATACCTTGTCACGCACAGAGCAGGGTCAATCAGGGGGTTGGGGAGCTCCCCCCTGTCACTCACAGAGCAGGGCCCATCAGGGGGTTGAGGAACTCCCCCTTGTCACTCACAGAGTAGGGCCGATAGGGGAGTTGGGGCACCGCCCCCTGTCACACACAGAGCAGGGTGGATCAGGGGGTTGGGGCACTGCCACTGTCACACTCAGGGCAGGGCCGATGGGGAGGTTATGGCTCTACCCCGTCACACACAGAGCAGGTCCCGTGGGGGGGGGGGTTGGGGTGCTGCACCCTGTCACACACAGAGCAGGGCTGATCAGAGGGTTGGGGCGCCGCACCCTGTCACACACAGAGCCGCAGGGCGATCAGGGGGTTGGGGAGCTCCCCCCTATCAGGCACAGAGCAGGGCTGATCAGGGGGTTTAGGTGCCTTCCCCTGTCACGAACAGAGCAGGGCGGATAGGGAGGTTGTCGCCCTGCCCCCTGTCACACCAGAGCTTCAGGGAAATCAGGGGGTTGGGCGCTGCCCCCTGTCACACTGATCCCAGTGCCGGGAGGCCTCGCGGCTCCTCTGATCCCGGTGCTGGGAGGCATATTACCCTTTTACTATATAGGATAGAGGCCTGGTGCATGGGTGGGGGCCGGCTGGTTTGCCCTGAAGGGTGTCCTGGATCAGGGTGGGGGTCCCCACTGGGGGTGCCTGGCCAGCCTGGATGAGGGGATGATGGCTGTTTGCATCTGGTCACACCCCCTTCAGGGTGGGGGTCCCCACTGGGGTGCCTGGCCAGTCTGGGTGAGGGGCTGAGGGCGGTTTTCAGGCTGGCGGGTAACTGAAGCTCCCAACCTGTCCTTTTTTTTTTTTTTTTTAAATTCTGGGCCAGCTTTAGCTCTGAGGCCTGGCTCCAGCTCTGAGGCCTCAGCTGCTGAAAGCAGGTATCAGGTTTGTTTGGGTTCTGTAATCGAAACACTGTTTCAACTCCAGCTCTGAGATCCCAGCTGGCTGAAAGCAGGTTTCTGGGGTTTTGTTTAGCTTCTATATTTGTAACAATGTTTCAAACTGCAAGCTCAGAGGCCGGCAGCCGCAGGCGGGGAACATCGGCTTCCTCCGTCACTGAAGCAAGCAAGCCTCCTGTTCGCTTCAAGCTGCCTGGCTGCCGGCAGCCATCTTGGTTGGCAGTTAATTTGCATATCACCCTGATTAGCCAATGGGAAGGGTAGCGGAGGTACGGCTAATTACCATGTTTCTCTATTATTAGATAGGATAGATATTAACTGTATTATATAAGAGTTGTGGGCTATTTGATCCATAAATCCCCATGTAAATAATAGATGTAGCATCATGAGCAGTGACCAACATGCCCCTTCTTCAAAGTCCGTCAATGATTAGTCACTGCACATTTGTATTTAGTTCAAACATAGACAGCAACGCATATTGCCTCTTGTCTCCAAGTGTAAATTCACATGACAATTCCCCAAAGTGGATAACCAACAGATTAAAGAGTAAAGTACAGCAAAGAGACAAAATGTGATGTTGCTAAAACTGAAATAGGATATGAATTGATATGAAAATGTGATAACCAAGGAAAGATAGGCAAAACCTAGCCAGCATGAAATGAAGGTAAGAACTATGAACAAAACTTCTGTACAGCAAAAGAAACCATCAACAAAACAACAAGAAAGCCTACTGCATAGGAGAACATATTTGCCAATGTTACTACCAATAAGTGTTTAATCTCCAACATTTACAGCAAACTCATACAACTTAACAAAAGGAAGATAAACAACCTAATCAAAAAATGGGCAACGGACCTAAATAGATATTTTTTCAAAAGAGGACATAAGGAAGGTCAAGAGACATATGAAACATGCTCAAAGTCACTAATCATCCAAGAGATGCAAATCAAAACGACAATGCGGTATCATCTCACACCTGACAGAATGGCTATCATCAACAAATCAACAAACGAAAAGTGCTGGCGAGGATGTGGAGAAAAAGGAACCCTCTTGCACTGCTGTTGGGAATGCAGACTTGTGCAGCCACTGTGGAGAACAGTATGGAGTTTCTTCAAAAAACTAAAAATGGAACTACCATTTGACCGAGTAATACCACTTCTAGGAATATATCCCAAGAAAACAGAAACAATCAGAAAGGATTTACCATAGCTAAGATTTGGAAACAGACTAAATGCCCATCAGCAGATGAGTGGATTAAAAAACTGTGGGTACATCTACACAATGGAATACTATGTTGCTGTAAAAAAAGAAGGAATTCTTACCATTTGCAACAGCACGGGTGGAACTGGAGAGTATTATGCTAAGTGAAATAAGCCAGTCAGAGAAAGATAAATATCACATGATCTCACTCATTTGTGGAATATAATGAACAACATAAACTGATGAACATAAACAGATCCAGTTGCAGAGAAGCATCGATCAGACCATCAAACCTCAGAGGGAAGGTAGGGGAGGGTGGGGATAAGGGGAAGAGATCAACCAAAGGACTTGAATGCATGCATATAAACCTAACCAATGACAGACACCAGGGGTTGAAGGCATGAGTCGGGGGGCGGAGGGGCAATGGGAGTATAAGGACACATATGTAATACCTTAATCAATAAAGAAAAAACAAACAAAAAAGAACTATGAACATAAAAAAACAAGCTGAAGTCACTTCAGTGGGATACTAATTGAATATACTAGTAAATGGGTTACACGAGATATAGGTAATTCTGGAATGTTGACACTGTGCCCTTTGGAGCAAGGTAGCTAGGCTGTCACAGGAATTCAGAGAAGGTGAACTAATGGACATCAATGAGGAAAGTCATTGTGACAAAAAGATGGACAATGGCCCAGAGGAAGTGATACCGGCCTAAAACTTCACTTTAAAGAAACTCGGGAATATTTCACCACTTTGAAAGTACAAAGAACACAATGAAAGCTAATCCAAACTTAGAAAGAAATATGAAAGTTCAAGTCACCAAAACTTAGAAAAGATGCTTGCTCCATTTTATAAGTTATATGATAAGAAGACGACAAGTTCTGTTCAAACTCGTATTGATAAGTTTTTTGCAAAGAAATAAAATACTTTAATTCTAAAGAAAGATGGGGGAAATGGGTGGTTTTCAACCAGTACTAATTTTCTCTCCTCTTCCCAACTTTTTAATGCCTCTTGCTCTTCCACATCAAGTCCTTAAATCTCAATCTTATGTTCTAACCCTACCCTTTATATTTATCTTTCTTCTCTCTACTTATGCCCAAGGAAAACCCCAATTTCCATATTGAATCTATTCTGAGACAAATGTAGGTCTGATTATATTTTTTATATAATCAGTTGACCCAAAAGCATGAATAATTTATAGATTTTATCCTCTAGAAAATATAGTATTTTAAGAGAATAACTAGTTTCCCTGTATAATTTCTCCCTAGCAGCTGTATGTGTAAAATTTTAAGTTTATGTCTATTCCACTTTCCCTTTTTCTGCATCAATGGAAGGGCTCTGAAAGGCTGCTGCGTAGACCACACTGTGCCCTGGTGTTCTCATCTCTGTTTCCACAGCTAATGGAATAAGTAAATTAGGTCAGACTTCAAAAAAAAAAAAGTTTGGTTAGTGTCACAGTTTATTACAAACCTAAGTTATGAATATGCAGAAATGCTTTGATGCCCCATCAGATATGGAGCTCCATATAGGTAAATATTATTTTTATTATCTTTGGGGTTTTTTGCTTCTAGTGAGTATAAAGATAACCAATGTTTCAATGTGTATCTTTTAGAAAAGTCAACTGCTTTTTTTGTGTTCTTAATTAATGTCAAGACTTTGCAAATAATCTCACTTGCTCCTAACAACCATATGAGGTAAGGGTCTTCCCTCTTTAACGAAAATGTATTTTTGGGGAATGCAGAAAAGTTAGTGTCAGATACTTCTCAGGGCAACAAGGCATTTGTTCTGCTATTTTCATTAGGTAATGTCTTGTTGGCATTAAAATGGTTCATTAACCAAAGTTTTTAAGCATTACAAAATAAAAAAAAAATTTAAATAAAAATTGTAAATTTTTCCAGATTTTAAAATAATCTATTAAAGGACTGCAGCACTGAAAGAAATTGAGCTTCTCCAATCCAGCCACACTCTACCTTTCAATGTCACTAGAAACTCTGTGCCTGCCTTTGAGATTTTGGGGGCCAGAGGAAGTGACACTAACTTATTACATCTGCTCCTGCACTGTGTGGCCACTTCACCTCCAATCAGAGTCTGTCTTCTTGACTAAATAAATGGGATCTTAAAATATAATCTTACAATTTGGGAATGTACTCTTTCCTCTAGTTTATAGAGGCATCTGAAACAGTAACAGGAAATTAAAACTCAGACACAGGGTGAAGTATTGGTCCAAGTTTTTAAAGCTATGAAAAGGCGAAACTTAAATACAAGCTAGTTCTGCCTTTAGTCCCCTAACTCATCTACAGATGATGGAAGACTAATTTGTCTGACCTCTCACATTGCCTTTGCTATTGACTTTTTTCTTTCATTAAATTACAGAAATTATTTAAGTTTAAAATTCGGGATCTCAGAGTCTTGGGTCAAACACAAGCAATTTAAATTATAACAAACTAAATAAAATTGGATACGTCCTAGAACATCAGCTCTTGCATTGTTGATAACTATTTCAATGGAAATAGAATACTTTGTTTTGTCTCCTGAGTTATTATTTCCTACATCCATAGCAACCCTGTTTTTTTTTAAATATATTTTTATTGATTTCAGAGAGGAAGGGAGAAGGAAAGAGAGATAGAAACATCAATGATGAGAGAGAATCATTGATCGGCTGCCTCCTGCACACCCCCTACTGGGGATCGAGCCTGCAACCCAGGCATGTGCCCTCGGCCGGAATCGAACCTGGGACCCTTCAGTCCTCAGGCTGACACTCTATCCACTGAGCCAAGCTGGCCAGGGCCATAGCAACCCTGTTTTATAACAGGAATGAATGTGACTGAACAAATTGTTTTCCTTTTCTATTTCCTTTGAAAAATCAACTTACATGAGAAGGCAAAGACCACTTTATTTACTTCCTGTTATATAGTTACTGTGAGGAACAAAACAGATATTTCCTCCTTACAGTATCTGTAATAGATATTCCTAAGTTATTGGATATTTTTATTTACCTCATTTTCTGTGTGCTAAATGTATCATAGGATTTTATAGTTAAAAAACAACCTTATCATTAAAATCTAAAATGTTATTTGCCCTCCTTCCTAAATTTATTCAGTCATTTATCCAATTAGTTATATAATATCGATGAGTCCATACTTTATGACAGGTACCATACAAATCATATTAGATATAGAGATGAATCAGCATTATAACTTATTTAACAAACCTTACAGTCTGAGAGAGACTTGTTAAAAAGAAAGAAAAATAAACCTAAGACAATGTTTAATATTATAATGCCCAGAAGGTTTGAGAAATTATGAGACATTCTCTTAGTTCTATTGGGAGAAGTGGATGACAGGAGTTATAGGAAGAAGAAATGGCATACAAAAGCGCCCTGAAATAGTATGACTCATTAAAGGAACTACAAAGGCTTTCTAGAACATAGAATAAGTATGACAGAGTGGCCAAGGACAAGTTTGGAAAGTAGACAGGCATCTATATATAAGTTTGACTATTATCTTGTCTGTTATATGTAGTCACTGAAGAAATTTAATTGTAAATAACACTAATGGCAAAGTGAAAATGTATTAGAAGATAGCAGATTTGGAAGAGACAGAAAAATTAGGAAGCTATTGTAATCCAAATAAGAGATTAATAAGGCTTAAGTTAAAGCAATATTAATGCAGTGAATAAATAGATTAAAATACATTAAGAAAGTAAAAATTGACAAAGCTTGATGATTTAGTATAGAATGTTTTTAAAGTCCCATTTCAATGGGTTAAAAATGAATAGGGACTTCTATTAAAGCTGTATGGGTTACTTAGGGATCTAAGATTCCTTCTGCTGTAGAACATTCAGATTCTACATAGGGATCTTAAAATATAATCTTACAATTTTAGATAGGGCAGTATGGGTCTGAGGAGTTCTCCAGGGCCACTTCTCCACCTAATAAACTGGTGCCTCAAAGAATAGGTATGCCCTGGGTCATATGCCTAAAAGAACAGTGCTTTGGGGATTTTAAGCTTTTAGCCAGAAATTAAGTAAAAAATCTAACCTGGAAATTTCAGGTTAAGCCAACATCCTTACAAGAGGCTGATATGGTTCTAGTGGGCTCTCCTTTATATCAGCAGAGATAAAAGCAAACACATACCCACATTAGTTCTGTTGGACTCACACAGATTAAAACCACAAATGTGTAACAATCAAAGATGACTAAGTACATGAAATCGAAAGATACTTTGTATGAACATCAATAAGGAAAAACACAAAAATGTGTATCTTCAAGGACTGTCAAGATTAGAATTGTGAAATACAGGAAATAAAATGAACAGAAAGATTTTAAAAATTGAAACTAGTAGAATTTAAAAATACAGTTTTTGAAAAAAAAACTATGTATTGATGATTTGTCAGATTAGATAAAGTTGGAGGAAATTATTGACCTGGAACATATATATTAAAACATTTATCCAGAATACAGAGAAAAAAAGAGGTGACAAATGAAAAGTGTATTAACAGATATGAAAGTCGATTTAGAAATTTTAATTTACAAGTCATCAAATTGAAAATTCAGAGATTACAGAGTAGATGAAAAATTTTAAAAGATGATTGTCATGAATATTTTAGAACTGATTGAAACCATGACTATAGAGGTATAGGAATCACATGTAAAGTAGGATAAATCAAAGAAACCCATCCTAGAGTCATGGTACTAACATTGTAAAACACCAAAGATAAAGAGATAAAAGCACCCACACAAAATAACAGGTATGAACAAAAAGAGAAAAATTAGCAAAACAATAATGAAAGTTAGAAGAATGTGACATACTTTTAAAGAGTTGAGAAAAATAATAATACTTGGTAATTGTATATGCAACAAAAATATTTTTAAAAAGTATGAGGGTGATGGAGTAATTCTGAGATTTTAACTTATCCCAGTCCCATTTATTCTTTGCTCCCCAGTTCAATGGGGACTTTTTTTTTTTTCAAATTCACATTACAAGTACTGTACCAGAGGGAGCAAAATGGATCTTACTAGCAAATAATTTTACTCAATTGTTTGTTCTGGCCTGTCTAATATGAATAAAGCTGGTTCCTTGAGGGCATTTGTGGAAAACATTTATAGACTAATGTCTTAGGTCGCCACTGCTTGAGGTGATACATAACAGTTGGGGCAAATAATAGACTAACCAAAAAGCTTAGGAGGAACAGCTGGGAATGAGATGTACATAAGGGTTTTAAAAACTTATGGCATATTTTGGAAATCTAAAGGCCACACTCACGCTTAGGACTGTATGCATGCTCTGGAAAGAAGCACCTAAAGAAGGATCTTTAAACCCTTACCTTCTGCTGACATGGACACTATGTAAGCAGAGAGTGGATGCTAAGGTAGAGTGGAAACCTGCCTAGCTGAGTGTTAAAGGGCTGTCCAAATACAAACACAAAGCCCCTTAGGAAAGTCTGGAAGATATTTTTGTATTGGTGAATGGTTTTCCACATGGATAATGAAGTTTCCCAGAATGACTGTGAATCAGTTAAAAGGTGCTGTCTTTGCATGAAAATAAAACAACATACATTAGTTGATATATAATGCATAAGTGTCACAGATAGGAGAACAGACTTTCAAGTAATTTTAGCAATTTCTCTGGTGTTTCTGAGGAAAGCCTCTTCTCTTCCCCATCCCCTTCTCTGCTACCCATGCCTCTTTGCTTTGTCAATCCACCGTTTTGCTCCTGGGTATAGTACTACTAACCAGCCAAATCCTGAGCCTCTCTACTTTCCTGCTTTCTTCTGTTAATCTATTTAATTTTTGTAATTTTCACTAATTTGCATATATTTGATTTTTTCCCTGGCTTTCTTCAGCTTTCAGACACTAAGCAAAGACTTTGAACTGAATACCAACATCTCACATCTTTCTCTTTTGAAACCTTAGTTATATAAAATATAGGCCGATGATTTCATCAAAATTAATTTTTAGAGTTTCTTACAGTCTTTGTTTAACTTCTTATTTTTCCAGCTCCCTCAGTGATTGAGATTAAGACTATCAATATGATTGTTTGCCCGGAACATTATTTGTAGAGGAGTGGGCGTTTTTTCCCCCCTAAGTATTGTTGTTTCGAACAGATTGCCCTAGCCTTGGGTTCTTTGAATAACTTATGTTTTTGTTAACTTTACTGTAAACTAGACAATATTTCTATTAGAATGTGCCTCTGTCCCTTTCAAGTGATATGAGAGATTACCTTTACATGTTTCTAAGTGCTATCTCCATGATCCTGCTGCTATGCAAGATTTTAGTGGTGCCTCTGACATACTGCCAGGAAGTTCTGCTAGTCCAGAGTGACAGAGTCACCCAAATCTCATCATGGAGTAATGAACTCTATATCAGACCAGACATGGGTTTTGGGAAGATTTCTAATGAGAACTATCTTCAGTTTAGTGCTGCTCAGAATTTAAATTAGAAGATGCCACATAGATACTAAATTTGTGAAAAGATAATAAAATTTAATACTATGTTATTCAACCTTACTACCTGAAAAAGCAGAAATAAATTCAATAGAGTCAGACTCGCTTCAAAGACATACATAGCTTTGAAAAATTAGCCCCAGCCAGGTGGCTTAGTTGGTTGGAGCATCTTGCTGTGCACCAAAAAGAAGGTTGCAAGTTCAATTCCCAGTCAGGGAACATACCTACGGTTTCAGGTTGGATCCCCACAACCGGTCTCTCTCTCTTTCTCTCTCTCCCTCTCTCTCTCTCTCTCTCTCTCTCCCTCTCTCTCTCTTCCTCCCCCCCTCTCTCTCTCCTGCTCCCTCTCCCTCTTCTTCTCTCTAAAAATAAATTTAAAAATATCCTTAGTGAGGATTAAAAATTATATTTAAGTCATAGTTTAGGAATATCAGGATACATAAGTATTATATTTTGCTTGTACATATTTATCAGTGAAGACAAGTTTGCCATGGATAGACAGAATGTAGTGAATAATAAATGCAGAATTATATGAATTGGTATTTGGTAAATACAAAAGTTAAGACAAACTTAACTTCTGATTGAAATTTATGACAACTTGGGCAAGAAAAAAAAGGGATGATTCATTTCAATAATGAGCAGTGAAAAAATGAATGGTGATTTTGAAAATAGCATCCTTGTTTAAAGTTTATGTGGAGCAAAACTAGATAATGGATATGAGTATGAGAACTAATTTTTAAAAAATGTAGGTAAAGAAGATGAAATTACTTTATAAGTTTGCCCTCTCAAAAAAACAAACAAACAAAAAAAATCAAAAAACAAGAACACAGTATATTCTTCCACTTATTTATATCTTCCTCTTTTTTTCAATGTCCTGTAGTTTTCTGAGTGCAGGTGTTTTGCCTCCTAGGTTAAGTTTATTCCTAAGTATCTTAAATTTTCTATTGTTGCAATGGGACTGTTTTGGTTTGTTGTTGTTGTTTCTCTTTCTGAGAGTTTATTATTGGTGTATAAAAATGCCATTGATTTCTGGGTGTTAATTTTTTATCCTGCTACATTGCCAAATTTATTTATTAAATCTAGTATTAGTTTTTTGGTGGAGTCTTTAGGGTTTTCTATGTACAATATCATGTCATTGGCGAATAATGACAGTTTTACTTCCTCCTTTCATATTTGGATGCCTTTACTCTTTATTTTATTGCATAAAGTAACTTTATTAAAAACACCAGATAATTTGTTCACAGACACACTATTTAACAGAGGCATTGCTGTAACAGTTTTATGGCATATTTTTATATTTCAAATGTCATTGAATTATAATTTCAACTATATTAATTTTATAATGTAGCTTTATCTGAAATGTATGCATAATTAATGCTTATAATACTGAAGATTGATTATTGAAAAAGTTGGATTAACCAAAACTATTAAGAATAATAACTTCAAACGTACTTTTCTTTTTAGATTACTATGTCATGCTATGAAGGACCACATAGTTCGTGTTGCAAATGAAGCTGAGTTTATTTTGAACAGACAGAGAGCTGAGGATGTACATAAACATGCAGAGTTTGAGGTAAGGTTTTTGGAGCAGACTAAATTCTGCTTTTCTATTATCAGTTAGCGATTGCCAATGGTAACCTTACATTAAGAAGTGTGTTTTGAAGAGAAAATTTCACTGAAGGCTTTTGAGTTTTTTAGTAAATGTCAAACTCAGAACACTAGTTTATTTCACCTCATTTACAACATGAAGAGATCCCTCCAGCCCTGTTACTAACCACTCAGTAGACTGAAGTTATTCTAACTTATCCTTAAAGGTAAATAAAAATTTTTAATGCAATTGCTTTCATAGTTTTTAAGCGAGCAAAGTTTACTTGCCATTAGATATGCGTATAATAAGAGGTTATATAAAGAAACTGAGTTTTATCAAACATTCAATAATTTATTATTATATATCCATCTTTAGAGTGTTCACAGAGCATTTTAGTTCATATTTTATTTTTATAATTGATATTTTATTGACAATTGAAGCATTGCTGTTGTGTGATATATATGTAGATCTATATGTATGTATGGAAATATAATAGTTTAAAAATCCTCATAAGTACTTTGAGTAAGGATAAATTAACTATCATTTCTATTTGTTATGTAAACACTAAAGGATGTTGAAGTAATATATATTCCATAGAAATAATTTTTAATTTAAAATATTATTTCTATATTTATAACATGTCAATAATTATTCACCAATATTTATATTGCCTCAATTCAACAAGTATTTTTATTTTAGTGTTTTAAATATAACATTTACTTCCGTTAATGCAATTAATAAAACAAAAATGACTTCAGAAATATTTAGGAGACCTGGTATTTGCCTTACGTTGGACTGTCAGTGGCCTTGAAAATAATACATAACTTCACCAATGTATTCCTCTGATGCCATATGTGAAAAATTGCTATATGGCTTGAAGTTGTAGCCCAACATTTCAGTTTTGATGAGGTTTTTATCTCAGTAAACCAGTTCTCTCAGTCATGCAAGTTAATATACTAGGTCTGGTGATCTCTGACCTGGCCAGCTGAAAAGCATGAGACAGAGAAATAGTTGTTGGCACTTTACTGGTAATACCAATAACCTATGTCATTTGTCAGATGAAAAAGCATACACTTGTCATATGGGGTTGCATAAAACTTATTTCAAAAAAAATACCAAATATTTTAAACTTTGATTAAAGTACATTTACAATTGCTTTTCAAAGTGAAGGTTTGTATTACCTGAACAATAACTAACATTTGGATATTTACCAGAATATCATGCTATAATTCTGGGTAACAGTATAGTTATATTCTATTATTGAAGAATATCTTTAGGTATAAAATATGTCAGAACTCTAAACAAAAAAAGAATATTGAATTATTTTTTGACTTCTGTTAGTAAATAAGATTTAAAATATTAGCTGAATTCCATGCAGGATCAGTTTTGACTCACTTATACTGGTACAGGGTAAAAGTAGATTTACAGTTGTGAGTGCATAAAACAGAGTTTATTCTTGTGTTATTATTTATTAACTAGAGGCCCGGTGCATGAATTCATGCTCCAGTGGACCTGGCCTGCAGGATCAGGTTGAAACCAGCTCTCTGACATCCCCCGAGGGGTCCCGGATTGCGAGAGGGCTAGGCGAAGGGAACCCACCGGTGCACAATCAGGGCTTGGTAGGGACACAGGAGGTTGGCTAGACAGGAAGGGATCATGGGAGGGCTCCAGGGCATGTCCAGCCCATCTTGCTCAGTCCCGATTGGCCAGACCCCATCAGCAAGCTAACCTACTGGTCAGAGCGTCTGCCTCCTGGTGGTCAGTGCATCTCATAGTGACTGGTCGACCAGTCGACTGTCTGCCTGTTGGTGGTCAGTACACGTCATAGCGAGCGTTTGAATGGCCTTAACATATCATTAGCATATTACACTTTGGTTGAACGGACGACTGGACACTTAGCATATTAGGCTTTTATTATATAGGAATGGAGGCCCGGTGCATGAAATTTGGCAGCCCTGTGCAGTCCGCACTGGTCCAAGGAGCAGCAGCCACATGCAGCCTGCACCTGTCCTACAAGCAGTAGCTGGGTGAGCGGCCTGCCCCCATTCGAGGAGCAGAAGCCGCACGTGAAGCTCGCTCCCGCCTGAGGAGCAGCAGCCGTGCAAGCAGCCCATCCCCCGTCCAAGGAGCAGCAGCCGTGCGAGCAGACCGCCCCTGTATGAGGAGCAGCAGCCACACATGCAGTTCACTCCCACCCAAGGAGCAGCAGCCGCCCAAGCAGCTCGCCCCTGTCCGAGGAGCAGCAGCTGCATGAACAGACCAACCACATCCAAGGAGCGGCGGCCCTGCGCAGCCCGCTCTGGTTCGAGGAGCAGCAACCACATGCAGCCTGCACCTGTCTGACGAACTGCAGCTGGGTGAGCAGCCCACCTCCGTCCAAGGAGCAGCAGCCGCACGTGCAGCTCACTCCCGCCCGAGAAGCAGCAGCCAGGCAAGCAGCCCGCCCCGTCTGAGGAACAGCAGCAGCATGCAGCCAGTCTCAATCCAAGGAGCAGCAACTGTGCTCAGCCCGCCCGCATCTGAGGAGCAGCAACCTCGTGATCAGCCCACCCTTGTCCAAGGAACATCAGCTGTGAGAGCAGCCTCCCCAACCAGCCAGAGGTGACACCACTGCTGCGAACAGCATCCACCAGAGGATCTACTGCCAACTGAGGAGCAGCCCCTGCATGACTCGACATCTAGATCAGTTGGTGAGACCCAAAATGGGTACACAAATCCCGAAGGAAAGAAAAGGAAAAATCGCCAGAAAAGCAGATAAGTGAAACAGAGGCATGCAATATGTCAGAAAAAGGATTCAGAATAAGGGTCATACAGTTCATAAACCTGATGGAGAAAAAAATCAACAACTTATGTAAGAATCAAGAAGAAACAGATGAAAAAATCAATAACTTAGGTAAGAATCAAGAAGAAATGAAGAATGATATAGCTGCAATAAAAAACACCATGGCAAGTTTCAACAGTAGACTAGGAGAAGCGGAGGACCCAATTAGCGAATTAGAAGACAGGGAAGCAAAACACACACAAACTGAACTGCAATTGAAGAAAAAAATTAAAAGACAGGAGGAGAACCTAAGGGGAGAAAAAAATAAAAAGACGGGAGGAGAGTCTAAGGGAGCTATGGGACAGCATGAAACCAAACAACATACGAATAGAAAACCTATTTAAAGAAATAATGTCAGAAAACTACCCTGAGGTGGGGAAGAAAAAAGTCACACAAGCACAGAGAGTCCCAAACAAGGTGAACCTGAAAAGACCCACACCAAGACACATCATAATTACCATGGCAAATGTTCAGAACAAAGACAGAATCTTAAAGGCTGCAAGAGAGAGATGGAGAGTTACATTCCAGGGATCTCCCATTAGATTATCAAATGATTTCTCAACAGAAACACATCAGGCCAGAAAAGCATGGAAGGAAATTTACAAAGTGATGCAAAGCAAAGGACTGAATCCAAGAATACTCTATCCAGCAATGCTGTCATTCAAAATGGAAGGGGAAATAAGAAGCTTCACAGATGAAAAAAGGCTAAGGGAGTTTATCACTACCAAGCCAGCAATGCAAGAAATGCTAAAGGGAATGCTGTAAAAAGAAGAAATAAGAAGCTCAGAAAGAAAACAGGAACACAAAAAAAGAAATGGCTACAAACAAGTACCTCTCAATAATAACTTTAAACGTAAATGGACTAAATGCTCCAACCAAAAGATATCGAGTGGCTGAATGAATAAAAAACCATGACCCATATATTTGCTGTCTACAAGAGACCCACCTCAGAAGAAGGGACTCACACAGACTGAAAGTGAAGTGATGGAAAAATATCTTTCAGGCAAATGGAAATGAAAAAAAAGCTGGGGTAGCAATACTTATATCTGACAAAATAGAACTCAAAGTGAAGGCCATAACAAGAGATAAGGAAGGCCACTTCATAATACTAAAGGAATCAATACAACAAGAGGATATAACCCTGATAAACATATATGCACCCAATGCAGGAGCACCCAAATACATAAAAAAAACTCCTGGAAGATATTAAAGGAGAGATTGACAACAATACAATCATAGTAGGGGACTTTAATACACCACTGACATCACTGGATAAATCCTCTAGACAAACAATCAGCAAAAAAACAGAAATCCTAAATGACTCACTAGATCAGATAGACTTAATTGACATCTTCAGAACACTTCACCCCAAAGCCACGGAATATACATTCTTCTCAAGGGCTCATGGGACGTATTCAAAAATAGACCACATATTGGGTCACAAACAAAGTCTCCCCAAATTCAAGAAGATTGAAATCATACCAAGCATCTTCTCAGACCACAATGGCATAATATTAGAAATAAACTACAATAAAAACAACCCAAAATACTCAAACACTTGGAAGCTGAATAGCATGTTATTAAATATTGATTGGGTTACTAATTAGATCAAAGAAGAAATTAAAAACATCCTGGAAACTAATGACAATAAAAACACAACAATCCAAAATCTATGGGACACAATGAAACCAGTCCTGAGAGGGAAGTTTATAGCTCTACAAGCCTATCTCAAAAAACAAGAAAAAATGGTAGTAAATCATCTAACTCTTCAACTCAAAGAATTAGAAAGAGAGCAACAAGAAAACCCCAGAGTGAGCAGAAGGAAGGAGATAATAAAGATTAGAGCAGAAATAAATGACATAGAGACCAAAAAACAATACATAAAATCAATGAAACCAAGAGCTGGTTCTTTGAAAGGATAAACAAGATTGATGAACCTCTAACCAGCTCACCAAGAAGCAAAGATAGAGGACCCAAATAAACAAAATCAGACATGATAGAGGCGAAATAACAACAGACCCCACAGAAATACAAATGATTGTTAAAAAATACTATGGACAACTCTACTCCAACAAATTAGACAACCTGGAGGAAATGGACATATTCCTGGAAAAATACATCATTCCAAAACTCAATCAGGAAGAATCTAACAGGCCAATAACTATGGAAGAAATTGAAGCAGTCATCAAAAAGCTTCCAGCAAACAAAAGCCCAGGACCAGACGGCTTCACAGGAGAGTTTTACCAAACATTCAAGGAAGAACTAAATCCTATCCTCCTCACACTACTACAAAAAATCCAAGAGGAAGGAACACTTCCAAGCTCATTCTATGAAGCCAGCATCACCCTAATACCAAAACCAGGTAAAAACAAAACAATGAAAGAGAATTACAGGCCACTATCCCTCATGAACATAGATGCCAAAATCCTCAACAAAATCTTAGCAAATTGGATCCAGCAGTACATCAGAAAGATCATACACCCTGACCAAGTAGGATTTATCCCAGGGATGCAAGGATGGTACAATATCCGCAAATCAATAACCGTGATACATCACATAAACAAATTGAAAGAAAAAAACCACATAGTCATATCAATTGATGCAGAAAAAGCATTTGACAAAATCCAACACCCATTTCTGATAAAAACTCTCAGCAAGGTAGCAATAGAAGGATCATACATCAACATAATAAAAGCCATATATGACAAACCCACAGCCAACATCATACTCAATGGACAAAAACTAAAACCATTTCCCTTAAGAACAAGAACAAGATCGAAGATGGCGGCATAGGTAAACACCAGAGACTGCTGCTGCAAACAACCACTTCAAAAATACAACTAAAAGACGGAACGGACATCAACCAGAACCACAGGAAGGCTGGCTGAGGAGAGACTCTTCAACTAGAAGGAAAAACAACAGCATTATGAAGCTCAGAGGAGGCGCAGTGTGGGAAATTTAAAGGTACGGTGGTGCAGGGGTGCGCGCAAAGCGGGCTGGTGGCTGAGGGCACGGTTGTCGTTTTCAATCAGGAGGGACTCTCAGACTCTGGGCTACAGATCCAGGCGAGTCTCTAGGGACCCAGACTCAAACGGGAGAAGCGGGACTGTCTGGCTACGGTCCCTCCGAGGTTTGCAGCGGTTGCTGGGACAGAGAGGCAGAGCCCCTGGGGACGGACTGAGAGCGGCCATAACTGCTCCCTCCCCCCGCCCTGTTGATCCCGCCCCGCCCAAGCCCTGCGCAGAGCCATTTGCCGATCGCCTCAGGCAAAGGCTAGATTAGCACCTCCCCAGAGGACAGAAGTTTTCCACACAGCTGATTCTTACAGCCAGTCCGCCTGGTGGACAAATCCCTCTAGTATTAACTACAACAATTAAGGCTTAACTAGAACAAGACTGCGCACAAAGACCACAAGGGGGTGCACCAAGAAAGCATAAAAGATGCGGAGACAAAAAAACATGACAGAAATGGAGGATATGGAGCTAAAAATCACAATTTTGAGGGCTTGCAATAAACTTGAGCAGAGCCTCACGAAAACTAATGAGACCCTCGATGCTACGATAAAGAAATTAGAAAGTAAGCATACACGGACTGAAATAAAGAATATTATACCCAATAGCAGACCAGAGGAGCACAAGAATCAAACCAAAGATTTGAAATTAGAAGAAGCAAAAAACACCCAACTGGAAAAGCAAAATGAAAAAAGAATCCGAAAGTGTGAAGATAGTGTAAGGAGCCTCTGGGACAGCTTCAAGCGGACTAATATCAGAATTATAGGATTGCCAGAAGATGAGAGAGAGCAAGATATTGAAAACCTATTTGAAGAAATAATGGCAGAAAACTTCCCCCACCTGGTGAAAGAAATGGACTTACAGGTCCAAGAAGCGCAGAGAACCCCAAACAAAAGGAATCCAAAGAGGACCACACCAAGACACATCATAATTAAAATGCCAAGAGCAAAAGACAAAGAGAGAATCTTAAAAGCAGCAAGAGAAAGAGACTCAATTACCTACAAGGGAATACCCATACGACTGTCAGCTGATTTCTCAACAGAAACTTTGCAGGCCAGAAGGGAATGGCAAGAAATATTCAAAGTGATGAATACCAAGAACCTACAACCAAGATTACTTTATCCAGCAAAACTATCATTCAGAAGTGAAGGCCAGATAAAGAGCTCCACAGATAAGGAAAAGCTAAAGGAGTTCATCACCACCAAACCAGTATTATACGAAATACTGAAAGGTATCCTTTAAGAAGAGGAAGAAGAAAAAGGTACAGATACAAATTGTGAACAACAAACATGCATCTATCAACAAGTGAATCTAAGAATCAAGTGAATAAATAATCTGATGTACAGAATGAACTGGTGATTATAATGAATCAGGGACATAGAAAGGGAATGGACTGACTATTCTTGGGGGGGAAAGGGGAATGGGAGATTCGGGAAGAGACTGGACAAAAATCGTGCACCTATGGATGAGGACAGTGGGTGGGGAGTGAGGGCGGAGGGTGGGGCGGGAACTGGAAGGAGGGGAGTTATGGTGGGGGGGGGGGAAGAGGAACAAATGTAATCTGAACAATAAAAATTTAATTTAAAATAAATAAATAAATAAATAAATAAAAGAACAAGAACAAGACAGGAATGTCCTCTCTCATCACTCCTGTTCGACATAGTACTGGAAGTATTAGCCATTGCAATTAGACAAGAAGAAGAAATAAAAGGCATACAAATGGGAAAAGAAGTAAAACTGTCCTTATTTGCAGATGACATGATATTATACATAAAAAAACATAAAGACTCCATAAAAAAACTATTAGACTTAATAAATGAATTCGGCAATGTAGCAGGATACAAAATTAATGCCAAGAAATCTATGGCATTTCTATACACCAATAGTGAACTTACAGAAAGAGAGACTAAAAAACACAATCCCACTTACCATCGCACCAAAAAAATTAAGATACCTAGGAATAATCTTAACTAAAGAGGTAAAAGACTTCTACACAGAAAACTACAGGACATTGAAAAAAGAGATAGAGGAAGACATAAACAGTTGGAAGAACATACTATGTTCTTGGATTGGTAGAATCAACATCATAAAAATGTCCATACTACCCAAAGCAATCTATAGATTCAATGCAATCCCCATTAAATTACCAACGGCATATTTCACAGGCCTAGAACTAACTCTCCAAAAATTCATCTGGGATAAAACAAGACCCCAAATAGCTGCAGCAATCCTGAGAAAGAACAAAGTAGGTGGGATCTCAATACCAGATATCAAGCTGTATTACAAAGCCACTGTTCTCAAACTGCCTGGTACTGGCACAAGAACAGACATATAGATCAATGGAATAGAATAGAGAGCCCAGAAATCGACCCCAACCAATATGCTCAATTAATATTTGACAAAAGAGGCATGAACATACAGTGGAGTCAAGAAAGTCTCTTCAATAAATGGTGTTGGGAAAATTGGACAGATACATACAAAAAAATGAAACTAGACCACCAACGTACACCATACACAAAAATAAACTCAAAATGCATAAAGGACTTAAATGTACGACGGGAAACCATAAAAATACTAGAAGAATCCAAAGGCAACAAAATCTCAGACATGTGCTGAAGCAATTTCTTCACCGATACAACTCCTAGGGCATTGGAAACTAAAGAGAAAATAAACAAATGGGACTACATCAAAATTAAAAGCTTCTGCACAGCAAAAGAAACCATCAACAAAACAACAAGAAAGCCCACTGCATGGGGGAACGTATTTGCCAATGTTATCACCGATAAGGGTTTAATCTCCAACATTTACAGGGAACTCATACAACTTAACAAAAGAAAGATAAACAATCCAATCAAAATGGGCAAAGGACCTAAATAGACACTTTTCAAAAGAGGACATTCAGAAAGCCAAGAGACATATGAAAACATGCTCAAGGTAACTAATCATCCGAGAAATGCAAATCAAAACAACAATGAGGTACCATCTCACACCTGTCAGAATGGCTATCATCAACAAATCAACAAACGACAAGGGCTGGAGAGGATGTGGAAAAAAAAGGAACACTCATGCACTGCTGGTGGGAATGCAGACTGGTGTAGCCACTATGGAATACTGTATGGAGTTTCCTCAAAAAAGTAAAACTGGAACTCCCTTTTGACCCCGTGATCCCACTTCTAGGAATATATCCCAAGAAAAGAAAAACACCAATCAGAAAGGATATATGCACCCCTATGTTCATAGCAGCACAATTCACCATAGCTAAGATCTGGAAACAGTCTAAGTGCTCATCAGTAGATGAATGGATTAGAAAACCGTGGCACATCTACACGATGGAATACTATGCTGCTGTAAAAAGAAAGGAATTCTTACCATTTGCAACAGCATGGACGGAACTGGAGAGCATTATGCTAAGTGAAATAAGCCAGTCAATGAAGGAAAAATACCACATGATCTCACTCACTCATGGATAATAAAGACCATTATAAACTTATGAACAAAAATAGATACAGAGGCAGATAAACCTCAAACAGACTGTCAAACTACAGCCGGAAGGCCGGGGAGGGTTGGGGGGCGGGATTGGGAGGTAAGAGATCAACCGAAGGACTTGTATGCATGCATATAAGCATAACCAGAGGACATAAGACACTGGGGGGTAGGGGAGGCCGGGGGATTGTTAAGGGCGTGAAAAAAAGGAGACATATGTCATACTCTTTGTCATACTTTAAGCAATAAAACAATTTAAAAAAAAAAAAGCTTCCAGCAAACAAAAGCCCAGGGCCAGATGGCTTCACAGGGGAATTTTACCAAATATTCAAGGAAGAACTAAAACCTATCCTCCTCAGACTCTTCCAAAAAATCAAGAGAAAGGAACACTTCCAAGCACATTCTATGAAGCCATCATCACCCTAATACCAAAACCAGATAAGGACAACACAATGAAAGAGAATTACAGGTCAATATCCCTCATGAACATAGATGCCAAAATCCTCAACCAAATTTTAGCAAATTGGATCCAGCAGTACATCTGAAAGATCATACACCATGACCAAGTAGGATTTATCCCAGGGATGCAAGGATCGTATAAGATCCGCAAATCAATAAATGTGATACTTCACATAAACAAATTGAGAGATAAAAATCACATAGTCATATCAATTGATGCAGAAAATGGATTTGACAAAATCCAATACTCTTTCTTGATAAAAACTCTCAGCAAGGTGGGAATAGAAGGATCATACCTCAACATAATAAAAGCCATATATGACAAACCCATAGCCAACATCATACTCAATGGGCAAAAACTAAAACCATTTCCCCTAATAACAGGAACAAGACAGGGATGTCCACTCTCACCACTCCTGTTCGACATAGTACTGGAAGTATTAGCCATTGCAATTAGACAAGAAGAAGCAATAAAAGGCATCCAAATTGGAAAAGAAGAAGTAAAACTGTCCTTATTTGCAGATGACATGATACTTTACATAGAAAACCCTAAAGACTCCATCAAAAAATTATTAGACTTAATAAATGAATTCGGCAATGTAGCAGAATACAAAATTAACGCCAAGAAAACTATGGCATTTCTATACACCAATAGAGAACTTACAGAAAGAGAGACTAAAAAGCAATTCCATTTACCATCGCACCCAAAAAATTAAGATACCTAAGAATAAACTTGACTAAGGAGGTAAAAGACCTATACACGGATAACTACAGGACACTAAAAAAAGAGATAGAGAAAGACATAAACATATGGATGAACATACCATGTTCATGGACTGGTAGAATCAACATCATCAAGTTGTCCATACTACCCAAAGCAATCTATAGATTCAATGCAATCCCCATTAAAATACCAACGGCATATTTCACAGACCTATAACGGACTCTCCAAAAATTCATCTGGAATAAAACAAGACCCCAAATAGCTGCAGCAATCCTGAGAAAGAAGAACAAAGTTGGTGGGATCTCAATACCAGATATTAAACTGCATTACAAAGCCACTGTTCTCAAACTGCCTGGTACTGGCACAAGAACAGACATATAGATCAATGGAATAGAATAGAGAGCCCAGAAATCAACCCAAACAACTATGCTCAATTAATATTTGACAAAGGAGGCAAGAACATACAATAGAGTCAAGACAGCCTCTTCAATAAATGGTGTTGGGAAAATTGGACAGATACATGCAAAAAAATGAAACTAGACCACCAACTTACACCATACACAAAAATAAACTCAAAATGGATAAAGGACTTAAAAATAAGATGGGAAACCATAAAAATACTATAGGAATCCACAGGCAGCAAAATCTCAGACATATGCCGAAGTATTTTCTTCACTGATACTGCTCCTAGGGCAATGGAAACTAAAGAGAAAATAAACAAATGGGACTACGTCAAAATAAAAAGCTTTTGCACAGTAAAGGAAACCATCAACAAAACAACAAGAAAGCCCACTGCATGGGAGAACATATTTGCCAGTGTTATCACCGATAAGGTTTTAATCTCCAACATTTACAAGGAACTCATACAACTTAACAAAAGGAAGATAAACAATCCAATCAAAAAATGGGCAGCGGACCTAAATAGATACTTTTGGAAAGAAGACAGAAGAAAGGCCAAAAGACATAAGAAAACATGTTCAAAGTCACTAATCATCTGAAGGATGCAAATCAAAACGACAATGCGATACCATCTCACACCTGTCAGAATGGCTATCATCAACAAATCAACAAAGGACAAGTGCTGGGGAGGATGTAGAGAAAAAGGAACCCTCGTGCACTGCTGCTGGGAATGCAGACTGGTGCAGCCACTATGGAAGACAGTATGGAGTTTCCTCAAAAAGTTAAAAATGGAACTCCCATTTGACCCAGTGATCCCCCTTCTAGGTATATATCCCAAGAAACTAGAAACACCAATTAGAAAGGATATATGCACCCCTATGTTCATAGCAGCACAATTCACCATAGCTAAGATGTGGAAACAGCCTAATTGCCCATCAGTAGATAACTGGATTAGAAAACAGTGGTACATCTACACAATGGAATACTACGCTGCAGTAAAAAAGAAGGAATTCTTACCATTTGCAACAGCATGGGTGGAACTGGAGAGCATTATGCTAAGTGAAATAAGCCAGTCAGAGAAAAATAAATACCACATGATCTCACTCATTTATGGAATATAATGAACAACTTAAACTGATGAACAAAAACAGATTCAGAGACAGAGAAGCATTGATCAGACCGTCAAACCTCAGAGGGAAGGTAGGGGAGGGTGGGGGTAAAGGGGGAGAGATCAACCAAAGGACTTATTTGCAAACATATAGGCCTAACCAATGGACACAGACAAGAGGGGGGTTAGGGCATGAGTGGGGGGTATGGGGAGTAACGTGGGGATAAGGACACATATGTAATCCTATCTAATAATGGAGAAACATGGTAATTAGCCATACTTCCGCTACCCTTCCCATTGGCTAATCAGGGCGATATGCAAATTAACTGCCAACCAAGATGGCGGCCGGCAGCCAGGCAGCTTGAAGCGAACAGGAGGCTTGCTTGATTCGGTGATGGAGGAAGCCAACGTTCCCCGCCTGCCTTGCCGGCCTCTGAGCTTGCAGTTTAAGAAACATTGTTACAAATATAGAAGCTAAACAAAACCCAGAAACCTGCTTTCAGCCAGCCGGGCCTCAGAGCTGGAGTTGAAACAGTGTTTCGATTATAGAACCCAAACAAACCAGATACCTGCTTTCAGCAGCCGAGGTCTCAGAGCTGGAGCCGAGCCTGAGAGAGAAAGCCGGCTCTCAGTTCCAGTGACAGCCATAGAAGGTAAATAAATCCAAGAATAAAAAAAAAAAAAGAAAAAAAGGAGAGGTTTGGAGCTTCAGTCTCCCGCCAGCCTGAAAACGGCCCTCAGCCCCTCACCCAGACTGGCCAGGCACCCCAGTGGGGACCCCCACCCTGAGAGGGTGTGATCAGCTGGAAACAGCCATCATCCCCTCACCCAGGCTTGTCAGTCACCCCAGTGGGGACCCCCACCCTGAAGGAGCTGTGACCAGCTGCAAACAGCCATAATCCCCTCACCCAGGCTGGCCAGGCATCCCAGTGGGTACCCCCACCCTGAAGGGGGTGAGACCAGCTGCAAACAGCCATCATCCACCCGTGGCACCAGGCCTCCTTTCATATAATAAGAAAAAAGGGAAATAA